>NW_020271833.1:811614-1187940 GCF_003268045.1 Sipha flava | reverse complement strand
GGATACGCGCGCGCGGGCGGGGGGGGGGGGGGGGTCCAGACCCGGAGTCCACCCCCCTGGTAGCGCCACTGTTGAAGACCGTATGCTGTACGAATAATCGCAATCCGGGAACTTTGCCTACCAGCCGAGAAACCTCCGCAGTCAGACCACAATTCGATCCACAATCCGCTGTAGCTAAAATAGTACTTTTCAGCGCTGAAAAATCACAAGGCACTTGTTGTCTTGTTGTCCTTCCCGGATTTGATTCGCCACCGGAGTACCGCTTAATCAAGCTTGTACTAGTGACGGTCAATCCCTATCCACACATTACTTGTACGAACGTATATCTATGATAACCCCATAAGGTAACGTTAAGGTCCGATCAATTATCCAAGCACCACCGACTTCTCCGACTCACTTTTACAAGTCTGGTCGGAGCAAGCCGACGCTTTACTCGTCCTTTCATATTATATATATATATAAGTTTTATATCAAAATATAAGAACGCGAATACCTACAAATCCGAGCGTTTTAATTATTTTACGATTCGAAACGTCAACCCTGACACTCTGTATCATGATGAAACTAAAAAAATACGTATAATTTATATTTTAAAATATGTCACCGATTTTAATTAAAGCCCTATATATTTGTGTATTATGTGTACTCTTATTATTTATTTAATTTTTAATCAACATATTTAAAATTCTCATCATATGATAAATAAACTCTTATTTAATGGTATCTGATTTGAATAAAATAAAATATAATATGGGTTAAATAAATATATTTTTTTTTAATTGTAAAATATTTTCTATTTTTCATGTATACCAATTCATCGAACAATGTTGAACAAATTAATGTTAATTGTTTCATTAAATTATTAAAACGAAAATTGTACACTTATGTACACATCATTCTATTGTTCTAATATGTTTATCACAAACTATATTTCTTTATTTCAATAATGACGTAAAATAATAGTAATTTTCAGAATAAATAATGCTTGAGAATTTAACGAGGTTTTTCACGTGCCATGTTCAAACTAGTCGTCAAATATTGAAAAAAGTTCGTTTTATTTTCTTTTTTCTTTTATTCTAATACGATGTGCTTTTTAAGTTTTTTAACACAACGATAACTATTCTCTAGTAATTGAGATACGCATACTTGTCAGTGCCGTTTTTATATTTGAATGATTTATCATCGTTATTAATTGCAAAAATGACAAAAACACATGACCAAGTTGCCTTGCCAAGACAATTGCTCGCTTTACATTATATGAAGTGTATCCTTTATAAATAATGAAGCTAGTCTTGTTTTTAAATTTCATAAATAGAAGTTGATACAAAAACAAAATAATATGCGAATAACGGTAAGTCCGTGGACCTGTTAAAATATGTAAATTAAATTTTCTGTAACCTGAGAACATGATATAATTACTATTATTGTTATTATTATTTTAAAATCCTACTCGAACGCAGTTTTCTAAGTCTTGTATTTTTTCGTTTGGCATTTTGTGGGAAATATTCCGGATAATACGTAACGTGAAAAAAATTCTGGTATTACATATTACTAGTATGTCGTTTGTAATGAAAAAAATAAAGGTTTAAAAATACAACTATTTTACATCCAACTACGACGGCCACATCATACCGGAGTCACGGTGAAATCTCAACATTTCGTACGACCACCGTTAAAATTATATTTTTAAAAACAATATAGGTTATACATTTTAATAAATTATATTACATTATATTATACTAACATACTCTTATACTTTCCAATTTATTTATTTATAATCATATTTATGCATGTGACTATAACAATGATGTTTTATGGGAAATTATCGGTAAGCAAATATAAATTCAAAATAAATACAAATTCGAAATCCAAATTATAATTTTTCTACTAATGCAGTATCTAGAATATTATGGTAAATAAGATTTTGATGTTATGGACACATTTCACGATATATTGGTTGGCATAGGGTTCAAATGAAATGTCAATTTACCACGAATGAACCGCAGTATCTAAAGATCATCAATATTATGAAGTGATTAAGTGTGTCGTTTTTTTTTTTTTTTTTTTTTTTAACGTATTCTAAAGATTTAAAAATGTTTTTTTTAATTTAAAGGAAACAGTTAAAAATGTTCCCAAGGTTAAAATATATGTTTTAATGGCTGTAATAATATGTGAATATCAAGGGATAATTTTAATGCCGGCAGGTGAGATTGACAATTTCATATAACAACTATTATTAACTTTTTTTCTTATATCACAATTGTCCATAACAAATTTAATGACTTTATTTTGAAGTATAACATATTTTAATTTAGTCAACCGGAAAATAAACAGTAGGTCTTATTCAAATAATATATAATTTTGATAATCTTTTGTAATAATTTAAAAATAAACTAAAACAAAAGTAAATTATGATGAAATTTACATTATAATATACATATATAAAATATGAAGTACGAAATTCTTATGATATCTTAGATTCTTGTATAAATTAAACAAAAAATGTAATTCTTTACTTAAAATGTATTCTAATAATTACAGGTAATAATGTGTATTTGTAATTTATATAAAAATTGTAAACAAAAGTAAATTTTCAAATATTTATAATAAAATGTAAACTGTTTATTGGTATATTAGTTTATAATGGTTTTGCTCGAAATATCACGATTTATTTTTCGTTTTTATATTTATAATAAATTAATTAATTTTGACAATTATCAAAAAAAAAAAAAAATGTAAATATACAGCATTTTATCTTTTTATTTTAGAATGTTATTAAATTCTTCCAAAAAACAAGAATGATACAAAGTTAATAATACAAGTATAAAATACTTGAACAACCTTTCTTTAAACTGTTTAATAAATAAATAAATAAAAACATTTGTCGTCTTTCTCAGTGTTTATATTTTAATGCTGTTGATTTATCATTAAAAACTACAAGCTAATCGTATGGCTAAAAAAGAGATGAACGTATTTCATTGGATTTAATTCTCAAATAACTAATTTGACCTCTCTACTACTATATCATCAAGATTATAAATAAAAAAATGAAGAAAATATTTGCTTGGGGGTACATTTACAAAACAGGTGAAAAAAAACTATTATGTAAAAATTTGTTGAGAATAATTTAAGATTTCAGAACATTTTTTACCTATAATATATAAATTTAATGTATTTTGATTTCCATTTATATCAATTGATCTTTTTGTAAAACAGATTCCAAACACGCATTTTCGATTTGTTTTTAGATTATTATATTATTATACTCATATCTTATATTACACGAGTATAAATTATAAACGACGCATAAGAGATTATTATATTTATGTACAAAAAAAGGACAAACTTTCCAAGCTGTCTATTTTAATTAATTTTAGTTCCAAATTTAACAAAATATTTGAAAAATGTTCACTAGTTGCACATAAAATATAGTAAGAATACTACATTCTGAAATAGTTTTATAGAGTTCAATTAAAAATACAAATCGCATATTTTATGACAATAATCCGAACTTTATTATTAATTGCGTATTATAAAACACATATAATTTTACAAGAAAGAGGTATAGTCTTAACCAACTATTAATGTAAAATGCTATAAAAAATATAATTTTATTTTTCATAAAAATATGTAAATATTTATTTTTACACCGAAAAAATTATTTTTCGAAAAAAAACTACTTTTTCATACGTGATTTAAAATAATAATTTATTTTTATTGGTACACGTTATTTATTTAATAAAACAATGAAACAACATGTCAGTTGGTAGGTATTCATGCAAATATTTATCTTTAATTAAATATGAATCTCTTTTGGAAAAAAAATTAATTATTTAAATCACACGAATATGGAAATAGTCTAATTTTTAAATTCTTTGTATATCACTTAAAAAATTGGTACATTATGTATAAATTACTAAAAAAAAAAAATATTAATACAATAATTGATAATTGATGACATTCTTATCAAACTAAAACTATATTATAACATAACTCTTAGTTGAGCTCAAATATACAGCGAACAAACAGCATAATATTTTATAACGTTTAATTTACGTCAAGTCAGTATAATATTTTTGAACGTATACACAAGTACAGTAATAATATACAAGCAGATCTGGATGAAGATTTAAAAAAGCTTAAAAAAGCTTCAGGTTAGCAAAGACCTTAGGATCTCGAGTATTATTTTGAGAACTAAAAAAAACAATTACACATTATATTGATGCGTCCGATAATTCTGTACGAAATGGAAACTTGGCCACTAGGAAAATCTGACAAAAATAAATTTTTAATACATAAAAAAAAAAAAATATCGAGGAAAATCATTGGACCAGTTAAGGATAACATCAACGAAGAATGGAGAAGGAGGAAAAATACAGACCTACACATTTTATTTCAAAGCACAATCATACTTGGAGGAGCCACAATGAATTAATTAAAGCAGTGATGGAATAAAACCTGCGTGGGAAAATACCGCTTGAAAGACCAAAATAAGATGGGAATACTTAGTTAAAAAGGATCTGAAATCGCTAGGTGGAGGAACGAATAGGAATAAAATAGCAATGGACATAGAATAATGGAGGAGTGGGTTTAGATGGGATGGTCTTTTTTAACCAAAGAAGAAGAAGACCCCCAGGATTAATAACGTTTAAAATATAGTATTAAAGGTCAGATTTAATTACCACACTGTGGTTAAGGTATTCGAAATTATTTTTTATTATTTGTAACAGTAGTAATAGTAATTAAATTATCAGTATATTATATAGCTTAATAATGACTAAGTTTCAAGGTTGAAACTTTAATCGGTTTACGTCTAAACTTTTTATTGATGAAACTATTTATAATATGTTCAATATTTTATCAGTTAATTTCCTAATTTATCGACCAAGTCATGGAAAATATCTATTAATATATATTAATATAGTATACATATATAGATATTGAAAAATAACAATATTTTTCACTACATAAAATCAAATTCGGAAAACTGAAAAAGAGTTCCCGGATAATGATATTATTTCATTTAATATTATTTTATTACTAGGCAGAGCTTTTTTTCTTTATTATTGTTGTGTGATGTGTGGTGAGAGTTCTGTTTTGGTGTGAACCCATAGGCAGCAACCTATATAGTCTGCGCTTTAATCCGGACCTGTATACAAGGCATTTATTCACGCGTCGGTACACTAATTTTTAATGCGAGTATAGTACATGGTGTATACATGAACCAGCAAGCTGTGTACAAACATAATAAAAACATAAACGTGAAAACAAATTATTCGCAAGAAAAATCCATTCTCGTTTGTTTTCGATAATAATAACGACATTGTAATACGAATATAACAACTCGTACAGTTGTATACACACTACTAGATTTATAGAACATGCATTTACAAACAATAGGCTCAAATAAATTAAACGATTATGATAATATTAATATCCAACATCAAATTTTATTTTCGTTGCGTTGCTTTTTATTTTTTAACAAATTTTGAAAAGAAAAACGATTCCACTTTTGTTGTATATACAATCTTCATTCCATGGCACACATTATTAAGAGATCGCTTAGAAATTATAAAAATCCGTTATTCATTCGGGTAATCTCAAATTTTAAAAATCTGTTAAAATTGTTTATGGTTGTATGCATATTCGTGACATCATATTTCTAAAACATCACTAACAAATACAAATCATTAAACTTTTTTTAAATCCCATTATTGGATACCATTGGAGACTTCAAATGAAGTAGTGCAGTAAAAGAAAAAAGTGTTTTTTATGATTATTCGTTTTAAGAAAAACATCACGTTAATATAACGTTATTTAATTCAGTCTGGTTGAAATATTTTTTATGTAGCATTCACAAAATATTTAAAGATAAGTATCAAAAAAATGGTTGATTTTTAATTAAAAACGATAAATATACTAATATACATAACATAAACTTATACACCAAGAAATGATATTATATGTACTGTACTCTTAAAACTTATTTCAATATATTTTTTAATAAATACAAAGAAAAAGGAAACTATATTTCATTAATTTTTTTCACACATTTATTTAATACGTATTGTCACCCTTATCTTTTTCGAGAAAAAAAAATTTTCTTTTAGCAAAACATGAAACGAATTTTTATTCCAATTCACCTACGTAGTATAATAACATTATTATAATATCGCGGTAAATAAAAAGAAGAGAAATATTAAAAATGCCGTAACTGATTTATTTATTCATGTATTTAGAACATGAAAATCGGTAATAAAAATAATTCAATGTCAAATTTTATTTTAAAGATTCCAAAATCCAATGAAGTTGAATTTATAATATTTTTAATCATAAGAGTTTATAGGGAAATCAAATATGTATTAGTTATACCAATCGATTTTTATTGTGTGCGTCTATGTCCAACTATAATCATTATTTTTACTGCAACCGTTATCGTACCAATATACTTATATATACAAATATTTACGGTTTCAATTTTTCGTCGGTCAGATTCAATAGGATTGATGTAAGACGGACAAAGTGATAGAAGATTGAAAATACATTTCGAAAGATAAGCGGTGAGTAGATATTTTATAAAAAAGTGTCCAGATGCCGAAGTTGAGCTAGCCGTCATCCATCATTTCCATTTTCCTTGTAATGTATACATACACTCTAACATATAAAATATTATATTTTCTCACCTATAATCATATATAAAGATACACATACATACATACACACACACACACACACACACACACACACACATATATATAATCGTACACACCACAAATTGACATGCGCAAGAGACATATAACTTAATTGGTATGCTCATGCGAATAAATTAAGATAAACCCGAGAAATTTTATTGACTAGAACCCAAAAAGAAATAATACAATCATAAGTTTAAACACAGATCATAAGAAGGACGAAGGATGCATAATGTCATTCAGATGAATATTAAATGAAGTACAACCTGCTCCGAAGAGTAAGTATCGTATAATGCAGTCGCTTGATCTCATAGACGTGAATATTATTTTCAAGATGGTTAAATTCCAACTGTAGGGTTGGGGTTATTTAGAACAAAAACAACATGGGAGCAAAAAGAACCCCAAGGGCAAAAGTGGTATAAGCGCCTGTTCAAACGGTTAGAAGGCTTAACGAAGAGGGTCATTTTCTATTTCCAGTATTGAATCTCACTCACCCAAATGCTTCGTTTTTAGAATGAATGACACATATAGATAGAACTTTTGTTCAGCAAATATATAAATATATATATATATATATAAACGAGAAAAAATGTATTTATAAGCGCATTAAGAATACTAATATACCTATTATAAAAATAAAAACAAATACATATTTTAAATATTCTTAATGATAACCCCTATTTAATTTTAAATTTGAAAATAATCGTAAGTTAAATGGGTTTGATTAGATATTATCAACAACATATTTTCATTTCTTTGAAATTCATAACAATGTAAGTTGTTCGATTTAAAGTTTAAAATCTCGAAAAAAGCAAAATTTCATAAGTTACAGATATTTTGAAAAATCATCTATAATTAAAAACCCTCACAAGTAGATGAAAATATATTCAAATCAATGTCAAAAAATGAAATAATATAAATTTAGTACTTAACGAACTATTTTTTATAAAGACTATCGCTCAAATATAATGTGACTTTTCGGTCAAAAATCGAATAATGCATATAAAAACAACTCAGATAAAATAATACATAATTTCATGAAGGAATATAAAAATATATTATTTCGTTTATTAGTATATCAAATTATATGGCTGTAATAATTTATGGTGTATTACTTCGACTATTGTCAAAAGAAAATTTACGAAGAAGATGATATTAAACTTAATTTGTCTTCTATTTATATTGGATAAAATGTTAATACTATTGCAATTATTTTAGACCGAAAACACGAAACAGTTAATTTATAAGCCTACGATAAGGTAACATTTTTGATGTGTAAAATCTAGTCTAAACCAAACTCACTCAATTATTTGGTATTATGTTAATATTTCAGATAAGCTAGATAATATTATTAATCTATCATAATAATATCTTAAGCTGTCTATATTATCTCAAAGTTTTGGTTCAACTTTATAGGCTCCTTAGGTAATTTTGTGGTTCAATAATTTATAGTAGACAAAGTGGGCTATATGTGAGCCCTCATACAATAACTCGTATGCGGTTAAATACATAATATTGTGTCACTATATATAATTTATAACAAAAAATACATCAATCACACAGAATACATTCGATTTGTAATAATATAGTATTGCACTTAAATGTTACTGTTCACATAATAATCAGCATACAATTATTATGATGTTATTTCGAGATTGTTCAAAATGTATGGAAATTCTATGTAACTTCAATCATGTAGTTAATAAAAAAAAGATATCTAATGCTATTCGGTAAATATATGGTAATTCTGGAGGTATTAAGTTTTTTTGTTATTGCGCTCACTGTACACAGAATACATATTGGGATTAGACTATTTATCAAAATTCGTATTTATCACTTAGAAAAATGGATGTGTTATGTCTTATTATTTGTAATTTTAGATTCTGAATAAAACAATAAATGTGTATTTTTATTTGCACTTTTCAATAGAAATCCATTTTTATGATAAATTATCTTATCTATTTAATTATTTATATTTAAACACATTAAAGTATACATATATTAAATTTGTATAATCTTAAATATTTTTAAATTTATATAATTGTAATTCAAACATAAAAAGAAATATATAATAAATATTTTATTTTCGTTTTAATATGTCTAAATATTAAAACTCAAACGCGTCATACGCTATAAGGCATTGGTAAACATATTAAAAGAAAACATAGCTTAAATAATATAAAACATACAAATATGATGTACGAAAAGTCTTTCTCTAAAATACCAAAGTATAAGACATGCTGTTACTTTCATTTCATTAAAACTAATGTAAAAGTTTAAGGCAACGTTCACAGAATAAATTTTAAGAGTTTTCGAAGTTTCAAAGGAACTTATTTAGAAAATCGAAAAAATTAATGTTTGAAATAAGTACCTATAAAAAGTCCGATTTATGATCTAATGAAAGACTACAATACAAAAGTTTTAATACGATTCCGCTTTTCACAGGAGAAAAACAATAATTTTTAAAACCATACATTAGTATCGTCATGCCCCAACTAAAAAATAATATCCAATTTTCAAAATTCATAAACAATTTTTGAAGCTTCAAAAAATCGCAACAATCTTGTTGTTTTTTTCCAATATCTTAAAAACAAAACCATTTTAAAATAACGCGTTTGGTTCTCAACGAAATCAGTTGAATTATATATAGAGTAAAATATTGTATACGACTTTGTAGCATTACAATTTGTTTCCCGAAAAACCACCATACACACACTGTCCAAACGCCTAAAACGCATATGCAAATGCATATTTTATGGTGCTCCAAACCCTAATTATTATTCATTACCGTGTGTTGAACATATACTTATCAGTACCCTTCATGTTTTCTCCATCCATCCACCCTGTCGCCACCACCCGACGAGACTGTAATATATTTTTCGTGTTTTGTCTGTCCTCCATGAACAACCTTTATTAATTCACTGTTCCATCCGACGGAAGGTTTCTTTTATACAACAGGCACCTCCCATTAATCCGTGGACCGTGCGTCTACCAAATACGACGTACGTGAACTTCATTCGCCGTATTCGTCAACCACTCCGCGCACACGTCTCCGAGTGAATTTCGGTCATGTCTATAAATTACATCAGCCACGTTATTTCACTACTATTCCTGGTCCTGGCTGCGACCACCATTTGGAAATAAAGAAAAAGAAAGAATCAGGAAAGGAACCGATTAATTGCCAGCCATCAGTTGTCTTAAATCTCAAACGCGTTCTCGAAACAATCTCTCACGTTCGAACGAAGCAAATATATAAAAATATATTAACACACTACATGTACACCTTCATAGGCATCATTACGGGGTAGCGACGAGTAGCTTTTGCTACCCCACTATTTTTATTGGGGTAGAAAATTAATAGCTATGACACCCCACGAGAAATGTATGCAACATTTTATTGTTTTTTTCAGAAATTAATCAAATATAATCTTAATCTATCTATTTATATAAAATCAAAATACCACTTAGTCACTGATCGTTGATTGTTGTATTTTAATCAACTCTTATGAACAATTTACTAGGACTTATCCTTTTAAGGACACGTGTTCTAGAGGTCAATTATGTAAATTATGCTCAATATTTCATAATATTTTATTTTGTATTATGTATTTAACGTTCAAAGTGTTCAATGTTGACTAGTTTAATTTTTTTTAGAATTCACACAGTCAATGTGGGAAGGGGTGGGAGTGGGCTAAAGCTCATTAGCCCTCCTCCCTCTGGGTTGCCAATGTTGCTACCCTATGGTTTTATTCCAAATGACACTCCTGTACACCTTTCCATACCAAAAGCAATAAAATAAATTGCTGGAATAATTCAATTTAGCTTAAATTTTTGATAAACTTATATTGACACGATCGTTGCTTGAATATAAAATAGATTATAAATAAACGGTAAAATACGGTAAAATTTGGAAAAAAAAATATGGTTCATAATTTTTTTTTATATTTATTATAACATAATAAGAAGAAATCATGATTTAATAATAATATAATGTATAATTTAAATTTTAACAAAATTTGCATGTTTAAATAAATTAAAACTATAGACTCAAACCTTAATACAGTTAATAAATAAACAATTATATAGATTGGATATTTTATGTGTTGTTACGCTTTTACGTGGGTAATGAATTTCTGTATGATAATATAATAATATTGTTCATAACAAATATCACTTAAGTTGTCTTTGCGATGCCAATTACTAGGTTTAAGTGCATTATAAACTCTTAAATTCTCAAACAAAGTCAACAACAAATTTAAAGATACTATACTTTTACTATGGGTAGTGTAAGTTAGTAGGATTAATTCTTTAAAGTTAGAACGTGGATGAAAATTTGCCTAAAGGCCAATTTGGCGATCATTTTGATCGTTAACAAGAAATATCACAAAAATAGTTTAGTACCCTCAATAGCATAAACAACTAATTCCAACCTGGCAACATCGCATTAAAAATACAGAACAAATTAAAAGTAAGTAAGTTGTATTCAAAAATAAACAAATCACTCTCATATGGGTCACCTGACATACGGGCATCAGAAGAAATGAGTTAGCTGACCTACAGGCCAAAATTTCCTCCACAAGTACATAAATATGGCCAATGGCCAATACCAGTGCCGACCTACGATTATTTATAAAATCAGGTTGTATAGACGATCAAAAATAAATGGCTCAATATATGGAAGTGACAAACCAGCAAACTAAACACAATCAAAAAAAATACTAATAGGTGGATGAATGGTTTCCTCAAAAAGAAAGAACAATCTTTATTCGACCAAATGAGAATTAAACACACACGACTTATACTAGTGATGGAAATGAAATCTGGATTCTTCAAAAATCTGCCTAATCCGAATTTTGGATTTTCAAATTTAAAAATCTGAGATTTGGGTTTATTGTAGTAAATTTCTGTATTCTAATCATATAACTTTTATTACATCACTTTTTAGTCGTTATTTTAATTCTTGGACAAGATGATGGTGGTCTAAATGAGGTATCTTAATAATTGGTTAACACTTCAAGTCTTACGTATCATTATTTTTGGAGATACAACTAATAATCACTAAATTTAATTTTATAACATCCTACTTATTTATTTAATATTACACAAAAATTTGTATATGAGTTTCTTAATTAGGTTAGATTAAAATATAATTTAATTATGAGAATGTTTAATTATTTTGTATTTACCATAAATATTTCTTGAAAAAATACTAATTCAATGTTTTCAAATCCAAAATCCGGATTTACAGTAAAATCCGGATTTCGGATTTCGGACTTCAAAAATCCGGATTTTCAAATTTCGACGAATCCGGATTTTTTCATCACTAACTTACATACGGATACCTGAGGCAAATTAACATCCTCCCACAAGTGAAGCTTGCGGTTTTGAACTGACTGTAAAATATATCATAACCGAATGCCGTAAATATGAATTTGAACGTGAAAACTTCAAAATATATCCGATCCTGGACAATATATTGTGACCATAAGCCGAAGAGTACAATAAAATTATAGCCTTAAAAATTACTGGTATAATGTGATTTAAAAAAAAAAAAAATGTATATGCATATACTGTAACTAATAGCCATGGATGCTGGACTTATTTTCTTTGGGATAACTAAAAAAAATGAAAAACATTTTAGTTTACATCTCGATATTTTCATAAGAATACGATAAATATAATGTCATCTAAATATAAACTTTTGTATTATATTTTTCAAGAACTTATATTTAGTGAAGTTTTTACTACCAATATAGGTAGGAAATATTTGAAGCCGATAAACATGAACAATTTTTAAGCTAAATATGCTGCTCAATAATTTTGAAAATGTATACTTTGATGATAAAATAATAGTACCAAAAACTCTGCAGTATATTTTATTATGCTAATATTGCATGTATAGACACTGCAAGAGAAATAAAAATTAATTGTGGGAGAAAAGTAACAAAGATGAAAAAACTCGTGATCAAAAGCCCATGACAGAGAAGTATAAGCTTAACGGGCTAATGACAAAAAAAAAAAAAAAGCATACATTTAAAATATAAATACAATTTATGTAATAAAGAAAAAAAAATATTTCTATTAAAATGTTGTGTTAATCTAACTTAAACGGGAAAATAAAATATACCGTAATGTCTGTTAACATTAAGAATCAGCTGATTTTTATAATTCAACTATATTTATTCAAACTGTTGCGAAACAATTATTTTATATAATTTAAAAATCGAATAAACAAACAATTCTAGTATTATATTATAAATACTAGTACCTCAATAACAGTTATAGACCTTTATCATAAAATCAACAGATGGAATATGAGTGAAATAGAATCATGCGTAGAATACCATTTTACACGAATCCATGTGATTTTATATTAGTCGTATTTAAATTAATAACCGTAATATTTTTGGATCTTTAGACTTAAAATATTTGCAATCCTCCACGTGTAGGTTATAAATGTGGGAAGAAAAAGTGAAACAGACGGCATGACAATTTCAAAGAATATAGTCTTACCACGTCACAAGCAATATAACCGTATCAAAAAAGTGTTGTAATATTTTAGTATTTAAACGTGATATGGATTGTCAATTTTTCCATGTTTACCTGAGAACTTATACCACGTGCATGTACATGCAGTCGTATGATAGCCTATGTTCTTTTTTAATTTCTATACCGATGTATTATATTATATATACTTAAGTTGACAAATCGGACTTACAATGACTTTAATCATAGAGTAACTTATATTATTTTTATCGGAAACAATGTTTTTTTTTTTGTGGAAAAAACAATAATTCCTGCTGCGTAGAATTATACATGCTGTAGTCATTATAATATATAACAGTGAATATTGGATTTATAATTCCCATGTGTAGGGTAAAAAAATGGTCATTAAAAAGATCACAGATAAATTTTATGCGAATTATTCGTTTAAAATATATAGACCTGAAACCCGCTAAATAATAAAAAACAATTTTTGTACTACTGAACTCAAAAACCTTTACATATTTTTTATTTTTATTTCTATATCAATTGCAACTGAACATAAATAATAATACGGATAACGAATGATCAGTATATTATCAACTACTGTCTATAATCCCATAAATAAATGTTACTATTTTGATTAGTTGAAATGTAGTTAATGGTGTTTCAATTACATTATAATCATTATCTTTGGAAAATGTGCAATAATGTATGGTTTAAAGTATACCACAGAAACAAGCGATTTGTATATATGTATATTATAAAAATATTAATTACATGATATTTTTCATTTTTTTCTACATTGTACATTAATAAACAAACTAAATTTATTTACTCTCTTCCATTTTTTTCGTGGATGTTATTTTACTATATAATGATGAATACTTACGAATTAACTTCATGACTTAACACTAAATTAGTAGTATTGAGAAATCATACTCATAGAGACAAAGCCTTCCGCAATGTTAGAATTATTAAACCTGTTGGTAAATATAAAAATATTTATCTAAGTTTGGTGTCATCAAACATACGGAATATTTAAAATCCAAATTCAAAGGTCCTACCAGATATGTTTCCTAACACTGATACTCAAACCGGTACCGGATCATACGCAATAACTATATACCTAAAAAATACACCACTTATAGGTCATGTCTTTAAAAGATGTTCAAATTTAATTTATAAAAATTCGAAATTCAATAATTAGTTAATTAGTTGCCATTAGTTTCCATTAGTTATTCATCACCGTCTTATTATAATCTTACTTTTACCTCTTACAATCAACATATATTATAATAATTCCTTGTGTAAAATATATTACCTATATATTATTCTCCAATTTATTTACATTTCCACATAGTATTTCATTATCAATGTAATTAAATCCTAAGATTATCATATTATATGGAATAATTTCCACAATTTATCTTTAAGAATTATTAAAATTATAATAAGTTCAAAAATGTACTAAAATATTTAATTTAATGATTAGAATCAAAAATAAAGTTTTTAATTTTAATACAAGACTAGAATAAACAAGACATATTTTTACTCTTAAGATTTAAAATAAATTACACAAAAATATGGAGATGTAGGGACGCGTTATTAGAATATTTGGCCGGACGTGGTATATTTAAAAGTTTAGGAATGTGTAAATAACTAATATATTGATTTTCCCAATCAATACGAATGATTAATCATAGTATAATAATTTCTCCGTGTGTTATTTTCGCCAAAAGGTTATCAAATCATTTCATAGAGTAATGCATATGTAAAGTATAGTCCTGTTTGCGTAAATTTAAAGTATAACTTAGATATTTTCTCGTATTGGGTTTTTTTATTTGAAACGAATTATATATATACAGAAACAATAGTATATCATCATTGTAATCATAGAGATAAGTATAACATCAAGCATAAAAATATATCTTACCATAAACAATCAGAAAACTATATTTTGTAGTCACGAATTTATTAACATTTTTCTAACTATAAATTTAAAATTAATTAGATGGACGCTAATTTAACGTGACTAAATTTTTAAAATTTACTCAATCCTTAGTTGTGATGAGTACATTTTCTCGTACTATCTGTTTTGTTAATAAAGAGTAGAGATAGCAATGGGTTGAAATAAATCGTTTTCAAGTTACATAGTAATTTAATGAAATGTACAATTATTTTTTTTTTTTTTTTTTTTTTTTTTAAGATTGCGTTAATGACCTAATCACCAAATGTATAATTTTAAATACCAATTGATGTTTCTGAAAATGTTTAATACAATGGTATCAATATAAAATAAAAAATAAAAAAAATGTTGTGATCTGATAATAGAATTTGTGATGTATGAACTATATTATGTAATAAATGGACAAAGTAGTAAAAAAGAAGTAATATTAAAAATAAATGGAATATATTTTATATATACTATAGATATTCATAGATCTTATTATGGTTCAGATATGTGTATGTTTAAATGAATGTATACACATACAAAGTTTTTATGTTCTTTAGGTCTATTTTTTTCAAATTTAAATATTAAAAAGTGTGTATTATTATATATTATAGTGAATTATTTATTTAGGTACCTGTGTTATAAAATAAACATACGATTATTAAATCATCGCAAATCCATCCATTTTTCTTTCAACCTCGTAATTTTTGATAAAAATATTTGTAAACAAAAAGTTACATTTCACTTATAGTTAACTTATAATTTACGTGATAAACCTTATGTGAATGCATATATGTTTACTTTATAGCAATTGTGTACATCGTGCATGTTTTCATCACGAAAAAGCATTGTACGTGATCTTAAACATTTCTGAATATTGTATGTGCTTTTTGTAGTGCACCGTTTTATAAAAAAAAAAAAACACCACATGAGTCTAAAACGTAAGAAGTTTATAAATAAATTATACATACAATAACTGGTTAAAAAGTAAATATTGTACGCAAGCATATGAAAGTATAAATACTGCTTACTAGTGCTGTTGCATAATTCCTAAGAAGTAAAAATATGATTAACCAAATAATTTTTTTTATGCTCGACCAGAAATTTTTATTCATATTTCATGGTCATTAGCCAAGTAAAAAGTATATAAGTTCGTTTTTAAATATATGTGAATGTTTTTTTCTTCAATTTATAAGTTTAATAGATACGAGGGTTATATCCAAACCGTTCTTTAAAATAACAATTTTTTAATTTCTGAATAACACTACTATTAAAGTAGTATTGGTAGAAATAAATATTATTAAAATGAAATTTAATTTAGTAATCTTTCTACAATAGTAAATTATAATAAAATAAGCAATTTTGTCTTCTATGGCCTGAAGATTGATTGCAAGGTCGATAATAAGTTAACAAGTAAGTCAATTTTATTAATTAACAATAAAAAAATAAATCTGAAATTTTTACAATATTCTAGAATCATAACAATTTTTGATCAAAGCAATTTATTTTACAAAAAAAAAAAAATTAATACTTAGTTATAAAATTTCTTTAGATTTATGAATATCGTAATCTTTTTGAGGTTATATTATAATTAAAAAAACAAATTACTAAATTATATTTTATAACATATTTTCAGATCTTGGAAACAAATGAGTTTTAATTGAAAACGTGATAATGATTTTTGTCAATGTGGCCAATTTTATTGAATTAATTGTAGTTAGAAGTTAAATAAATCTGAAAAAAATTATTGTTCTAAATTGTAATACTATTAATTTTCCTGACGTAGACATTAAATGTGTACATCTTGATAACTTATATAATTTAATATTCCATTAAAATTAATACAAACATAAAATTTGTTTCTGATTTAAGATATATGGAATGTGCATAATTCATTATTAATTTCGGTATGTGTTTCACACAATTTTGAAAATTCCAATTAAACTAAAAAATAAATCTTTTTTTTTATTTGTATGGAATTAAAATATTATACTTTTGGTATAATGGTATTATTTTGGTATTGTGTATTTTACACAATTTAAAAAATTTTGAACGAATGAAAAAACACCAGGTGTTCATTATCAGAAAAATGCCAAGGTAGTCTTGAATTCAGAAGACGTCGATAACACTGACCTACTAATTTTATTGCATTATAAAGAAAACAATGGTTGTCGATAAATGATAAAATATAAACGTATATCATAGTGTTACAAGAAATCAAAGAATAAAAATCCTTCCTCGATATTATTGGAATTCAAACCTATGAGAAAAATAATACGTCAAAGTTAAAATAAACACTTCATGAAACCAAATGGAGTATTCAATAGTATTCAGGATCATAGTCACCATGGAAACAAATGAAGAACTAGAATACTAGGCAGTTCATTATTATTAAATCCACTGTAATAAATTACATAGTATTTCAATACTCATTAAATTAATACAAATATTTGGTTCTATTGATTCTAAATTTACTATCGATTCAAAATAGATTAATCTTAATTTTTCATTATAATTATATAATAAACAATATATTATTTTATTAGTATAGACTTCCATGAACGATAGTAAAAAAAAAAACATTGAATGAAAAATATTAATTTATTTAATAATTTTTTTAATCTGTTAATATTTTTTTTTATTTACTTATTTAATCTTAATTTATCGAAAATAAATATTTAGTCTTAATAGCCCAGAAAGATTACATTCTATATCTTTATTTTATAAATTCTTACGCAATATGTAAACATTATATTCAAGTATATAATAATGATTATGATATAAGTAAAGATTTCAAATATATTTTATTTCATGAATCAATTTTGAGTAGTAGTTGAAAGTTACCATATGTGTGTGTCATGAGCAATGTAATAATTAAATTTTTTCCGTAATTTGATAGACATAAGACCTTGATACTTAATTTCTTAATTTCACAAAATAAGATTCTTTTTTAAGATATTGAAACACTACAATTGTATTTTCTAGATTTTTTTTTCCTTCTTCAAATATTCGGTTTCATTTGTGACAACGGATGTATCATTGTTTCACGGCAGCTAAGACGTTACCATGATAAACGTGAAAACTGTATTCTTTGTCATTGTCACGTTCGTCTAGTAAACTCTAAATCTTTTCCGTTTAATTATTTCGTTACAATAATCTTATTTATATACACTTCACCTTAGCGATTATAAGTTATTTTAAATATTTAGTGTTAAGTATTTTCAACTCTCAATAAACTTATTCCATTATAGGAGTAACAAAAAGGTTAAAACGCTTTATTCTACAACCAATATTTTAATATATCGTAAAATATATAAAAAAAAAAAAATAATATTACTCTTAAGTATGTTTATATGATCAGTCAAGCTAAACGATCCCACAATTAAAAAAAAAAAAAAAAAAAGAATTATAAAAAGAATAATTATTTCATATTTATTATTACAGGGTTTGAGATATAAATTATCATAATCAATCATAATAGTTATATTATTTTCGGTCTTGAAAATTATTAAGCCAATTATATGATTGTTATTCACATAACATATATGAATTAATATAATATTTAGATTCATTTTTAATTATTATAAGTGGCGAAAATTACCAAAATTAAATGAAATATCTGCGGAGAATGCCAGAAATAAAAAAAAACTTTATAGTGTAAACGTTTTTGGGTTGCAAACATTTACTATGTATTTGCTATACATTGAAAGGAAAGCACGGTTCGGTAACACTTTAAAATATAAATGCAAATATATTATAGTTATGTTGAAATCAAAGGATTTAAATTATAGGGTATGGTCGAATTGATCTTGGGTTTAAAAAAAGTAATTGTGGTAAAGTAAAAGTGGTCAAACTGCACTTAGGCTCAAAAAAATATTTTAATAAAATTATCATGCATTTGAAGGGTGCATTTGATTTATTACATTTATTACCATTTAGTAATCATTAGCGTGGTTAAAAATTATTGTTTTATATATCACAATATTATATGTTAATTATATATATATATATATATATATATATTTACATTATAATTGTTAGATTATACTTTATATTATATTATATTATACATATTATTATTTTTAGGTATACATTTTTTTTTTTTTAATCGTCAAATTTATTTATTGTCATTATTATATTTTTTTTTTGTCATTTTGATCATTTTTTTAGTAATGACTAACTGTATTCAAAAATTCTACCCTGGTAATACGCTTCTGAGTATGTATGTTATTATTATATAATATTATCTGCGTTATCTAAATGGCACGAACTAATATATAGTGCTATTAAATAAGTACGCTGAAGCTTTCTTCAACAGAAAAATTCGTAATATTTTTAGAGGGTTTTCCAATATAACTCTTTTTTTGAACGAGTGCAGTTCGACCATTACCTTTTCTTAATCCAAATGCAATTCGATCATTTATTTGTAAGTCATAAGTGAAATTCGACTATCCCGAAATTAAAATACATGTACTCATATATATATTGAATTATCGTTGTACATACTGGATTCAAATAAAACTCATTGCATTGCACATGCGAAGAGTATCCTAGATACTGATCTGTATCTACACTAGTATCGTAAAATAACATTTTTAATATTATCATAAATCTTCTAATATTATCATAAATCTTCTGATCAAGCATTATGATTTTGATTTGTTAGTACGTACTTACAGCATGAACAATACGACACGAGAACATAGATACTCATGTTTGTCCGGCCTTAAAATCTATTCATCCGATATGTTCACTTTTAAAAGAAAAGACCAATCTTTGGAATCACGACAATCGTAATTAATTATAAAACGCACGTATCATTTTACCCATTGAGGATATCTCACCTGATAACTTCAAATTTTTTGGAAATCCAGATTTAACACTAATATTTTACATTAAATTCTCTGTCATTAGGTGTAATGTACAAAAAATCGAGGTAGAAACGTTACAAAAACAAATAATACAAAATTATTAAAGCCTTATCAGTGCAAATATCACACATGTCCAGGTACCTTTAATCTATTCATATTCATTAGTTTTTCTGGGAGCGTCTAAATACAGGAATGCACTTTAAGCATTCTGCGCATGCGCATAATTTATTCACCACTATCATAATATTAGGCTGTTACATAGAGTTACTCTATGGCTATTATCAATATATCATATCAAATCACTATAGTACGATGATAATATTACTATAATAATATGAGTTATGAATCTAACTATTCAAAATTCAACTAAATACTTCCAATATAAATAATATATTGTAATTTTATTTTAGTTGTTAAATAATAATGTTTAGTTTCGACTCTAGTGTAATTTACTATGTATACATTACATTTTTTCATACTTATTTTTCAGTTACTACGTTTTTGAAATTATAACCATAAACAAATTAATAGAAGTAAATTGAACCACGTGCGAATCGCAAAATCTTGAATAGGAAAAAGCTGCGAAACATTAGTGTTGCGTGCGGCCGTTCAATCGTAAAGATGGTGATGATTTATGATTATTCCAAATAAAAATACTCAAACTAAGTTGAACTGTTTATTGAAATATTTCTATGTACAAATTATTTAATTAAATTGATAAATAAACTGGCGTGGAGGTGCTCGCTAAAACACGTCTTAAACACACCTGAATATTGGACTATTCCCAACCCCCTTATATACTTAGGCTAAATTGTAATTTAAATGGTTGACCTCAGTAATTTTACTATTCGCACATTTCTATTATGTTATTATGCACTTTTACCAATTGAATTTATTATAGTACTTTAAAATGTAGCATGACAGCTCATATTTGAGTTACCTTCGGGTCTTAATCATTCCTTTCTAAATTGTTCACCGATTTCCAATATTTATGATTTATGTGATTATTCTACTATCCTAAATAAATTTATATATATCCGTAACATCATGTTACCCTCGGGTCTTAATCAAATAGTTCCTTTCTATTGTTGCGAATATTATATTGTTTATAATCATTTCCCGATTTTTACTATTTACGATTTATGTGATCCCACCTATGTAGTAAAAGTCATAAAGACATACATCTATGTATGTCCGTAACATTAGCAACCAAATGTATCCAGCCATCTAGTATTTACACTTTGCTTATATTTGTTACTATCATTTACTTTATCTATGTTGATGTTAAATTAAAAAGTGTTAAATAAAATATCAGTTATACCGTAATAAGTATTCTTGATAAAGTTATTAATCTAACTCTAAAATCCTTACATCCTAATATTGTGTAACCGTGTCGAACTCACAACTCGGCGCACTACACTAATTGGTTTTAATAACTCATACTTGTACTTACTATTAAGATAATGCCATTTATATAGATATTAGATAATATTGAATTTTTATGTTTAAGATGTTTGTGAATTGTATTATTAATACTCAATAAAACATTTAGTAAATAGCCTTTGTGTAGTAAATTTTGATAAATTCTGGTTTATGAAAAGTTCAAATAGGTAATTGGGTAAATGTAGATATAAATAAAAATTATTAAAAGCCATCTCAACATATTAGATAGTTATTGCTGTTTTAATATTTTTTTTCAAATGTATCTGGTATGTATAATGATTTATTTACTGAAATGGTCGAAGCGCAAAAAAATGTGTAAAATACGTTAGTAGGTAGTATGTTCAAATTTTGAATAGTTTGATTCAAAACTCATATGATTATAATAATAATAATATTATCGTATTATAGTGATTTGATATAATATATTGATAACAGCCTAACATTATGATAGTGGTGAATAAATTATGCGCATGCGTAGAATGCGTAGAATGCATTCCTGTATTTAGACACTCCTGTTTTTCTCTCCAAAATAACTAGTTATAATATGGATGTACCAAACTTATCATTATACAGAATTGAAATTAATATTTTTAAACAATGAGATGAATTTTCAAAACACTACTATCTTATATATCTAATTTACAATTATTTATTGAGTCCCAAAAATTAATTGTAAAATATTTTTTTTACTATCCATTTTATTGAAAAAAATAAGTTTCGTTTGTTAAGTAATTTTATCGCTTCTTATGTTCTATTAGAAATTTAAAGTTTTCGATTATATTACACTATGTTAAAGCAAATGAAAAAAAAAATTGTATTTTAATTCCGTTTATAAAATATTACTATAAGGATTTAAAATGAAACGAAAGGTGATAATTACAATACCGTCTGATTATATTATGCGCATCAGAGAGAAAATTATTAAGTTCAACTTTATTATAATACGTAAAACCACAACACGTTGTGTTTATTATAATCTTTCAGCATTAAAAAAAATATTAATAATATCATACAGTATTATGCTGTAAAACAGTGTGTAATAAATCCGTTTCGACGAAATTTAATACCTAGGTACTTCGTATTGCCGGTTAACTGTTTTCATAAATCCCTCCGAACAAAATTAACGCAATCAAGATGCACGAAAACTAAGTTGTATGGAAATATAATTATCAAATATTATTTAAAACTAGTGTAATTGTTTATATTTATATACGTCTCGTTGACATTATTCTATTCGATGCGTTTGAAAGCAATGTTTAATAGAAACATATTTTTTGGATAAAAGTAATCCGAAATGCTTACAAGGGGTATGTCTGATATTCATATTTATCAGGCACTCAAAATTTTCAATAAACTATTTTATTATTATTTTGTATTATGTGATGAAAAAATAAAAATAACAATATTAAGTAGGCCGAGCGCACTATTCTGTGAAATACAGAACCGTTTTAGATAGAAAACTTGTACGCCTGTGGTGTCGTTTTAAATTATTTCAAATGACAATGAATCATTGCATACAAAACTATAATTCCTGGTAATACTGATTTACTGGTCAATAAATCAAGATATGTTAAACAACTTAAAAAAATAAAATTGACTTATGATTTGCGATATTCCCAGTTAGTTAAAACTATTGTGACATGAATTACGATTGGTTATCATATATTATCATTTATGGGTTTGAATTTACATTGGTAAGATAAATAAATATAATTCAACATAAGAACATGGGAAAACATTGACAATTTTTTTTAATCAAGGTTCATCTTTTCATAATAATTTATTTCGTAAAAATCTCTTCCCATTTAACGTTAAAAAAATACTAATTTTAATTTCGATGGTCTAACAAACATATTGGTTATTTGGAGAATTGTATATTATATTAAATTGGTTCGTTCTTTCTTTGACTATCGTACAAAATAATTGCAGTTTATTACTTTTGATTAACTCATAGTACTTATTGTTTCAATTTTTATTTTATAAACTACTACTATATACGATTGAAAAGAAGATATAAACAAATATGGTCGAATAAACTACACTTCAAACTAATACTTTCTCATTTAAATCAAAATGTGTATAAGTAGAGATGTGGAATTCACCAGTAAAAAATGTTTGGTTAATTGACGTCAAATTCAGTAAATTGGAAAATTTTGAAAACATTTTTTTTTTTTTTAATTTTTATTCAATTTTTAAATGCAGCTTACCTACAAAATTTCTTACAATCTTCAACATTTTTACGAAGTTTTAAAATGTAGGATTAATTTTTTTTTTCCTTTTTACCTACCAACCTATTTAATATGTGTAAATGTAACACATTAACATAGTCACACAGAACAAGTAACGACAGAACGAGAATGTAAAATATTATCAGTGTTTACTTTTAAATTAATGTATATATAGATTATAATATTATATTATTAATTATATACTAAAACACTGAATATAGTACATTTTATTTTCGTATAGTCTACGCTGATTATCTAAATAAAACCATGGTTGTAGATATACCTATATCTATATATGAATATATTCTCTAAAACAGTGAATAAAACGTATTCCGTTGGTAAAAAAATTTAAAATAAGAGGCCACTCAGTTTTCTTCAATGGTAAAAAAAAAAAAAACCTGGTAAAAAAATACTTGGTAAAATGTACGTAAATTTACTTTTACCCGTAAATTTAACCGGGTAAATTTTCTGAGCTCACATCTCTATGTATAAGTAATACACAATAATATTAAATAAATAAACATACTAAATTATTTATTTATTTATTTATTTATTTGATATTTCCTCTTTATGTCATAAAATAAAAATGTGATTTGAACTAGAAGTATTGTTAACTGAATTATTTCAGCTATACTTATTCATTATTACTTAAATCATTTTTTTTTATCTTCTGTGATAGTCAATTTATTTTATTTTTGATCCATCATAGTCTATTTGCCTTCATTGTCTTCTGAATGGAAAAGCTTTTCAATATCAAGAATATCAAGAACATTGAAGAAAAACCTTTAAAATATATTAAATATAGTCAATATTTGGACCTTTATTAATTTATTTATTTTTTGTTTTAATAAGTATATAACATTAAAAATCTACAATTACTGTTTATAGGTACAAACTATATAATTTCTACTTAATGTCAAAAGATAACAATATAATACAACCAATTAGATATACAATTATAATTTTCATTCAGCGTTTTATTAAAAGTTTCAAACTTATAACTAAAAAAACTAAAATAAGTACTTTGAGTTATAGTTACAACATAAACTTATTTTTACGTTTTCCATGAACCATTTTATACATATAGTTGGTACACACTGTAGCTATATTTTAATTAGGATCAAAAATATATAACTAAAAAATTTTATAACTGGTAAACTTTTAAAAAGTTTTAGTTTTTTTAATTTTAAACTACCGTCTTCCATTACATTTTAATAAAAAAAATATATATTTTTAACGTAACCCTATAGAAATTAAAATTCTACAACTTAACTATAAGTATAAAAATGTATAAAGTCATTCACATTTTATATCCGATATCCTGTGATTAAAAAATTATTCTTATAAACCAGACTACTGTTAAAAATTTACGTTGCTGTAGCTCTAAATATATTTACATGTATTTTTAATTAAAAAAACAAGTATACAATAAAAGTTATTTAAAAATACAAGTTTAAAAGTTCTAAAAATCTTGATTTCAATTTTAGCCTGATACTACTTTAAAATTATCGTATAAATTTAAAAAAAAAAAAAAATGTATAATGAATAATTATTTTTATTAAGACATAGGATATTGCAAATAAAATTGAACATGTTATCCCAATTCAAGTTTTTTTTTCACAATACGAGCACATTGCTAAGTACAATATTTGATTAACTATTAAACTCTATCAAAATATAGTGTGTAGATAGATTGTAGCTATTATTTCATAAATATATTTATATATATAAAAATAAAAATATAATTTTACGAACAGCAAATTGTTTGGTAAACGTAAATAGATTTATGAAATAATTAAAAATGCTGCAATTTTTAATGTAATACAATTTAAATTATTTTTCAGTAATTTTAAGTTTTTGTTTGTTTTTATAAAGCGTGCAAACAAATGTTACATGTCTCTTCCGTTCTTGTAATTAGCCAACTACAATATTAGATTTTAGTATGTTAATGTTGCAAGTTAATGGAAAATGAGAGTAAATATTTAAATATTTAAGCTTTTAATTTTTAAAATAATTTGTAGTACGTTGATATCTTAAAATAATAATTTTCTTTTAAGATTCAAATATCGAAAGACATTTCATAGCAATTTTATTGAACTGCTTCAGTTATAAATTTATGAATTTTAATGTGAAATTATAGAAGTACTTAATTTGTACAGTTCTTGAACTCGAAAATAAATTAAAACTTATATAAGTAATATAGCTTTGTATTATGTTTGTTTGTCAGATCGTTCAAATCTTCGGATATAAATAATGTAATTAGTGCTTATTAAATATTGCTAATTATCTATATTTATGTTATAAACCGTTTATAAAAATGTATCATACGCTCTAGGTGATTTGTTTTGCAATTTAAACAGGAATAGATAATATTTTTTTTCCAAAAAATGTATTGAAAAACTCTTAATGAGGATATAAAAAGTACGTAATTATATGATATAAACACAAATAAAAATAAAATATTCAAAACCATTTAAAGTATATAAGCTCAAAATGAAATAGCTTTATAAAAATTTATAGATTTTAGTGAGTATCTCTATTTTTATATGTGTACGCCTAATTAATTTATACTTGTCATAATTTGTATTAGAAAAATAAACGTAGATGTTACTTTTTTCGGTTGGTGTTCTTTTCCCTTTAATTTATTTTACATAAATAATAGTTCATCGGGACGAGTGATGTTCAGCAGAAGTGTTAACATTTTGATAATGGAAATAAAGTTCATTTTGCTATCGTTTACTTGGGATACTTATATTCGATATGAAAGTAAATTTACCGAAACCGACTCCACTCTTCTAAAATATTTATATTATATATAATGATCTGTCAAAAATAATCGATCAAATTATATCCAAGACATTGCTGCCGTGGTACGAAAAAAAAAACTACATCAAAGATATCAGAAAAATGTAGGCGTCGACAATTCGTGTATAATCAAAAGGCATTTATTTGACTAACATTCAGTGCATATGAATGTCAAGGTGTTTGATCCTATAATATGATGTTTGACGTGCTTATCTTACTCTCGAAACTTATTTGGTTCTAAATATGTACATAAAACGTCTACAACTTCAAAAAAGAATTTTGCTGAAAATTATTTTTCAACAAGGTAATTTTATTCGTTTTATTTTTTATGCATGAAAATACCATTTAATATCTTGGAAATAATTACATCCGATAAAATGTTTTTATTAATTTTTCTGAACATTTTTAATTTAAAATAGAGGTAGTAAAAATATTTTTACTATTTTATTTTTTTAACGCTAACTTAAATGGGTAATACATTTTGAGTTTAAAGATATGCAATGCCAATACGAAAGCATGTCAAGTTATTTCATTCGAATGTTTACAATACAACAGTATTATTTGGTAACGTGTTATTCGATATTATTGTACAAAATCGTTTTTTGAAAGCGTCCATTTAACTGTATGCTACTTCAAAATGTTCACAAATAAATTCTATGAACTGCAGACGGTTTAATCTCAGAACCAGTATCTTTAAATTCAGTACGATAATTAAACTAGTATTTAAACAAGATATTTTTAAGTTTATCATATCACACCGTCGAGTTGTATTCATAACAAAGTCTTGTAGTTTATAACTAATATAATTTAATCAGAAATTGCAGGATATAACCTTGATTGCAGGAAGTATTTTTTATATGATTGAGTGCTGTTAAAGTAATTGTATTAAAATATCCAATATGTTTCAGTGAGCTTAACTAAATTAGTTAAGGATGATATACTTTCTAATCAAAAATTCAACAACCGAATTTTAGATGATGAGCTAATGTGCAAGTAGAATGAGAATAAAAAAAGTCGTGAATATCTGCAAAAAAATCATAGTACTGGTTGAGTAGAATAAAATCTATAAAATAAGTATTGATGATAGTACGATAGAATTATCTAATTATTGAGTGTTAGACCATGATCATTAAGTTTTCTTGAAACACATATTCAGCCAACTAAAACGTAATCATAAAGCTTTAACAGTTTTCGTTCTTTTTTATCTTTACAAATGCTTTTAAGTTTTTAATTCATAGTGGATGTTAACGTTGTTAGGTTCCCACTTCCAAGTTTCATGTTGTATTTTGTTATTATTTTTTCAAGTCAGGAAAAAAATAGGTACATAATGCTCACATTTACCTACACGATGTTGATTTTATTTCAACTGATGCTGCATACAAGTATTATGCTATTAGCTTAAATTTTTCATCATATACCAAAACGTACTTAATAATAAACAGAACACTATTTTTTATCAACATTGGGCGCAATACAATACTTAGTTTTTAAAAAAAAAAAAAACAAAAAACCTTTGAATCGTCAAAATTATATTTATAATTTATTTTAGTTGTCTGATAATCGCACAAATCTAGTCAAAATGCTGAAAACATAAAATATAGTAGAAGCATAAAATTACCAACGATGGTGTTGACCTAGCCTATAAATGCCATGCATTATTGATAATTTATGCTTGCGAATCCTCAAGTTCTAATCACATACCTCTGCCAAGGTTATTTTTATAATCATGCTATTGTTCGAGCTCAAGTCCTTTTCACGGGTCAGTAAAATGTTTGGGGTACATGAATGGTTAAGTTCATATGTTGAAAATCCGAATAATTGAATACAGTGTTTGTAGTATATACCCTCTCGTAGTTAGATATAGATTAATTTCATTTGAAACGAGTTCGTTAATAAAAAACATGTTTTATTGCACTGATGACTACGATCTGTATGATTTTCAAGTATTCCACAACTGATATAACAAAACAAAAGTAGCATACAATTATTCAGCATATAAAGTTGCTTTTAATTGTTTTAATTATTTTATTTTTTAAATAATGTTCAAGCTGAAAAATGGAAATTTTTAGAATAAACTAAATAAAAGATGACCGTTTTCATAGCATAAACCTAACCTAACAAGTTATAAAATAAAAGATAAGAAATCATTTGTTGCATTCTAATTAAATTACCGCGATTTACAAGAACACTTCTTTCTGATTAAACTAAATTTTAAGACAATTTTATAAAAGTATTATACTATAATACAACATTATACAGACATTTTATCCAATAGTTTCGTGTGTGTTTCGAATATAATTATAAATCATGTGATAGGTGGATAATTTTACTGACAATAATTAATTATAACATGTCATTTTTTATGTAGTTATAATTTGTGAGCTTTAAATTATTTAAATGATTTGTTTTCTGTTTATTTGCCTAATGTTATTAATGGGTAAAATTCAACGACGCGTTATAAATAATCCATTCTGTATATGAGGAAAAAATGAATTTGTAAAACGACCTTGGAGGTTTATCGGAACAGCATTTTGCACTTTATTAACGTGCGTACGGAAATGACAGTAATGATCAAAGATTAGAAAGTCCACGGAATTTAAATTAAAAATAAAATACCAAGCATTTACCAACACCTAGCGGCGGTGCTTATAGTTTTTTTTTCCTTAACTATTTTATCGTAGTTTTTCCAATTTTATTTTTATATCTTACATTTACTACCAATGAAACGAGACACCACCACCTCCTATATTTTTTGGTGAAACCTTTATTTTTCTCGACCATATATCAACGGTGCGATGGGCTTGAAATGAAAACGGTCCAAAAATAACGATACTCTTTTATTCCGGCTAGTAAATGTAAATTTACATACATGATGTATGCAAAAGCACAAAAATAAAATAAAATAAAATAAATATATACCTAGATATTCAAGTTCTATAACAACATTCCAAGATTTTGTTGAATGTTTCTGAGCATAAACAAAATGTGTTTGACCGAGATATGGCATAGGATTGTGTACAAACCGTTGTTTTTCCCTCTGTGTGTGTGTGTGTTGGTATGTGTTTTTATAGAAGATAGTTATATTTATCCAAAAACACCCGAGGTTAGGTGTAAGCTTTACCTTAAAAAGGAAATACTTCCAAACGTATCTTTAACACGTTTTATTTGATTTTTGCTTCTAAGGCACAAGACTGTTAATACATTTAAAGTTGTGTTACAATACTTTTTAAGTTTCATCGTCGTTTCAATAATACATTTTCCAAAACATATGAGTGAATGTAAACGTATATTTAGTTTTAATTAAACAATGTGGTTACAGCATTTGTTTGTTAATTAAACATTTTTCCATATTTTCTACAAACCTACCTAAATATTTTTCTATGGACTACAAACCATACGTATAAATGCATGCACTCATTTTTACTATTTTTATTTTCAAGGTTTATAGAAAGCTTAGTTCTGACGATTTTTTTTCTTTGTTTTTTTTTTTATTCTTTTGTAACTCACACGTTTGATCTTTACAAATAGGGCATTCGTGGATGTATATTATGTACGTGTTATGGACCGTTAATCGAGCCGGTTGCACGTAAAATACGGTAAAAGAATCAAAATACGTACACAAGTGTCTAACATTTTATTCAAGCACCGTCGACAAGTTCAACCATTATGTGGGAATAAATGTGTTATATTTCAGTAATTAACGTAAAACACTCATAATCTATTTATATTTTATACATGATTTATTATACAGGGTGTTGTACGATAAATGTATCAAACTTCAAGAGGTACTTAAACACCTCAGATGCAACAAAAAAGTCTTTATGACCATTATTGATTTAATTTATAATAAGGAAGATATTTCTATTTTTGTGTTTTTCGATTGAACACTAATTTCATTCATAATAATGATCATATCTGCTGAACGGTTGGTTCTACAATACATTTTTTATTCACCACTGAAAATCTTATAAAACTAGGATAAAGAAAATATACCTTTCAAGGTTCCCTTCAAATTTTTTGAGTTAGAGAAATAATTCAAATATTTTAAAACTTTAAATTGTCCAAATTTTGATAAATTTCAATTTTATTTAACAATAATTCATTTCTAAGACAGGGAGATACAAATTTCACAAAACCTTAAAATGTTATAAGCTTTAGAATGATATACTCGATTTTTTCATTAATCTATTTGGAGTGTTAGCTATTCCACTTTGTGTGCGGAAAAACGAAAAATCATTCAAATTTTTAATACAAAACCGGTAAAATGTGGTAAACTCATGACAATTTTATTTCATGAGATTTAAAATTAGTTTTTATATATAAATTTATTACAAAAGCTGTTGAAGGTGTCCACTGTTTTGCCTTAAACAACCACGTGCTCTCTCACGTACTTGATTCCCAGTTACTCCTGCTGTCATTATTTCCTGAATTTCAATAGCAGCTTGAAGAATTCTCTGCCTTAGTTCTGCTTCAGAATCGATTTCCTGATGGTAGACTCGTTCTTTGAGATATCCCAAACAAAAAAATCCAAAGAGGTTAGGTCTGGAGACCTTGGAGGCTATAGAATTGTGCCTCCTCTGCCGATCCAAAAAGTAAATGTTTCATTTAAGTGCTACTTCACTGCTCTTGAGAAATATGGTGGGGCCTCATCATATTGGCAAATCATGTGCCTCCTGATTTCTGAACGTATGTCCCCAAGCAATCTAGTTAGTTAATTTTGAAGAAAATGTAGGCATGTATTTTCACCTACCGTCCAAAAAAGTCCTAAAAATGGACCAATTAACAGACCACCCATGACGCCCATCCACACATTGATCAAAAATCTGCATTAAAAATGTTGTTGACGTACCAAGTGTGGATTTTCCTGAACATAATCATGTCTATTATGGACATTAAACACGCTTTATCTTGTGCTTTGTACTCTCATCTGTCCAAATAATACTTAAAAATTACAATACTTAAAATTACAATCCTCAACTTTATTATGAAGTAGCCATCTACAGAACTCATAACCTCATACATAACCTATATACATAACCTCTATTAATAATTCTCCAAGCAGCCGAAAAATGAACACCAAATTGATGAACAAGCGCACGTACTAGTTTCTGGATCTTTATTTACTTCGTCTAAGATTTTCCTCCCCAAATCTGCATTATATACACCTTCTCTCAAAGACCGTCTAAAAGTATCTCGCTCTCTCGGAACTTAGTGGATTCTACTGAACATGGCTGGGGAAGGAACGCACCAACCAGGAAAACAATTTTCGTACTTTTTTTGAAAGGCTCGAAAATTTCCATTCAAGTGTTTCTGAAATTGTACCTCCCTGTCTTAGAAATTAATTATTATTAAATAACATTAAAATTTATTAATACTTCGAGAATTTGAGGTTTTATAGGATTTGTATTATTTTTTTAACCCGAAAAATTAGGTGAGAACCTAGAAAGATATGTTAATTCTTAATCCTAGTTTTATAAGATTTTCAGTAGTGAACTCAAATTTGTTGTAGAACCAACGGTTTAGCAAATATGAACATTATTATGAATGAAACTTGCGGTCAATCAAAAAACACAAAATTGAAATATCTTCCTTATTATTGAGAACTCGATAATGGTCATAAGGACTTTCTTTGTTGTATCAGAGGTGTATAAGTACTTCTTGAAGCTTGATACATTTATCATGCAACATTCTGTATATAGTATTTATATGTATATAGGTATAACTCCGTTGCAGGAATAATGAATATAACAAGACAATTTCTGGTAGCAAAATTGATTCCGGAAATTGTGATATTGTAATATAATTATTATTGTTATTATTATTAAAAAGGACTCTATTATGACTGTTACTACCAGGGACTGGATCCGAACTGAAAAGAACCGGTTCTGAAATCCAAAAACCCCTAAAATATTAAGAACCGGAACCTAACCAAATTTTTAAATAATCGGAATCGAACCGGAACCTATACTTAAAATGAAAAATATTGGGTTTTCATAAAAACTATCCATTTCATTTATTCTTAAAATATTGAATTTTTAGTTTAATTCTTACTTTTATAATATATTACAATAAAAGTAGGGAATACCCATTGATAAGCATCGATCGACATGTGGCTATACTGGTGGTGATGTAATGCTTCGTGGTAATACGTGGTATTATGAAAACGGCTCTGAATCTAATAATAGTATTTCTGTATATTGAATTATTGTTGTATTTATATTTCTTATGAATATAACGTAATTGAATTCTTATATTATATTATACAAGTGGTTTTAATTGATAAATTTTGAAAAATTGTTTTCTTATTTATTGATATTAGTAAAATTAATGTATGAATCACGATTTTGAAAATGATGCCTCAACTTATGTGTCTTTCATTGCTTGCTTTTAACTTGAACTAGCATTGATTGCGATGTAGCAATAGAGTTAATGAATGTTATTTCGAATTACATGTATTTTCATACATATGATATGCCATATCTATTGCTCAGAGTCTAGGGCATAAACAATAAAAATTATTATTTGTGTATAGAAATGTATATATTATTTTCAGATATATATTTATTCGTTCATAAACGAATTGGTATTTTTATACCGTACTACTTACTCTGTTTATAATTATGGCATATTAAATAATACCTTGAAAATTTAATGATTATTTGCATTGACTTGTAAATGGTTATTGTATATATTTTGTATACTTAATTCGTAGACAATAAACATGATGATGGTATTATCGATATTGCTGATTGGTAACACAGTACAACTATTTTATGTATAGGTACCTATCAAAAAATTAAACACGTCATACTATAATTTTTTTTTTTTTAAATAACTTTTAGAACCCCATTAAACCGGAACCCTAACCCTAACCCTTATTTAGAATTTTTCAAAAACAGGAACCAGAACCTGAACCTTTAAATAACGAAATTGAGTATCGGAACCTTAACCATAACCGAAAAAACCAAAAGGTACCAGACCCTGGTTACTACACACACAGATATCACATTGTATTATGTATACATATGGTGCGGCCGTCCCTATTTAGACAAGGAGAAAAAATAAGTACAAACAATTTAATAAATAATAATGATAAAAGTATGTGTAACAGTATGCTATTTTGGTATCAAATTTAATAGTATACTCCAGCGTTCTGACTTTAATAACCTATATATATATATATATATATATGCTATAAAAATAGCTTTTGAACAAAACAAAGCGATTGAAGACAACTCGAGCGCGTGTGTGTATATGTGCATATGTGTGTAGTTTACACTTGACTATATGATGTTCGGTGTGAAAACTTTTGTCACGCGATCAGAGTGTTCGCGAGACGTTATAGGTGACGTTAAAAAAGCGAAATTACCTCGTTGGGTTCGATAAATATACTATTAATTTATTAGGCTAGGTTTTAGATTAGATGGACGGCTAATGTCACATTTTTACGATGGCACTCTGTAAAATTAAATCCAATATACACCTTGAATGCGACTGCATCTCCGGAAGGATCATCGTAAGATTATAATGATGTTTTGCACGTCTACACTAAACTATTATACTACGAGAGCCGCGAGTGCGGTGGTCACTCACTTGGATCAAGTTGATTCGTCATTCCTCCGCCGACGGACGCATGTCGACTGTGCCGTCTATCTGAGGCCCATAAATCGGGAACTGTAAACAGAATATTTAACATATTATTTTGTTCGAAAAATGTTATTCGAACGGAAGAATATATGAACAAGTTAATGAATCAGTGATGAATTATATTTAGGGAGAGCTAATGGTATAATATGACACGTGCGTATGCATTAATTCGATAAATCATTCTTATAATACTTATAATCAATCATTTATTCATGGGTTCTATGAAAATAATTTATTCCATAGAAATTATGCAAATAATAAAAATGTTATACGTCTAATGGCGTAAAATAATATCGCACATAAATAATACTAAATAATATATAATACTAAGTAATTTTAAATAATAATTATAATAATATTGATTATACTGTGTACGTATAGATATATTATGTTATGTATAATAAAATGTATTATTATTTCTTATGGAATTTTTTTTTCAAAGAACTCCGAATTTTCACAATTCAATGAATCGGAAATTACATTTAGTGCATTTTCAGTACCAATAAGACTAATACTGTTTAAATATTATTTTTTCATACTTTTGAAAGCTTCGAAGAAAATATATCGTTAAATAACTATTAAATAATAATACAAAATTAATTCGTCCAGCAGAAACATTTCTTCAATAAACATGTATATAGTAAAATTCGTTTTGTACGTTGTTTCATTTTATGGAAGTTCGTTGAATATTGGTTCAACTGTGTATTTTTGAAATTCCTTGGCATAATAAAACTTTGCGTTTTTTTAATTTTACTTAATTTTAGACCTTTGAAGCGAGAAAAGCGATGATGGCCACCAATAATGTGTTAAATAAGGGATAATGTTATTTTCTAGAATTTATTTGGGAAACGCCATGTTTTTTAATAGAGCTCGCGTGACGATTCATGATAACAAAATCGTTGTTCTTACTAAGAAATATACATATATAATAAAATAATCCTATTGATTGTTAATTAAAATAAAATTTTATTGATGGTATATCATTGCACCCAATATCATTTGTTAACTCAATTTATGTTTAATTAAAGATTTGGTTTAGGTTTGAGTGGATTTTATAGATGAGAGTATTTTCAATTAAACATCTAATGAGAACGATACATATGAGAGTAAATATATATTATTATACAACACACATATAGGTTAAAATGTATCGATTGGTAAAAATATCTCGTAGAAACTTGGATTGGTTAGAATAATAACTCGATAATTAGCAGATTCGAGTTTGATTGGTCCTTATACGTTGTCAATATCGTATTAGTTACAATTATCGTTAACTGTGTTCTTAATAATTATTATTATTATTACTATTATTATTATTATTATTATTATCTCAGTTCATTCTTGTGCTAGTTCTCTATAAGTTTTATATTATAAAAGTAAATATATTTTAGTAGTCTCTATAAGTTCTCCATCGTTTTTCTTTTTCGGAAACTTTTAACGTTCCATTTGAACGCAACTACAAGAAAACGAATTTCCTGCGTAGTCTGTCACCTTTATGATTTGAATAGGTTGTACCTACCAAAACTTTTTTGTATACACCGTGGTCAAACATTACCTATAAATATGTGCTATTCCGGATGCTTTCGGGATACGTACGTCGTCCATTGTATCAGTTTTCGTTACGCGACTAAGACGCTTTCAGAAACATTATCAACCATTGTAAACAAATTAATTAATTCGCTTTCCACCGTTGCCACCGTGTTGATAAACAATGAGTATTCCACGACTTCTAATTGCATACATTGTCACTTCGAAGGACTTGCGAATTCAACAACATCTAATGGCTCTGGCAACGTAAATTTCACTTATACACACGTGCTTATGCCAACAGATTAGGATCACTCCGAAAGCCGTTAAATTTCCGTCAACATCGCTCGTCTTAATAAAATATTTTTATTTCAAATTTATAATCACATATACACTCTACATGGCTTATATTCAATGCTGGGAAAGTTAATGCTATTTTTAACTCAGTGAAGTTAAGTTAATTGAGTTCATATTCAATTAAGTTAACAAATAAGTTAATGCACATGAGAATTATACCAATTAAGTTAAAAATTAAGTTAAAAATATCCTTAACTTTACTTTAATTAATAATTTAAATTAATTACGAAAAAAAAAAATTTAATTGAAAACTAATTTACGTGATATATATATATATATATTTATTAACAATTTACAACAGATCTTATTTAACATTACAATATTTAAAACGCAAAAAAATTCTTATTAGACTCTAATTACGGTAGAAAAATATACATTTCTTTATTGGGGATTTTTTTTAAGCACTCAAATGTCAAATTTATGGTTATTTATGTATCAATAATTTTTATTCATTTTTCATAAAAATCACATGATAAATATAATTTAAAAAAAAGTATTCTTTTTAATATTCAGAAAACTAAAAATAATTACTGCAGCTGAAAGTGTAACTATAAAATTATATAGGTAATAAATATATACAGTTGATATAAAACATTAAAATAAATATATAATATTATTTAATTTTATTAAAATCTAAACAAATAAAACAATACAATGGATAGGTTAATCAAAATACCTACTGAATCTCAATAAAATAGTCATCTCAAAATGTCAATCAGCTATTAAATGTCTTCTCTTATTCAATAATATTTAATAATATCATAGATCATGGAATAATTCTAATTATAATAAAGTACAATTATTATTAAGAATTATTTAGTCAATGATAATATATAGGGTGAAGTGAGGTATTTTCGTGAAATTATTTGTTAAACGCATAATATAATTCCCTATTATACGTTCAACAAATAGTATCTTAAAATTGCCTATGTCACGAAAATAACTTCCTTCAACCTACCAATTTTTAAAATATAGATTTACGGCCACTTTTCGTAATAATGGTAATGTAATTCATGGGTGACATAGCTATTTTTACTCAATAGTCTGAAGACGGTTGAGTACATTTGCCGGGATCGATGGGACCTCACATAATAGTTTATACCGAGTTAAATATTATGGTCTCATCTCAAAATTCTTCAATATTTTTATTTTTGTGTTTTTCTAAATTTCATGAACTTGTTATAGAATGCGGTATTTTACAAAAATATTTTTCTAGTCTTGAAAATCAAAATTAACTTAATTGGGATTAGATTTGACGGTATGTGCAATTTGCCCTCAGGTATTCGGTATGTGTTTACATACCGGTTTTTAACGGTATACCGATTTATCGGCATACCAATATGTCGGCATATATCAATAAATACCGTGTAGACGATAAATACCGCTCGTTCGGTAATTATTGATTTCTCGGTAATCACAAATAGTAAACATGCTCCTATATTTATTTATTTATGAATTATATTTATTTTAAAATTCAATTTCATTTTTCCCCTTATCTTAAACATTGATATTTATTGACATATTGAATAATTATAATTACATTTTATTTTGTAATTATTATTAAAAAGTTATCCTTAACAAAATTAGTGTGAAATAAATGGTATCAAAACTATCAACGATTATTTTAATAAATTATTATTATTGTTATATTATTATAATAAGTATTTAGCCATGAACAATCGTTACTATTTAGAAAGAAAAAATAAACACTTATACTTCATAGACAGTAACTTACGCACCAATGGTTATTCTATAAGTCATCTTTAAACAGTTTCATGTTCTATACATAGTTATGTTATGTATACTCAAAGACTACAAAAAATACGAACAAATCGTGAAACAACATTGTGGACTTTACGTCACGTTCGTTTACAACAAAATATACTCGTATTTCTATTTTTATTAATAGTATCGGAACCATCGAGTCCAATAAAATTATTAAATATAATATTATGAATAATATTGCAGCAAAAATATTATATCTACCAAAATATATTAGAAAATTGTTTTTTAGTCATCGTGGAAAAATATCAGTCGGTGATTAGGTCATTATTATGGCACGTCGAAAAATACACGTATCTGAATTTGGTACTTATTAGTTTGGTATTTCGACGAATTTATCTAATCACGGATTATGTAAAAAAAAAAAAATTAAATTAAGTACTGATTACCATTATGCTCAAGATATATTAGTTCCGATGTTTCCGATTCTATTGCATTGTGTTTCGATTTTAACTTCACGCCACTGTGTACATGTCGAATTTGATTTAAACGTTTCGAAGTTATTTTAGAGTTGGTTGAAAATTAATATAATATTTGTTATAATCGCAAATACAAAACGTCTTACACTAATTTAATATCCAAAAAATTAAAACCAAAGTTGTTCGTCATACCAGCATAATATAAACTTATTTGTACACCGTCAGTGTTCTACGTGTAAAGTTCTAATTTGATGTAAGGATACATTTATAAAAGTTGTTACACGTTTTACGATATCAAAGAAGACATAGCAATGTAATGGTACGTGCATTACATTTTTATTAACACCAAAATTTAACTATCAGAATCGTTAGTGTTGACGATTCTTCGCATATAACTTACGTTCAACTTTTATGAAAATACTATTTCAAAGTTATTGAAATTTTTAAATTAATTTCTAAGTGTTAATACTACTGTATGCGATAAAACCGTCATGGATTGCTAAAACAGTAAAAAAATTATAAATTTCAAATATAAACTTTAACTCGAAAAAAAATGATTTACCTAACCATTTCATTTTTAATAGAACTTAAACACATTGATTTATTTTCCGTACCTTAAAATAATTATCTGCTTTTTTCTGTGCTATTATCACAATTGTATGATTGTATGGTTCTAATAAATATTGACGGTTAATGCAAATTTTCATAATTTAAGACATAATTTTAATAAAAATAAAATTGATTTGCTATTTATCATAAATAGTAGAGTATAACTAATAAAGACAATCTATAACATCTATACATTTGATGGAATTTCGATGATGTATTTGCAAAAAGTTATCAATTATAGTTGTAATTCGTTATAGTTATTTAGAATTGATAATTATGCTAAATACATTTAAAGATGAACACTTCATTTACGTTTGCTTTGTAAATGAGTTCAAGCAAATGTATAATAATACGTCACCTTAATTATAGCCAAAATAATATGGAAATTGATATTAAGGTACGAAAGCTGAATGTTGTTTGTACATAATTAATAAAGTTAATTAGTTAGAGTAATGATTCAATATCTAGTGAGGTGTGAACATCGCGTAGTGAGTTTGTGTCAAGAAGATGACACTTTAACTAAACGATATAAGAATATAGATTGTTTATTTAAATGAAAAATATTTAATAAAAATATATCAGTTAATCATTTTAGTATTCATACAATTTTTAGTATTAAATGTTTTCACAATAATATATCTCACATTACCTAATGTATCATATTCCAATCAAGAGTTTAATAGAAAAATAAGATTTACTTAGATAGTTTATTTGTGGTTTTATTTTTTAAATTTACTATAAAATAAGCATTAAACTAGAGACACTTACAGTGTTACTCACATTATTATTTTTTTTTTTTTTTTTAGAGTTGTTAAGGTTATTTAGATTTGAAACCTGTTATATATAATTGTCATTGTATTTTAAGACTACGTAGTTGGTTAAATATATATAAAATAATATTTTTTTTCATTATCATTTTGACATAAAATTTAAAGTAATTAAAAAAATATTAAATTGTTATATACTTAAATTAATAACAAAAGTTTATTTGGTGTATGAATAAGATGTTCAACATGATAGAAATGGTAAGTTATATTATAATATATTTGGCAATTAATAACAACTCATTAAATGATAAAATTTTTTACAAGAAAGCTCGAATAACTCAAGCTTGTCAACTAAATAATTGATCAATAAATTGTATTGATAATAATTTCAAAAAAAATATTAATTATTCCAGAATCATCAAAAAATTGTCTACACGAATTTCAGCTAAAAATTGGTATTTTGAACCATGATAAAACATCAAATTACTACATATATTATAGTTCTATTTCATATCCCGTAATGTAACAAACCTTGATCGTTTACTGAATATTATTAAATTAATTTATTTGATTTTATTTATATAATAATTATCATAAAGACTTAATAATGATTTCGTCATGTATCTATTTTATCATATATTTTATAATAAATATATTTTTTGATTTCTGTAAATTAAGCAATAAAATAAAATCGATACATTTTTTTTCGATTATTACAACATTAAAATTAAATTATCAAATCACTATACTAATATTGTAAAATAATAATAAGATATTTAACAGTGTCTAAGAGCCACCTGCTGTATTTTAACATACAAGTCCAATACGTATGTTTCTTTAAAATACTTTTAAAAATTTATAATCAAATCATATTATATTGTATTTTTTCATTATTCATATTACACTAGGTAATCGATTTAATGATTATTTAACGTTTTTTAAAGTGGCTATGACAAGGAAAAATGGAGATAACCATAGGCGGACATTTGGTTGAATTTTTGGGGTGGCTAAAATAATTCAATGTAAAATTACCCGCAGGGGTTTCGCCCCCATACCCCCTTCCCATGCACAAGAAAAACTTATTACTATTAAAAATATAGATAAATAAATAATGAATAATTTATCTTAATGACAAATATCTATTTGTGTCAGCAAAGATATTCAAATATCATCGCTTTTTATATATTCGATATATCTTTTTCAATATATAGTATTGAAAGATCGCTGAACCAATCATGGATCAACGATGTCCTTAGCCAAGTTTTTATTTTTTTCATATCACTGATACTACTTTCAAGAGTAGCCGAACTAATTGGTATTGTTAATGCTATTGTAAATAGATTTTTATTGTTTCTTATTTTATGATTTTCAGAAAATGAACAGATAATTATAAAAACAACGAATAACATTTCTAACAAAGTTTCGATTTTGAGGGTGCTATTAAAATATTTGGGTGGCTAAGCCCCCCCTCGTCCAGATGTCAACTTATGGAGATGACATTTTTTGTGATACGAATATTTGTTAAAAACCAATTGAAAAATAAAAACGTTTTTACAGAAAGGTATTAAAACAAAATGTTTAATATCATATATGGTATAGTAAGCATACTTAAAATATACAGCCAGTATATACACTGTATATTATACAGTTTCATGCATATTTTACATGGAATTCGTTTCGTTGGTTCAATATAACATTAGTGTTTGTTAAGTATTTATTAAAACGCAGACAATTTCCATATAATTTTATGAAGCTCTGCTGCTGCGGTATCACTTTCAGTGATGGATATAACAAAAAAAGTAGAGGATTAGCCTCCTAAATATCTTTGAAATACTCCCAAATTAAAAAAAAGTTAATCTTATAATTTCGTATTTGAGATTAAGTTAAAATCTTATCATCTATCTGTAATCTCAATACACGTTTTAATTCTTAAGTTTGACAATTCTAATAACTCAATGTGTATGGATTTTGATTTACATAGAAATATACAAAATCCTGCTTTTTTATAAAAAACTTTCTTTTCTTACAAATATTTAAACTAAACCTATAGTGGCGAGTAGTGACTAATTTTCTTTGTAATTTAGTATATCGGGTTGTGGGGGCAAAGCCCCTGTGGGTATATTTTTTTGAGTTCTTATAGCACCCCTAAATGTAAGCATTAGTTACGTTTATGTTCACATTATCACCAGGTAGTTCATGCACCGCGCTCGGATCGTCATTTCAGGTCGTCTCTTATTATAATATACCGCGTTTTCGCTAGACTACCATTAGTCAATTTGTTTGACATAATCATGATATACTATACTATATGCTACATCCTTCACAACGTGTTAGATATTTACTATCCAACAATGGAAAAATAATAAACTATAACGGATATATTTCCAAAGAATATCAAAGTTCACTTTACCGCAATCGATAACAGTACACGTTTTGTGGCACAATCAACGAATTTATAAAACATTGAATGATAGTTTATATACCCACAGTACCTATAGTTATTGGAAGAAGTACAAATATAAAATTTTTACTGTTTTTAATAAATTCAAATTTCTTATTCATTCGATTAGAACCAAAACGAATATTTTTAAATACTGCATAAATAGTCGATCAATATTACTTGGAGTTCCTAAACTCTATTTTCTCTTATACCAAATACTACACACAATATAAGTAATTTACCATATAAGTATAATAATGTGCATATTATATACATGTGTGTATTACTTTATTTATATGACTTAATACATCCTATTTACTCACACGCATTTGAATATACGCACAAGCTTTAACTATTTTGGTACGAAAATATTAAGTTTTCGATTATCTCGATAAATTTTAAATTTGTTAACTAAATTTTGAACACAATATGATTTTGAATTATATATAATTAATATGGATATAGGCCATATGAGTGTAAATAACCGAGTGTTAATTACCGACATCATAAATAGAAAATCACTATAAGGTTGAAAATAGCCTTAAAACTATGTTTTTGTATATTACATCATAATACAGTCCTAATTACAAACATTATGGATTTTAGATCAAATCTGAATTTTCAAATATTTGATGAATATAAAATATGTTTTTTTAAAATACTAAAACACAAGTATAGATGATTTTTATGTACACAATTATATTCATTTTTTGTATATACATTGTAATATTGAATGGATTTTCAAAAATGTATTACTAGTCAATGTTTTTTTTATGGATTATTAGTTATCACTCTGTTAGATTATTTATATCATCCAAATAATGGAAATCACATAATCGTCTTGTTTAATACACACACTCTGAGTAAAGTAAGGAATGTAAATTATATATAAGTTTTATTGCATATAGGAAAAGAAACTTAAAATCAATCATGGCTACGAATAATATTTTAGTACAATTATTATATAAATAGTATAACCGATTATATTTCAATATATACATATAACTTAAGAATTGTATAAATTTTGTCGTTTCGTTTAAAGTACCTTATTTATTTCTTCATTCTTTTTTAAGGTTTAACGTTTTTTAGATGCTATATACATTCGTCTTAAAATTGAAAATAAATACATAAATTATTTTTAGATGAAATTATGATTTATGAATTATGCAATACGTATCTAATATTTATATTTATTATTTTTTCGTTTTAAACAACTAAAATCTTCGTAGAAAATTATATTAAACTATTTGATTGGCATAGTGAGAGTTATAGGAATATCTCAAAGACCAATAACAGTCGTACCTTGTTATTGAGAAGTAAAGGATCATATAAACATTGACATTATAATAGTTTTCAATTAGGATTTTGTTAATTCAGCAATAAAACTGTTTGAATTACTGGACCGATGTGTTATTCTCAAGCGTAATATTATATTACTCGTATATAATTTTAAATACCTGACACATACACCTCATGTTTCTTCAATTGATTATCAAAAATATTTTTGATAGATTTACATTTTATTTGATAAAACTTGTTAGAGGTATTACCGGTTGATTATACATTTTCGTGTTCAATTATTATAATAACGAGATAATATTATAGAAACTATTACCAAACGAGGAATTTAAAGCGATAAGGTAATTAACCAACGGGAATACTGAATAATAATTAAAATCTTTTAATCCTATCCCTTAGAAGTTATCTTCTTGAAAGTGTTTATATATGAGTACTGTCAAAGAACTATATTTGAATTTCCCTCATACACTTTCTCTCCTTTAGTCATCATATAAATTATACTATTGAAAGAGCCTTTAGAATCCTTGGGTTTAACGTAGCATGTCTCATTTTACTTCTACTTCATGTCTCCATGATTTTACTTTTTTTTTTATGTACGGTCAATTTAAAAGTATTAATTTTTTTATAGTATCCTTACTTAGAATTCAACCAACTGCACATCGAATGAATTCAAATACAACTTCCTATCCCATATTACTATCCCATCAAAATTGACCATCCCCCAAGCCTTTCTTGCACATACCACCTTTAAATCTTTCTTATAGTCTACCTTCATGTCTCAGTTGATATTTATTCCATCTCTTTTCTTCCAATCTTCGGTTTCCTTGACCTACCTACTACTATTTTATTGTATGTTCCTTCTAATTTCGTTATGACTTCCATTTTTTTACTTCTTTCTGCTTCTTAAATTGTATGTAAACAATGTTTCATTGCATTAAAATGCAAAACTTATTGCATTCAGTACTCTGTTTTCTCAATTTTTCTGCAACTTATCTTTGTCTCGTACAATGTAAATTTATTTATTTTGATTTTATTATATTCAATATAAAACTATTCTTCATTGATAAAATTTTTTAACAAAAATATGTATTATCGAGTTAGTTAAATAATTGAACTGCGTGCCAAATAAATTTATATCATATGCATTCTTTAATCTAAGAATGTAATAATATTTTAATACAGTATAAAAAAAAAAAAACAAACACTTATCATGGAATGAAATTGAAATTTTTTTGTGAAATGTTAAAATCATATAGGCATTTATATTAATATTAATTATAGCAATATATTTTATTTAAAAATCTACACGATTAAAGAAATTAAGTTAACATTTTGAATTAAAAATAATAAAAATAAAATTAATATATAAAAAATGTTAATAGAAAATTTGTTTAATCAAAATACATAATCAATACTTTAATAAATCCTAGTGGGTAGAATATAAACATTGAAATAATAATAATAGTAATAATAATAATAATAATAAAAATTGCTACGCCTCTATAAAAATAGTATGTGCTTGGGAGTCTTATTTGAATTCAATTATTAACAATAATAAACATTACTAAAATATAGATAAAATTGACAACATGAAAGATAAATCATAAATTAAATTTTGAATTTCAACATTATTCAAGTATAATTTTAAATAATTAAAATTTTTAGAATTATAAACATTTATTATAAGTATTTAACATAATTTGATTGTAATTGAAAAAGAGTTTTTCATACTAATATTTTTATGGTAAATACGTAAATCTAGATTAATATTTGTATTAAAATATTTATTATAAATATAATTACCATTAGCATTATTATTTTTAAATTTATGAAATATATTAATTTTAAATAAATTATCATTACTTGATGGTGTTATTTTAATTTAAAGTTCCAAATCACACAGGAAGATATAATATAACTAATGCAAAATACTAAAAGTTTGTCATTTTTCTAAGAGTATTTTAAAGCGACAAGCAAGAAATCATTTCATCATAAAAAGAGAGGATTAAATTAATATTAAAAATTATTTAAATTAAACTATTAACTGTAATCTACATCGAACACTACAAATAATAATAATAGATTTGTTTGGATCTAAAATACATTAAAATAAAATTTTTATTATTATGTTCTCGTATGTAAAATTGAAAAATATCAGTAAATATTTTTTCGTCGATTCGACAGTAATTTTTATCCTCTGCTGTTTTTTTTTTCATTATTGTACTACTAAAAATTAAAAATGTTCAACCTTGTTTACATCTCCTTACCTATATAGTTCTTGGTATTATTACTTAATGGCATAATGTTTCATCATTTATTCACATTTTATTAATATTTAATAATTTATTTTTTAATTCAAAAAGGTACAACAGTTTCATGCTGGCAAATTCAAATGATCATGTTGTGTAGAAATGCACCACATTGGTTATAATGGCTATTGCCGGTTCTGTGGATAACTACTATTGGGATGGTTTGCGCTTATGAAATATTCATGAAGTTTTAGATGGAAACAAGCATGATACACCTTAAAGAAATGTGATTGTATATTTTAGTATTATTAAATTACAATAAGATTAATTCAGCTCACATGAAGTATGAGAAAAATTAAAACAAACGTTTATTTATGTCGCAATATAAAATAGGTTATCATAACTTATAAATGTATAAGAAGATAATTGTTAACAACCTTTTTACATATAGTTGTTATACTATGTTCAATTTATGAGTATAAATAATATTTATAAGCGTAATGTATATAAGACAGAAGACTATCAAATAAAATAAGTCTTTTGTGGTGATCGTGTGATTCGACCACCATAGGATACATATATGGTACGTTTTATTAAGTATTAACTTAATTATAGTTGTGTGTTCGTGTCTATACGTACGATTTGATCAGCATATATCACAATACACACATACATATATATATATTTAAATCAATCCGTAAATGGGAAGTAGTTAATTGAATCATGAAAAAAAAATAATAATAAAAATAAAAATAAAATAGAATAATTTTTAAAATAGCTTCGATTAATATTCGTAAATAAAATTATGTACACTATGCAATTTCGCAAGTATAGTGTCAGATGTATTATGAAATAATTTACTATTGACAGGGCATTTATAGAACTATAATGACATGTTTTATTGTAAAATACAATATAGAATGATTTGAATTATTCGAAAGATGAAAAAAAAATATATACATCATAACAGATAAAATTATATTGGTTGTGTACGTGCCACCGCAACTGTATATTTGCTAATCAGAAGACGTTTTTCTCTTTTAAAATTTACGTTAAAGACACAATTTATCAAATTATTAATTTAATTATTATGCAAATTATGCTCACTTTACACTTTGTTAATTTCACTAGATAATTAAATTCAATGTATAGTCTTAGAGTAGAGGTTCTTATAATAACAAAATAATTGTTTAAATGTATTATTAATAAAATGCATTGATGTATGATATAAAAAAACACTATACGCATAAAAACGCATTCATCTACAAATGATGTACTGTTACATGCGTTGCCTTGTTATCGCTGAGATTATAAACTATAAAAGTATAATGTATATCCATTAATATATCTTCTCTTCTTTATATGTATATATATATATATATATATATAAATGAATCCCTATTTCCTTTGGTCACGCCATCACACGTGAACAGCTGGACCGATTTTGCTAATTATTTTTTTGTTGTGTTTGTTATTGTCAGGAAAAGGTTCTTATGAAAGAAAAAATTAAGAAAATTGCGCGAAAAATTAAAAAACTTAAGAATACTTAACCACCGTATAAAATTATTTATAATTTAACCTTAGGATAATTAACCTTAGCGCTTTGGATAATATACACTTATTTAATGTAACCTTTTGACGTTTGACATAGAATCGACATAATGCGAGTGCAAATATTGTCAAAGAAGATTTTAAAAAACTGAATATCGTTTAAAACAGATGTTTTGATCGGAGTTATTTTATTGATTAAAATACATGTAAAATAATTAACATATTTAATTAGTATATCTATGTAAGAGAACTGAATTTCTTAGTGAACATCACGCCAAACATTAAAGTTAAATTTAATATTAAGTTTTAGTAAATTTGGATAGCCTAACAAACACGTTACTAACATGACAAGTGATATAATTTGTTTAAAAAATAATACAATAGTTGTATTTAATTTAATTTAAACAGTTGAATTTTCGTTTTTGAAAATGCCAGAAATTAGACATAAAAACTTAAGATCAAGTCAAACTGACGATCAACGGGAAGTGCGGAATAAAGTTGAACGGAATCGATGGAATCGAAATCAATAACATGCAAAATGTTGCGTTTAACCCCTATCGAGCTACATTCAATTATATCATGGAAATCGATTACAGATATTTTTTAAATCTGTACGTGAATAATATTTTGGAAGATGAAAAATTTATATTAGTTCAATTCTTAATGAAAAAGAGCAAATCATAGATTAAATAACACAGAAAATATTATTATTATTTTAGTTAGCCTCAGTGCATTATGTTCATATTTATAGATACTAAAAAAAACAATAATTTCCTTGAAAATTGATAAATATTGTCATCCCCATAACGTACTTTACATCAGTGCATTTTCATTTGTTTTTGAAATATCAAAATATTACTGCTATACTATAATATTTTATAGAACTTCATGGGACAATAATTATTATGGTAGGTACATGAAATATTACAGTTTACTCGTTTATTAAATCGATCCAAATATTCTAAGTTTATAAAATTAAAATTAACTACAGTACTACAAAATAAATACTATGAAAATATATGAAAATAAATGCAAAAATTACGTAAAATATCAACAAATAATAGTATTCGTTATTGGATTTATCTTTAAAATGTGAAAAACGTAAATTTTAAAATTGGTTTATATAAATATATAAATATTATAAATTGCTCGTTTTATTAAAAATTCGACCAATTCTTTCTAAAGTTTTTTTTTTTATAATCTTACCATTACGCTATTTTGTAAATTAGCTATATTAAAATTATTTGAAAAAATGTTTTAAAAAATTCAAAAATTAACCATAGTTTGAATATTGGATTGAGATCATGAGTTTATGATTGAATTTCCAATTAGCTAAGATACTGTATACCTAGTTCATCTAATAATTGACGATAAATTGGACGTGTATTAAAATTGGATCGAAAAAGTGCGTATTTATTTGATTACAACTTTTTTAATATTATCATTAAACACATAGATTATGTTTTACAATGGCGATATTTTGTTTGTCTACAAACCCATTGATTTCGTATGAATAAACAAAATATACCTATTGCAGTCTAATATAGTTCGTAACATTGTGAAAGGTAGTCAATAAATTTCGACTTGTCCGATATTCTTGTCCTTTCAGCGATTATAAAGGACTAACAAACCAACGAAATAATACCACTGTTCTTTAAAAATATTTTATTTTTATAAAAATATATTTTTCTAATATATTATTATAGGTTGTACAGTTTTTAATTATAGCTTCGCTATAATATGGTACACGATCACAATAGTAATAAGTTAACACACACATATATACTATATTATCCCTTTTTTAGTGAAAAATATAAGTCTCCCCTCACCTGAAAAACTAAATATCACGTTGGTGCAGATAAAAGCTATCCAGAAGGTAAGTTATAAATATAATTGATAAATTCCAAAGAAATAGCTTGATTTGATAAAAATAAATAATCTCAGACGAATTCAATCCATTTTCAAACTTTTAGCTTTAAATATTCATTCAGTAGTAAAGTAATAACAATAAAATATGTCAATTTCATTTGTGATATCGTAACGCAAATTTGACTTCGATCCACCTTTCAGTACAGTTAGTTTAGCATAAATATTTAATTATGTTGTGATACTGAATGGTTTAAGATTTGAGCAATAGTACTTGGTCCGATCTGTTTCGTTTTTAGTTCGAGTAAAATATTAAATAATCAATCCATCCATTAGTTATTGTCAATAAATGGCAATAAAACCGATTAGGTAAAATGTAATCAATATTTAATATGTAATAACAAGCGAATAATGTAAAAATACTTTGTAAATTATCAAAAGATTTAAGAGTTCATATATTTTTAGTTTTGATTTGCTTTGGAAATATTTTAATTTTTTGACTCAATCACATTATATACAAATTACTTCAAATGTAAATTTTTAAATGTTTAATACGGTGTAACATAATTTTTCGAATTATATTATTCTATTATCTGACTTATGAATTGCAATATTGGTCTTCATCTGTAATTTTTTCATCTATCTTTCCTTCTAAGATTAGTAGTAGCAACCCATCTTGTCTCAAAATATGACCTATTAATTAATTTTGCCTTTTCTGTATACTCTTCCACTTTGATTTCCTCTCAGATACCCTTTATAAAACTTCTTCATTAGTGATTCTGTTAGTACAACTTATCTTTTCCATCCTCCTGTAGTACCACATCAAGCTATGTATAGTTTATGTAAAATTAGTACAAATTTATTGTCTAAATTAAATAGAAATTCTGAAAAAATAAATTTCCTTTTATTAAAGGTGAAATAACGTTTTACTTAGAATCAAATAAGATTGGTTGTCAAAAATATAAACAGTAGGTAGTTTTATTCATTTGAACTAATTTAGAATTGAAAAAAAAATAATATTATACATTTTGGTAATATAAAAGTTGGTAGTATTTAAAAATATTTAATAATAAAAGGAAAATATCAAAAAATTGTTCCATTACAGTGTGTATACTTTGAAAATATTGTAAAAGTAACAAACGAATAACGAATAATCTCGCAATTCAACATAACTTCATAATGTTTCACTATCGATATGGAAGTATAATATATATATATATATATATATATACAGGCATGGACTATAATATGCGAGAGTGAAAAACCTTGTGATTATGTTTTATAGCATTCTTAACGTCTACCTGCTAACCATGTATCATGCATTTTTACGTAAATAATCGAAACGTTAATGATGCGTACAATTCATAAGAAAAGGGTCTGACAAGCGTATTGAGATCGATAGATGTCATTAAATACATAGCATGGTGATCCTGTATAAATAAATGTACACGTTCCGCGTGATTATAATGTTTTCAATAAAATTTTTCTTCCTAAAATAGCACCTTAGTTCTAAATTATGTTTAAAATCATAAACTATGAAAGGAAAAATATAAAAATATTGAACTCTAAGTACTACAGAAATTGGAAATAAGAATTTTCTTGGGTATTTTCAAACAATTCAAACAAAAAATACTTAAACAATAAATGTATAACTTTTCATCAAAGTCATAATAGTAAAATTAAATAAAAAAAATATACATCCATTGAATATAAATTAATATAAATAAATAAAAAGTAAAAGTTAAAAAAAAAAAAATTGAATAATATCAAATTATAGTTAATGAAAAATTATGACGTACAACTTTATTGTTCATCTTAATATTATATTATGTACGTAACACTTTTAAATACTATTATGTTTTCACACAAAATATAAAATAAAAACGATATATGGTCTCGAATCGAGCTCTACAGGTAAATTATATTGTTTAAAATAACACAACTTGAATTTTTATTACGATAGTAATAAAAATCAAATTTAGTAAGGGGCATAGTTAAAATAAATTAATACAATTTTTTTTTCATTGTTTTTTTTTTTTAACATAATTGCATTGAAATATTTAATAAAAAATGTATTGGGTACTTGTGCGTTATCGCGACTACCTCATATTATGAGTTATAGCGACGCTGTTTTGTACGCGATTCTATTTCTAATTCTATTTTTTTCAGTGTCGTTACAATCGCACTTAACACAATTTTATAGACTGGCTGGGCAACTTTTAGGACTTTTGTAGACATTTAGTCACAACCACGCTTTAATAGTTGTACAGTTACGATTATTTGGCAATGGATCTGTGGAACTTACCAATTACATTGATTTTTAGCTTTTGGTAGTTTTGTATTATTATAAACCTATTAAAAATATGTTGCGTACAATAATGTGTTCGAAATCAAGGTAGTCGCACAAGTACCATGCATTGAATTAAAAGAATTATTATAATAACAATAACAAGTATATGATTAGATTATGAATTTGGTACAAATTGGAAAAACAGACGATATAATTTACAATGTGGTTATGAGTGTTTGCTATTTAATTTTTTTTCCTATAACAATAGTTGTGATAGTTAATACATAATACACAAGTGCAAGGTTACCGGAGTCAAAGGTAAATAAAAAAATATGAATATCTTCAAATGCCGTCATTGTTACCAACCCCTGTTATGCATGAAGATACTTCAATGCCATACTGAATTACATTAAAAAACAAATCGAAAAAGGAAGTAGTTATTTGTCAAGAAAATATTTTTCTTTTTCTTCTGTGTCTGTACACAATGTAATAATTTTATTTTTGTACAACATTGCCTCTGTGATGCTGTTAGGTACATAAGTAATATAACGAAATATTTGCTGAACTGTCGAATCAATATTAATATTTGTTGCAAATAACACATTTATTTTTCGTTCTATTCATCTATTTATTTTTGTAACTTTATTTTGATTCAGTTCGATCGTGACTGTTGATAATGAAACAACGCGTAGTCGTTGTTTTATTTTATATTCAATAATTACTTTATGTGATTATTACCATTCTTCTTCAATCAAAAACCAAATTACTCATAAAAGTTCCAGTATTTCTAGAATTAAATCTACTCAAAACTACGAAAAAAAAAGGATCGTCATTAAATCGATTTTGGTAAATTTTTTAATTAATTAATTAATTTAATAAAATCAATTGATAAACCGGAACTAGATAGTATGTCCGCGATGTGGTGGACATACTCGGCCGTCCTGCTTATCGACCTTATCTTACGTTCGCCACTCTTGCCGCATAAACATGGCTTACAACTCTAAAACCGTCCCGTCACTAATAATATCAAAATGCTGCATACAAATCTATTTCCCGTTTTACCCACAAAGCTTAATCGTAATGATGGATATACTACTCCTACATTCTTCAAACATCTTATTTCTTCATTCACTTCACCTAATGTAGCTGCCCAATATAAAAAAACAACAAGACTATGTAACAAAAAATCGCTTCTCACTGTTCTCAAAAGATCTAGACCCAAATGATGGATCCGCTTCTAATCAATCTGATAGTATGGAACTATAGGCTGTCCAATTCGAACCTATATCCCTGTTAAGCCACCACCACCAATATTCATTTGTTAAGTCAATAACTTCACTTCTTTTTGTACTAGTATTAAAGAGGTAACAAAAAGAGTAAATTTTAACTGTAAAAATTCAATAAATGGCGTTAAGCTTTCTACCCAATCTTCAGATTTGTACCACTCCGTCATTAAATTTTTACAGCTAAACAAAGCAGAATTCCATACCCATCAGTTACAAGAAGATAGAGCATGTCGTGCAGTACTCATAAATCTACATCACACTACACCAATAGAGAAAATAAATAAAAAATTAGCTACTTTCTCTCGGCCACACTCCCAAAAATATAACGAACGTTCTACTAAACATAAAACTGCCTCTTCCTATGTTTTTATAGATTTGGAGCCTGCCCTTAATAATAAAGATATATTTGAAATCAAATTCTTACACTACACAAAAATCAAAACCGAAGAACCTCGTGCTAATAAACAAACGATACGATACCTTCGCTGCCTAGGATTTGGCCACACTAAGGCATACCATAGTCATCCTTTATGAAGTGTCCACTATGGAGATAATCATCCCTCCAAAGTCTGTCGAAAAACCTCTAATCTCCCAGCAAAATGTACCATAAGTGGAGGAGGTTATCCAGCCAATTATCGAGGATGTCCCATACATGAATACATGAAGAACTTAAACTGTCGCATCGATCAAAAAAAACTTACGAAAACCGTAAAAATGTACTCCACTCATCTACCGATGAAAATAGGACATAACCAGGCAACAAACTTAAATAATCACTCCTCTAGCCCTCTTACCGACTAGGATTCAATCTCAAATTAACTCTCTTCCTTCCTCGATGACTTTAAATCCTTAATAAATCTCTTAATTTTATTTTTAACCACCGTCATAAACTCATATATCTAATGATAAATAAACTAAATAACATTCATCACCCACTATCAATCCTTCTTTGGAACGCTAATGGACTTATACATCAAAAACATGAATTTCAAGCATTCCTAAGCAAAAATCCTATTCACATACTCCTTATAAGCGAAGATCATTTAATCAAAAATTTGCAATGTAAAATTTCTGGGTATACATTTTATCAATGTAATCATCCTGGGTCTGCAGGCTCTGCAATACTAATTAAAACTAACATAAAACACATTTGCCTTCCTCCATATCAAACTAATAGATTTCAAGCCACAAACATAAGATTAATTTTAAATAATATTCCAACTACCAATAATTGGTAGATAAATTATTCATCTATATACTACCCTTTTCGTTCAAAAATAAATACAGTAGATTTCAGCAAATATTTCATGTTACTAGGCAACAACTTAATTGATGGTGGTGACTTTAATTCAAAACATTTCTTATGGGTTCTAGAACAACTAACACTAAGAATCGAGCACTAAACAACCTAATAGTAAATAAAGCCCTAAAAATTCTTATACCACAATACCCAACATAATAGCCATCGCATCAAAACATACAATCAAACATTCTTGACTTCTTTATAACTACCCTCCCAAACCACATATCCGCTACCATAAAAAACTCAGATGACCTTTCCTTAGATAAATCACCTATCATACTAATACTAAATGACTCATCAGTCAAAACTAAATCATATGCTACTCTTACTCGTAGGAATATCATACGGTCTAAGTTTCAGGCCTTATTAGAAAATCAAATTACTTTTAAAATTCCACTGAAAACCACTTTTGACATAGACTCGGCTATCCTATTCTTTACATCAAATATCCAAAAAGCTGCACTTGATTCATCTATAGATAATTCAGCTACACAAAAATCCACTTCCCAAATCTCTCAACATATCTTCAATTAATTATCGCTAAAAGACGCGCCCGTTGTAGATGGCAGATTAGTAAGTGATAAAAAAAACTTACAATAATCTTGCCTCTTTTCTTAAAAATATTCTTCTAAAATTTAACTCGGACAATTATCAAAATTATTTAAAATCACTCTCAGCAACTAACAATTCTTTATGGAAAACTACAAACAATTTATTTAAACAAGCAAATATTACTCTTCCTCTACCCTATATTGACATTAATTTAGCTATTTCTCACTTAGAAAAAGCTAATCTATTTTCCTCTGACCTAGAATCTAGATTCACTCCCCACCCAGATGTGATTGACATTGACCACTCAATCCACGTAAAATCATCTTTATTCCAAACCCTCCCTATGTCTCGACCTACAAAACATACCTCTCCCTCTGAAATTCAGTTCATTATTACAAAACTTGTCAATAACAAATATTCTGGACATTATTTAATAACTAATAGAATCATCATTATACACCTAACTCACATATTTCACTTCATTATACGCCTGTCGTATTTCTTGACTACGTGGAAACAGTCAATCATAGTGTTAATTCATAAGCAAGGAAAACCCCCTGATCTTCCTTTTTTATACCGCCCAATAAGTCTTCTTTCCTCCCTATCAAAAATCCTTGAAAAAATCCTCCTTAATAGAATCAACCAAATTATAACGGAGAAAAAATAATTCCAATACCCAATTTGGTTTTAGAAACAATCATTCTGTTCTACACCAAGTACACCGAATTGTTGATAACATTGCATTTACTTTAGAACAAAAATATTACTGCACTGCGGTATTCCTAGATGTGACTGAAGCATTTTATCGAGTCTGACATAAGGGTCTGCTACACAAAATTCGTTTTCTTCTTGCATCTTTATTTCTTACTATAAATTTTTTTCTCTTGAACAGAACATTCCAAGTTCGCTGTTAAGACTAACTCACTTTATAATTGCTGGGGTTCCCCAAGGTAGCATTCACACACCTACCTTATATAATCTTTTTACCTCCGACATTCCACACTCAAATAATTCTACTCTAGCTACCTTTGCTGACGATACCGCGATTTTGTCTTTCAATAAATGTCTACAAACTGCCACAACCCATCTGCAAGAACATCTTATAATCCTACAAGACTTGTTGACCAAATGGAGAATAAAAATTAACGAAAATAAATCAACTCTCGTTACATTTAATCTTGGTCATAAAAATAGTCAACCTATAATATTAAACAATAAAATGATTCAATCAGAAAACTCAATCTTGGTCTGCACCTAGACAAAATATTAACAGGCAACTCATATAATAAACAAAAGATCTTCCCTCAATCTAAAACTTCATAAATTCAGACATCTCCTGCTATTTAAACTCTCTCTTAACAATAATCTTCTCATATATAAACTAATCATTTAACCAGGAATGACCTATGGCATACAAATTTGGAGATCCTCTAAAAACTCCAATATAAATAAATTCTAAGTCTTTCATTCCATAAATATCCGATTCATAACCAACTCTCCTTGGTATATCAGCAATCTCACTCTTTATAAAGATTGAAAATTCCAAACATCTCAGAAATTGCGTCAAATCACTACAAAAAATTTCATAAAAATATTATTAATCATCCAAACCTTCTCATCTCTAACGTCTCCTTCCAGATAACCTAATCCGCCGCCTCAAACGTCAATGGCCACGAGACCTACTAAATAACTAAAGACAATTAAAATACATTAATTAGTCAAAATTAAATATCTACCAGACATATCAAGTTTGAAGTAGTGCCAATGGATACCCTCTTCGATCACGCTACCACGCCTTGTAAAAATAATTAAAACCATTAAAATTACTTATTGTAAATACTAATTACAGATTGTATATTTTATTTTTCTAATAAATAAAAAAAACTATTTTGATTTTCAATAAGGACGTTTATATAATTTATGGAAAAATAAAATGTTGTACTTTTTTAATTATCGTAACGAATAATAATGACCATTTCATTAAGTTGTTTTTTTAAGAGTTTTAATTTATAATAGGGTACTTAAAGTCTTAAAAGGATGTTTTCTTACATTATTTTCAATAGTATTTGACTAATCTTAAAATGAAGAAGAAAACAAATGTACAAATCGAATTTCTGTGGATTCAATAAATAATTGTTGATGATTATTTCTTATAATTTAGACTTTTTATAATTTTATTTATTACATTTAAATATTTTCTATAAAAAATACTAAAATAGAAGAATACAATACGTTTCCAAATGGACCCACTAGGCTGGAAAGGGTATTATACATTCATACAATTTTAAATTTTGATTCATTTTTAAATATTGGTTTTTAAATATTAATACATTTATGTTATACGTTTCAGATTCAACACGTAAAATCAAATATTGTACAAAGTTTTTATTTAAAAAATTTGAATTCCAATCATATATGAATATTGTTTCAATCGTTCTGATTGACAAATGCTATGTGGGTAAAGCACAACATAACAACATTATCAGGTGATGGGTGATCATTGAAAAAAAAAGTAACCAATTAAATTTTTTTTTCTGGTATGGTATTGTTAAACATGTGTAGAAAATATTAAAATTCGACTTTTCTAAAAATGTTATTAAAGCGTTTACTAGTTTGATGAATCGAAATTCAGAAGAAACTAGACGAAATACAACAAAAAATTCCAAAATATAACCTATTACTATTTTCACAAAAAAGTTTGATTTATTAAGAACAAATAAATAATGTTTCCTTCATAATATAATTATATAAATATTGATTTATTTATGATTTATTAAAAACTCATATAGTTTCAAGACCTTTATATTTCATAAACAATAGTTTTATTTTGAGTGTAATTAATTTTAATATTTTTAAATTAATGTACTATAAAAATTAAAATAATGTTAAACTTTAACTCGATTTTTATACAATTTATATTTATATATATATATTAAATGTGTATATTTGTATAATTGTTTAGATAATGAAATTATTATTATTATAACAATCATACTAAATAGTATATATATGTTAAAGTATAGAATTTATCAAATTATTCGGAATAATGGACTTCAGAAATTAGTTAGGTTAGGTTTTTGTTTTTAATTTATATCAGTTTCTTATAATAACTTCTGTGTGCAGTATAACAAATTTCACATAACGAACGTACAACCATATATATCAACGATAACGTAAGCACCTTAATCTGAAAATGGATGTACGAGTATTAAAGCGTTAACAGCCGATGAGCTAGCTAAAATACGTCTTCCAGTAGGGCGAAAAGAAACAACAGAATGTGTCGAGAGGGTGGGTGAAATAAGAAAGAAAGAGATAAAACAAATAAAAACACATGACGATCCTAACAGATATAAAACGGTATAAGCATTCTGTGCCACAAAATTGTACCCTCATTGTATTTGCTTATCTTATTGCAGTGCTCTCCGCGGCAATTTGTTTTTTCTACATATCCCACACCTTCTCTAACCATGTGGGTTACTATTACAACCTCGCAACTGGAACTTAAATACAATTTGTTTCTGAAACATAAAGTATAATCCTTGACATATCCCCCTATGGATATGATTTTTTCCCCACCTTTAATAGAACGTAATGATTCTCAATGTTTATATCATACAAAACCCGAGTTGTGTATTGAATAGAATTTGTTTAAATTATTTATTTTATGCTCTTAAATTTACACGTACTATAGCCAAACCATAATATTTGACTTTAATTTATAATAATTCTGTTGAGTTAGTATTGTTTTCTCTTTCTTAATAACCATTTATAGAAATACTCATTAATGGGACTTTTGGGTTACATTACAAAAGTAAAAAATAAACGTATAATTAAGAATGATATGATAATATTATACTGTTCGAGAACAATGAAGATAAATTAAATATTTAGCGAGGTATAATTGAATTTGATATTAACGGAAGCAAACAGTGAGTCTCAAACTAACCTACCAGTAAATTAATAGATAGAATAATATAAAAAATATTCCAAGTATAATATTGTTATTTGGTTGATCTTCTAAAATATTGTACCTCCATGGTTATTTTCAATTTTAATTTTACTTAATACGAATTTCAGTCAAATTTAGATTTTTTAAATGCTTTTAACAAACAAATATAAATCGATTGCACTCTTATTATCGTACAGAACAGCGAAGTTATTAAGAGTATAATTAACGATTATTAATAGCGTGTATATTATATCTCCAGAACAGTACAAACAGTTCATAACTAATTAAGTGTATTATGGTTAAACTAAAACTTATGTACAGAATACGAAATTTAAATTATTATATGATAATGCGTTAAAAGTTTTCATTCGTAATCATGGTTATGATATTTGATCAATTAAAAATATTAATTACCTGCCGAAATAGTACGGTGGACTTGTGTTTCAAACAATACAATTATTTCTTAAATGAAACTTATTACAGTTGGAAACCTTTGGAGTTGGAATCCTGGGCAGCAAAATGTTTTATAAAAAAAAAAAATTATATATATATATATATATATGTGTATGTGTGTGTGTATGTGTACAATAATAAATATCTATCTACTGCGATGGAATACGACATTGATTGAATTATCCTCGGGAAAATAAAAATAAAAGAAAGAAAAACTTGATCCCTTCGTGTTCAATCATTTACCGACAATTCGTCAACGGCGTTTTTCGAAATGAAAAAAAAATAATAATAATGATAATAATAATAATAATAATAATAATAATAATAATAAAAAATCCTGCGTATTGAATTTCTAAAGTTTTGCTTTTTTTGTATTTTCGATTATTAACGAGATGTTCCGCAGCAGTCTGGACGACTGTCAAATGGAATTTTCCAATTTCCCGTCGCCCGAAATCCCACTAGATGACCTTTTTCAAAACACCACCTCTACAAACCCTCCCCGCAGCGTCAACCTTTAGTCGGAGGTCGTCGTCCCTGGGGTGGTGAATGAGACTAAACGATTTTGCCGCCTAGCATACACATTGCAGCGACCAACGTAACCTGCAGCTATTGTTATGCCCGACAAATAACCGTTCCACAACATTCGGTTCCGGAGGATAATGAGGTAACTTTTGTAATGGAACCCATTGCAGGCATATTACTATTTTATTCTAAGTAAAGTAACTACCCTGCATGATTTTATTCATATAAGCTGGCGTAAATTTGTAAAAACTTATTTCTTTTAAGTATTTTGTTTAAATTTCATCATTCCCGTAATCCGAAATGTAGTTTTTCTTTTTTACTTACAAACACACACACACACACACACACTTACACGCAGAGGTACGTACGAATGCTCGAATAGAGTAATTTTCAATATTCTCAACTTCAGTCATCTAATATCGAATTTCAATACTCCATTAAATGCGTGATCATACTGGTTCCAAGAATTTAGTTTCTCATCATATATATTATACAGCAGTTACTAATAATAACAATGTTTTAAGTCCTTAATATTTATTCATCAAAAGTATTGAAGTGTTAATATTATTCTATTTGGCCATTATTATAATTAACTATTCCATTTTTCTTGGAATTAAATTCATTAAATTGTAAAACGTTATACGTATTATTGAGTAATAAAACATAATAACTGAAACGTTTCCGAAACGTGTTGTCTAGATACAATTATAATCTAAAGTAAAAATGTTTAGATAAAGTTCAATCCATCAAATTATCTAGATAAAAAGTGATACTCTTCAGCGATTAAAATAATTTTATATTTTAAACATTAAAATTATTATAATTTTTAGACAAGAAAAAATATTTATTTGAATTAATAATACTTTATTACTCTAATTACAGATTTAGTTCTCGAAAAAATGATAAAATATAATCTCAAATTAATACTTATTTTAAATTTTTCAAATAGGCTCTATTTTTGAGAAATTCAAAATAATTTATTAAGTATTTCTATATTTATTAAAAATAAGTATTACCATGCCTTATGACAGTGCTTCCCAAACTTTTTCAACTCACGATGCCAATTCTGATTTAAGGTTTTTTCAGGTCACCCTTTCCAAAGTTATAGCATTACTAATCTTAAGGAAAATTCTACACTAGATAGTATTTCATGACGGTGCAGTACTTCTGTACAGCTATCACGGCGCACACTTTGGGAACCGCTGCCCTATGGTGAAAGACTGTACATTAGTAATCACTGAATCAAAGCTAAGATTTATTAGAGATTCTTACAAATCTAACGTAAACTCTATTAATAGATGCGCATTTAAAAGAGCACTTCTTATACCCAATGTTATTCATCTTAAGTTAATATTTTACTCTTTGTATGGATACAACACAATTTACTAAGGTTAGGTTAGAATGTGTACATGATACAACGATCGAATACTAGGTTAACCATATTTCTATGATTTGTAAATAGCTGCTATCAAAATAAAAACAAAAGCATTTAATACTAAATTGATATAATCCATCATGTTACATGACAGAGTACGTATTACATTTATTAAGTAAAAACACGATAGTGACTAATCAATATGAAACACAAGCTACGATTAACGATAATGCATTTAATAGTCAATTCCAGAATAACCGTACTACGTATACACCTTATGTAATTTAATTAAAAGTACATTATGTCTATCTAAATAGATTGAAAATTTAACTTAATTTAGTGTTTAATAATAGTGTTACATTTTGTATTTATGTTTCTTAGAAGACCCCATAACAAACAGTAAATCAACCACCTAAAAATATCTAGAATGTATATTTGTATTATTTTATTGTATTGAAAATCTTTTTTAAATTTTATCAATTTTGATTACTACCAAATTTGAAGCGGTCAATGATTAATCTAATTTAATAAATATAATATTTATAATTTAGGATACGATAAAAAAATATATTGTTTTAAACACATTAACAACGTTAACGTTAGCAATTATAAATTTACCAATTATATGTTCTTTATTAATATATTAAAAAAAATAAATTTAATAATTTACAATGCATCATATTTATAAGTGTTTTAAATAATATCAAGTTAACTTAAATTTTATCCATGTAGCTCAATGAATAAGCATTAAATATTTGTTCTAAAAAAATCACAATAATTATCACTGTTTTATATTACTGTTTTTTTTTAGTGGAAAATCAAAAAGAAATAAATATTCTTGTTTTATGAAAAGGGTTTTATAGTTTACACTGGTATGAATTTTTTTTTGAAACTATGAAATAAATTAATAACATTATTATTTCTAACATTTGCGTATTAATTTATTCAGTTATTTTTAAATTTAATTTGTCAATTTACATTTATATCAGCTTTTAATTTATATGTTTTTAAATCTATAGACTTAGAATCAATATTCTGTGTTAAAAAAATTATATAAATATAACAATACGATTTGCATCGAATCTTATAAAATCAAATTAAAGCACACGGCATTAACGGACATTTTGTCATGAATTTAAAATAATTTTGGTTCGAGTTTAAGGAGAAAAGTTTATTTATACAAACTGTTTTATTTACTACCATAACGAACCATGGTTGTGAATTTAATATTAAATAAAAGTAAACAATTTCGTTTTATTTTATTTTTATGAAAATATACTAATATATAATAATTACACTTCGACATGTACATCATAATATAGTTGCTTACTGCTGTAGGATATAAAATAATTTTACAACAGTAAAAGCTGTCTAATATGGAACCTAAATAATGTGGTAACCTGCCTTTTACAGAAAAATGATTCGGTTCCGGCGACTCTAATACGTTTTTAAATACAACATAACGTGAGCAAGATGGATCTTATCTAATGAGGAAATGGAAACAATATTTTTATCATGTACCTGTTTATCATAGAAATACTAATTTTAAAATTATTAGTTAATTACCATAACCAATATTAAATAGGATTATTTCGTTTGCGTTGTAACTCGTAGTAGTATTTTATACTTATAACGCCTAGTACTGCATAAAATGTTTGTACTTATATATTTTTTATTACTTTTTATATTTCACACCTATTTTTTATTTTTTATTAGATAACTCAGTAGGTCAAAAATCAATAGATGTTTAGCTTTAAATTGATTCAATCTAGTAAAAAATATAAATTATTAGTTAAATAAATTTTAAATTTTTAAATATATAATTTTTAATTATAGTTATGTATAGTTAAAAGTTAATAAAATTTAATAAATATTAAATAAGTGTGTATAAAATAAAAAATATTTATTGTAACTTTTTTTTTGTCGACCTGTGTATATGGAAACCTGTCTAAAATAAACGGTCCAAACGGTCCCGACCGTTTTCATATTATACAGGTTTTACTATATTACAATATAAAAAGGAAAAAATTCATAATGTATACTGAAATAAGAATTTTTATAAGTGTATTAAGTTATACTTTTATGTTAACTTTTAAACGTTCCTTATTTAGAATTCTAATAAAGGAACGTTTAAAATTTAGCATTTAAAAATGTTGAAATTCTATCAATCAATTATATGTTTATAATCTTGGTAGAAATTCCTTGTTAAAAAATACAAATTTAATATCAAAATTATATAGATTTTAGTTAGTATAATTATATAAAAAAGGAAAATTAAACAAAAGAACTTTACTATTAGAGAATATGTATCACTCCATTTAATTAAATTACAGTAATTCATGGGGCGGTACTCCTTTCGCCCAAAAATGACCTTCCTCTTTTTGCCCACGTCCTCTTTTCGACTAAAAATGAAAAAACAGTTTCCTCTTTTCGCCCAAAAATAATTGTATTATTTTCGCCCATGGTTTCACGTTTTACATTTTGGAAACCACTGTCTCAAAATTAATAATTTTTAAAAAAATCATATAATAATCAAATAAAAAAATAGAAAAAATATATAATTATTAATAATATTTTAGTGTTAAAAATAAGTATTTAAAATAGTGTTATTGATGTAAAATAACTAATAAGTAATTTGATCAGGTTACTACTTAAATAAATAGTTTGTTTTGTTGTTGTAAAATAATACAAATATTCATATTAATTATGACTTTTAAGTAATTATAACGTTTATTAAAGTGTTTTAAACTATATATTTCGATAGAAGAGTCGGTACCTTTATACACTTTTCTCGACTGACTATATTAATAACAATCAAAGACGTGATTTTATCGAATATCAAATCAGATTTTTTAAAAATTATTAATTTTGAGAAAGTGGTTTCCAAAATGTAAAACGTGAAACTATGGGTAAAAATAATACAATTATTTTTGGGTGAAAAGAGGAAACTGTTTTTTCATTTTTGGTCGAAAAGAGTTCCGCCCAATTCATGTTGGGTTAGTTTAATTCAAGTTTTTTTATGTATCATATAAGATAATATGAATTTTAAGTCATAGCTATTATTATGTTAATTATTTTATATTATTATTATTATATTGTTTTTTATATATTTTGGTGTATATTATTATATTGTATTATAAATAAATTCATTGCATTCAATGGCAGCTCGTTAGGTTGACATAAAATGGTGTGCAATATAAATTTTAAGATAACTATAGGGGTGGGTAAAAATTTGAAATTGTATTCATTAATGCGTTATTATTATAAACTACAAATCAACTCTTGTTCAACAATCTTGCACATGAAATAGAACAAGTTTATTGTCTTTACAAAACGCCATCTTACAACTGTTATCAAATTGATTAAATGCAATTATAAAATACTTCCAGTGTACAGGTACTCGAGGCATTTTTAATTATGTTTCAAGAATAGATGAATGCCGTTCTAAAAAATGCAATGCCCAGGGTACGGATACCATTACAAAACTTAGAAACAAAAATTATAATATTACCAGTAATTATTATTAATCATCGTATTCGATTATGCGATTTTCTGGAACTCGGTATCCATAACATGGTCCTGTGGATCGACTAAGGTGTCCGAATTGATTCAAGGATAGCACATTACCATCTAACCACACCGACCGATAAACACTCCAATGCGTCATAATTAATGCTGCCACAGATGCGAGATATATATTATCTTCGCATAAAATGTCTTTTAAACATATGTTTAGAGGACGTTTTTCGTGAGGTTATTCGAGGGTGAAGAGGGTGTGGAAAAAACTGTTTGGACCATCATATCTAATGGATCACCATTCAACAGTAAACGTGATGAATGTTTATAACATCTCCGCGTAGTCATTATGCGATCGCCTCAGTAGCTGCGGCTGAGGTAAGAGAACTGGCGTAAGATATGGCGCCCAAGCAAAGGGAATTGACGGAGGAGGCGAGATTGAAGTACGTTAGAAGCAGCCGTTCTTAATTGAGTCGTGTGACACGACATCGGTCAATGATGGATTGTATACGGCACGTTTCGTTAGCCAAGACACACACACACATGCATACTTTCGACGATGTGTTGGTTTGACGTGTTTACGGATTACCTTTTTTTTTCCGTCCTCGTTGTCAATGTTGTTCTAATCGTACGTCCCGAATGAAATGATTATAAAAAGAAAAGAAAGTAAGAAAAATAATACAGTATGTGTTATACAATAACGGAGGTAATAGTGTTTCGTGGTTGTTATTCGATGCAACCATAAAACATTCGATGTTATAACTATGTAATTTCAGGAGAACTACGAATCTGAGACCCACGTTGGCGACAAGGTTGTACAAAACAAATCTTGTAAATTCTTAGCGTTGCGTTTCAAGTTTTTCGGTAGATTGTAAATTAGTAACTTCGTCTCAGTGCACGTAAAGTAAAATAAATACAACTGTTATTCTATTCGAGTGTATTTGGTACAATTCCCTCAAACGTCTGATATCAAAATACTCGCGATAAATTATTTCTGATGTTAAATGAAATACTGCACTTTCATTTCAAGTTTTGAAATTCCTACGTAAAATATATATGTTGTTTTTATTTATTGCACCACGTACGTGTTATATTTCGATTTATAATATAGGCTATACAGTTAACTTCTCATGTGGTCAGTTTATACTATTTCGAAAATTTGAAATGTACACGTGATATTCTTCATATTTTATTGCGCGAAACTATAAAGTTGTATGTAAATCGATTATAACAAAGGATGTTATGTTAGGTAAATATATATGCAAAATAAATTTAATAAATAATTAATTAACTATTGAGGATTTTGATCTCTTGATAATAACTATTGAACTTCAGATTTTTTTCGAATGATACGAGTTTAATTAATCATATAATTATAATAAGTTATGTTTGTGAAGTTATTTGCATGGAAGCAAATGCTTGATTATTAAAAAATTAGTAACATTTTGATAGCAGTTTATTTTTCCTTAGTGTGGTTTTGTAATCACCACCATGCAATAATGAACATTAATTATTATACAATTATACGAGTAGTTATATTAATTTTACAACGTCTTAATTAAAACTAAAAACTTCAGTCGCACGCAAAATAAAGTATAATTGCTAGCAGATAAAAAACGATTAACTCAGCGTTTCTTTTTTTGATTTGATGGCCGTGAAATACCGTATTTACAACGGTAGAATCATCATAAAAGTATTGAATATCAAAGGGCCGTTTACGATTTTTGTTTTCATTTCAATTTGTTTTTCAATACAGTTCATGAAATCATAATTCTGAAAAATAATTAAGATAGTGGTTTAGTTAGATTTTCGATTTCTTACCGAGATCCTGCAGCAGTTTTAACAGTATATTTTCTCCTACAATTCAATTGCAATAAAATTTCAGAAACGGATTCCGAAACACCTATAATTGCGGTAAAATAACAGTTATCTCGTTGCTTCTTCGATAAAGCTATATTTTGAATAATAACAATAAGTCACGAAATAGATCATTTGATAATTAGAACATCCGCACTTCACAATATCCAAACACGATGGTATTTATTTTAATTTTTTTTCGCATTGCGTATTTTTGCGTTTGTGGTAATATGTATGATCCACTATTGTCCCTCGTGAACACACTCTATCTATTTTTTCGCACGTGAAATTATATGTACGGTTTCGTTCGGCAATTCGTGCTTTTTACGATCGATGACGAGACGTTGTGTAAATGAACCCCGTTTTACATGAATCGTGTACACAGGTAGTAAAGTCGGAAAATGAAAATCAAACATACCGTCTGCATGAAGGCACTTTTTCGTATTACAATCGTAGTATACCGATGCATATGCGCTTTGTATTGGAGATTTTTCACGCGCATATACGTCTTATTATACGGCAATTACTTGAACTCAATTATCCAGATTACCTCATTATTAAACCAATCGGGATAAATATAGGTTCCTGTCTTGTCTGTAAACGGACAGCCGTGATAAAAAATTTAATTTATTTTCATTGTGGAATAAATGAAATCTACCGTAAAATTTAAACGACTGCGATAGAGCCGAGGCCGTATCATAAGATATAATAATTTTCTTAGCAAATCGCACACGTGACCGACTTTTTTCAGTGAAAAATTAATATCATATTTATAGAATATTAACATCTATGAAAGTAGGTTATCCTAAAACACAAAAATCGAATTTTCTGAACTTATTTTATACCATAAATTGTAAGCTGATCTGTATTAAATTTGTATATTTTCAGAATTTATACCCAAATATCAGTATTTATGCATCTTATATTGAATTAAAATACTTTTCTTGAGTAAATTTAGTGATAATCATAACATTGTGAACGTAGACCTCTATGATTTAACAGAAAAATAGTTGTTTTACCATTGACTAGTTATTATAAAAAAAAATTAATTTATAATAAATGTGTATTTATATATATATATATATACATATATATATAATTATTGTAATTATTAATTTTATAGTTAAAGTTATAAAAATATTGCTATTAATATAATAATTACTACCCTATCAATCAGTCTAAGACCACTTCACTGCTTAAATATATATACGAACATTGATTATGTTATTTTTACAATATTGGAATTTAATATCATTATTGTTACGCGATGAATATTCCAATAAGTGTTGTAGTGCCACACGAATAAATAATTCCAATAGGTATAACAAGAGTTTAACTAACTTTATCAAGTTAGCGTAATATCTTAAAAAGTACGTGATAAACCAAAGATTTAAGCGTGAAAATACATTTTACGTGAAATAAAACCATTAAGTATTAAATCACAGTAAAAGATTCATTTTTTTGTTGGTTATAAATAGAAGAAAATTACTGTTATGTGAATATTTTTGGGATTACAGCAATAAATTTTAAGTTATTATTATGTTATTATTTGTAAAATTATAAGTTTTTATTTAGTAATAAAAAATTATTAAAAAAAATATCCAAAAAATAAAAAACATAAAATTATCGATACTATTATTTTTTAAAAAAAAGAAACCTTTACTGTGAATTAATGCCGAATATTTTTGTTTCATACAATATAGTTTTTTTGTCAAAAACCTTTATTAAATGATTATTTTATTTATCGATTACATTTTATAAGTCACGTGTATACGCTTGTAAGGTAGCTCTATCATCGTCTATCTTTGGAGTATTTAGTCCTGGACACCCTTTTGAATATCATGTTCATTATACATCAAAACATTTTTTACTTTAAATTATACATAATACGTCATATTTGCAAAAAAACACAACACCTTAAATAATTCACTAAAATTCAATTTTTTTTTTTTTACAAACTAATTGTTATTTCATAATTTTTATTATTAACATACACATACCGTTCATATGCCTTGAAATTAACGTATACGTGCATATTATCAAGTAAAACGTTAGAAGAACTTGTATTGTGGTAATTATATTACTATTGTTATAAGTATATCGATATCAAAGAAAAACGACAAATTCTTAATAAAAATAAAAATAATTGATTAATTTCATGCGGTTTTTTTTAACCCTTCTCTGACTACAATGAGATTTTTTAAGTTACTGAATTAAATTGATCTATGATTGTATGATAGTAATATATTTATTTATTTTTTTGTGTGATATTTTGGGATATCGATTACAAAAAATGGTCATGGTTGATGGAAATAGATTAACATTATCCCAATTTCAACATTAATAACCTCAATTGTCAATGGCATTTGGTTTATTATGTGTAATTATCCAAACAATGTTCTAAACTGTTCATTTTATACTGTTAAATTAATATTTTATAATAATATTTAATAGATATTCATATGGATTATACTAAGAGTTTTCTTAACAAAAAATTAGTACATTAAGTAAATGTAACAAATACAATTTTTGTACTTTATATACGAGTATGCCTGTTTTAGTTTATTTATGTTGACGTAAGAACCAAAAAATTTACTGTTAAATATATAATGTTACATATCCTTCGAAATTTTGATATTTATTCACAGTATCATATTTAAACAAGAAAATCCACTTACTAAAGATAATGCGAAATATCGAACTAAAAATATAAAATTGTATAGTATTAGGGATAAGATAGCAGAGGCTACGGCCGCAGTAATTATTTAATTATTATGTATCCTAGTATTTATTTATAAATTTAAATTATATTAATTACTACAACAGTATTCTTATTCGATTTGATATTTATAAATTCTATACATTTCGGAAAAATATAAACATAATGTTGTGTATTGTACGTACAAAAACAACCTCCATTGACTATATTTTATATACAATAAATATGTTAATATTTTGTTTGCCATATAATTTTATTAATTTTTAACCATTATAATCTACAATTAGTCGGCAATGCTATACAGTATTAGAGATTTTGGTAAATATGGTTATTGGCAGTTTTGGCCATTGGCTGATTTTTTTCAGCTATTTAATGGGATTCTTAGGAACAGTTACGGCGTAAAGCTTTATCATTAACCCGACCCAAATTAGTGGTATTAGTGTTAAAATCAACGAAATTTGATTACCTCGAAGGTACTTGTGAAATACTACATTCATCCAGGGACATAAGGCTATTTTGCATTTATGCATAAAAAATAGGTGCAGGATTGATCAGACGATTTCTCAACACATAAGTTGAATAATGCTGTAGATGAACACAACGCAAGCGTTATTTTTTCAAGAAGAAATTATTCAATAACATTGAAAATATTTGTCGTTATCAAATTGAATACAAACGAATCGTCGTGGTTATGTCACCATGTGTATAATATGTAATATAAACTTATAAAAATTTTAAATAAGAATATGCACAATCTTAAAAAAACTTCATTGATATTCCGATAAACAAAGATTCTCGTTCATATCGATTTGAAATTAATTTCTGATACGTTTGTCACGGAATGCAATAAAAAAAAAAAAAACATAAAAATGATGTCGTTCTTATTCAAATATTTTGTTAATTATTTTTTGCATTAATTCATTTTTGTTATTACTTTTAAATTCATAGTTATAATAAATATATTGGTTTTCAAAATGTGTATTAAAATAAAATATATTACTTCACTGGTTTGGCTTCAATATTTTCACTTAAAATGGTTTGAAATTTTATTAATCGGTTATAAATTTAAGGTGAATTATACTTAAGGTTGTAGTTTTAGGACATATTACTAATATTTAATAAAAATCGCTAAAAAAAATATAGAAATATCATAGAACTTTAATTTTCTAAAGTTCTGTAGTTTATTAATATTATCATAGTAATACATTTCTATTTAATATCAAGTATGAATGTACAGGCACTAGGTAAACCGTCTTAGTTTAATCAAATTTATAAAACTGTGCATGTAGTTGTTTTATTATATATTTTCTAATGTTGATTTTTAGTATAATATTTTAACGATACAAAATATATTTTTTTTTACGATACTAAATAGATAACGATACAAAATTGGTTTTTAAATTAAGTACTGGGAGGAAAAATATTAAAATGTTATTGAATACAGTTAAATATATTTATTAATATATATTAATATACTTTTGAATATCCATAGTTAAAAATATTGTTGCGTTGATAATTTTTTAACGACAATGCATAGTTATATAATTATTAAAAATTGATGGATAACTGTATTTAAGTTGAAAATCGATATATTGCATAATGTAGCTATTTGTTAAAATTGTTTAATCAATTGATTTTATTTGATTATTTATTGAATAATGATAAAAACAAGAACGAATCTGTCGAAAATTGGTATACCCTAAATTGTACAATTTTTTTCTTTTGTTATCGTTCGTCAGTTATTTTTAACTAACAATAATAATAGATTTTCTTATAACCAAAACAAACTATAGGTTAGGTTATACAAATTATTTGTTATATAGTATTAATATATATAAATATCAATATATGTATTATATTTATATTCAGTTGTAAACTCATCCTGTAAGCAATACAATACTTTAATACGGATGAATTGAGTTTATTAATTTATATATTAATACTTATTTTCAATTAATTATTCATAAAACTGTTGAGAATTGTATAAAATGATCTGCTCATCAAAAAATGAATTTTAAATTTTCTGTTATAAATCTCTAATGATTGTGATGATTAGAGCAATTTTTGCTGGTCACTAAAAAAAACAACCATCATAGTAAATTCAATACATTCCTCATTTCACTTAGAATTTGAAACTAATTATTAAATGTACATAAAAAAAAGTAAACGACACTCAAAATGAATAATTATTCAAAATGTTTATCTAATATAAAATCTGAAAACAGCATATATTCTTTAAAAATTTGAGCATCTTAACAATTATTGTAAGTAGGAAATTCTAGTGTTATTAAAATAAATTCATTCAAGGTAACGTTTTTTTTATGTTTAATTTACCTTAGTCACAAAAATTATTTCCCTGAAATAGGGCAGATTTGTTTTAAAAGATGTTTAACCTAAATTTTCATCAATTACCTTGGAAAAATTGATTTTTTTTAAACCCAATCTGATTTATTTGAGTAATTTGAATGAAATCATAATAGCAATATGAATTATAATTATTAAAAACTATTAAATGCAAAGTGTCTTGAAAATTAAATAAAATAATTTGTATTACAATAACTACAATAAAGTGTATAACAAAAAGGAGCCGTGATATTTATATAAATATATATATAAGTGCATATTAAATATTTGAGTAAACAATAATGAATTATTAATCATTTTTGACAGTGTTAAAACTTTTACGTGGAATCCAAGGAAATAATTTTATTTTCCGTTATTTACGTGCACGGGGAAATGCGTCAGTGAATTTTCCAATGACAGCAATCTTATTACCTAATGACGATTATAAAAAGTACGAATGGACGAGGTTGTGGTCCAGTGCGCAGGGCAATCACAAACAAAAATTTCTTTTAAGATTAAGTATGAACCTGCGCACGTTTATATTGTGTGCAAAACTACTTATTTCTATTTCCCGAATCTAATCCTTCTACAATTTTTTGAACTTTCTACATACACAGCTACTCCAAAACACCAGTTTAATAAACGTATGTATAAACCGTAATTAGACGGTTCTCATTGTTTCGACAATAGTACGTATTTTGATAAATGTGTATCGCACGACCACGCAACGAATGACACTGAACACTAAATTAACTAACTTAACGAACACTATGTTGTGCAGCGAACTTTTTACCTTGAATTATCGTGTAAATTGAGTTATTTAAAAATGTGACCACAGTGTAATGATGTAAACTGCATAAAATACACATCAGAACCATATTTTCATGTTGAACGGTACGCACTTCAATTAACGATTAATTACAATCGCTGCAACAAAACTGGTCAACAGAATCACAATATACTGCGATAAAACCTCAACTACAAGAGATATGTATGTACAAAAATAATATTAACTTCATGCGAACATATCATTGTTTACTCTTTTTAGAAAATTTTCAATTTTAATTTCGGAAAGTTTTCATCGTAACCTCATTCAAGTTAAACTCTGTTGAGACCACACGTTTCAACTGCATTTGACTACAGTATTGTATTATGGATTCGGTTCCATTTTTAAAATCATAATTATCCAGAAATTATCGAATAAAGACATCTGCTATGAGCAATATTTTTATAGATAATAATAATAATTGGTTTAATATTTATTCAAAATATTATACAGTTTTTCTACTATCATAAACGACTACATAAAGTAAATGATACCCAATTCATTTTTTACATTATTACTACTTGTATTTAATTGTCATAAAATATTCTCTGATAATAAATGATTAAACATTCGTATAGATATAGTTTGTTAATAAATTTTATTTACTTGAATTTTATTTTATTCAAAATTTAGGTTTTTATATTATATAACTGAATGTGTACACTTGTATACAACAAATAATTTGGTTAATTTTAACTACATATTATTATGCTCAAAAAAGTATTGCCAGGTAATGATAATAATTTATTAGACCATCAATGAGAATAAAACCACAATGATCACTTTTGATTGAAATTTATCTTCTAATCTTCAAATCTAGCACTCAGAAATAAAGTGACAATGTTGTAACCATTTTTTTTATCTCCAAATCGTTATGCACCTTTTGGAAACATGATGACATTTTACGTCTAACGCGATACACATGTTTGTTCTAGAAACGTCTAATATGAAGTGATGTCTGCATATATATATATAAATATATTATATGACATCCTCTTTTGATTTACAATCAAAATGTATATGATTCTGTTCATATAACCAACAAGTTGATAGATTTTATTACTGTGCTAATGGTCTTATTCATGAGATTACTTGTATATTTGTCATCTGCAAGCCAACGAGAGTAATATTTTGTAATGAGAATAACTACAGAATCCAACGAAACAGAGTCACGTATGTATTTTTAATATTTTTACTGCTTACAAGTTTATAGAGAGATTATCAGTTTGATTTTGAATATTTCGGGATATTTTATTCATAACTGTCGTTTTAGATAAATTTTCATGGTACTGTAGATTTAACACTATATTATTTATTTCAATGTACAAAAAAACAAAAAAAAAAAAAAACGTTATGAATACGAATATTATTATTATTAATGGTTAAAATATCTACCAGTGATTGATAAAATAATATTTTAACAGGTTCTATATGTTAACGCATATCTGATGTAAAGAAGACTGTACTGAAGACAAAAATAATTATTAGAATCATCATATTTCGAACATTCGATTTTGCTATTAATTTTAGAGACATATCATTGATACTCAGATTATAAATATAAAGGGCATGGCATTCAATCGGGCACATTCCTAGGCTGCAAGAAGAGGAACGTCGTGCAAATATGTAGGGTAGCCGCGAAATAAGCCACGCCTACGCGTTGCCGAATAAGCGGTCGCGGATAAGCTCACCATCAGGGAACTGATCCATCCTCGGTGCCTTCGCAGATTAGGACAATGGAACGAACACAATAACGATGTAAGACTGTTGTCGTCAGCGGTAGCCAAACCAAACCAACTTTAATGATTATGGACATAAATACAGAAAAGCAATCTCATCATGAGGTCCTCCATAGCTGCCAACAGCAGCAGAAGCATCTGTCACAATAGCAGCCGACGTAGCAGACGCAACAGCCAAAGCAGCAACAGCAACAACAACAACAACAACAACAACAACAACAACATCGAAACCAATAGTAGATTCAAGCCGCAGCAGGATGGGGAGTAGACTTGGAGCCAGGTGTTGTGGAGAGGCAGCAACGACCGTTCCGCCAGACCACCGCCAACACTTCCAGGCAGCCGGAATCGGACGGATGAGCAGATCACCCTGTTGTGGCGAAGGGTGCCAAGGATAGTGGTGGTTACCATATACAGTCCAAAGGTTAGGTCTCAGGAGGAAGGATTACTGTCTGAGGTGATGAGGAGGGTCGTGAGCACCATCGACCTGGCATCCCTTGGCATCATCTACACGATCAGGAAAGTGTGAACGGGAGGCATCCTCCTCGAGATAGCCTACCTCAAAAACGTCGTTTTCCTGATGGAAAAAGTGAAAGAGGTTGTCGGCAACAGGGCGTGAATTCAGCTGCCGGAAATGAAAACGGACAAGGCAACTATATAGTCCGGATATTTCTGCTCTTTCGGGCGGCAATCATCCTCGTACAAAATGGTATGGTAACGGTCGATTGGATAAGGTATCGGGTCAAGCTGGTTGAGAAGAGACAGCCTACCTGATTCCGATACCAGGGTAAGTAGCATCTTGCCGTAGAGTGCACCGACGCCGCACAGTTGAGAATATTCTAACAATGTATAAGGAGGCACCACTCGCACCAATAACCAGGTAACGAGAAGAAGAGGAACGGCTTTCGGAGGAGTCGGCGGGAGAGGAATCGGGCCGGTATATTACCGGTTCGTCGTTGTGGCCTGATCCAACATCGCGATGAAGCTTAGGTACGTGCAAATGAACCTCAATCACTGATTGGTCGCTTAGGATTTTTTTCTGGTCGGATGAAATCGCGGTAGCGTTGGTCAGTGAGCCGTACGATGTTGGCCCCACTGGCTAGCATTTCGAATCATCGTGTGGGACTGCAATGACTGTGGGTGGCGCAGTGCAAGTCCATAGCTGCCACGCTTCACCAGCCATGTCCATTATAGAGTTCGATTAATTTCTGACTCGTCTTGAGGGTTCCGTGGGAAAGTGCCTCGTGGTAGAGATTTACCTCTTCGTTAGGGGAGACTTAAATGCCCGGTCGACGTCATGAGGTGATCGACTCACGAACCCGCGGGGGATTGTCTCTCGGCTTACGTGGAATTAATAGACGATGCACCCCCCCCCCCACTCGTCCGCTGTGAGATGTTTGACGGAGACCGGAAGTGTCTCGTCCGGCGGATCAGACGTTTTGACTCGGATGGACTGGTACCCTCAATAGTGGTGAGTTCGGTCAGTTGGGAGGTGGTTTCACACTTCGTACGTGAAGTGATGATTACCAAAGAGGAAGCGAAGTGCGAGTGATAGGCCCGACAAGGAATAGCTCCAGCAAGGCAGGTGAAAAGGAGAGTGCAGGGAGGGGTTGGGCGCCTGATCGATTATTATTGTCTATATTACTTTATAATTTTCATTTTTGCTTGTTGCATAGATTATTAATATAATGCATAGATATTTTTAAGAAAAAAACATTATCAAGGACCACAGTTATGATTGTCTTGTCTATATCTCAACCTGAAAGACGATCCTTGTTTGTTTTTTTGTAACTTTCAATAAACGATAGTGACCTACCACCCGAAGCACTATCTTTCTAGGTAGTGATTGTACTATAAATAATATAAATTGTTATCTCAAGTATGGAAAATAGTCCTATTTTTAAATATTCTCATTCATTAGCTACATGATATATTTCATAGAAGCGGTAAATTGTTTTTTATAACTTTATTCATAAGATTCAATAGGTAATTCATTTTTTTAAACTCATGAAGAATTTTATACATGTACAAACATTTTAAACTTACCTGTAATATTTCAAAATTAAAATATACATCATTAAAACTAGCATGAATAAACATTATTTACAACTATAGTTCTAATTCTTATTAAAAACTAAAATTATATTTTTATTTTTAAAGCTTATTGTACTTTATTTTAAAAGTCATGATTTGTATTCAACTTTTATATGAACAATTGTGCTATTATTATTTATAAATCAATACTATATTTCTCAAGAATAAAATTTTAGTTACATATTAAATTGTCGTTTTTTGACTTTAAATATTCTGATATTATTCAAAAGGTTATAATTATAATTTATTTCAGTAAAATCATTTTTAATATATAAAAAAAAAAAAAAAATACAAAAGGAATTTTATACAGTGTTTTTTTTTCTTTTTTTATAGAGAAGTGAAATTTTAATTATGAAGTTTATTTTTACATTGTACCAATAAATTCCTAACAATAGAATACAAATATTATCTTTAATTTTTTAACTTTTAAAAATTATTTCTATTTCTTTTGCGCATAAGAAATAATAATAAAATATTTTAAATTTTAGTAAAACATTTAATTTATTATTACGATCGTTTAAGGGCCTTTAAGATTACTAGATTTGAAATAAATAATATCGCCTTTTTTTATGATAAATTTTCAATAAATATGTTCCGGTAGATTGAGTTTATTTTCTTAATTTTTTTTATTTATAAACAAAATAAATTTTTTTTTAAGCATACAATTTGCATTTATTCTATTTTATAGGTCAAGTACGCTAAACAATAGCTGTAGAGGTAGACAAATAAAAATATATAGCATACACATTTTTCCTTCGGAAATATGGGTATAGTTAATTTTAAAAGATAATAAAATATGAAAACTCACCATTTATAAGCAATGCAACTAAAAACAAATTTGGTACCATTTCCCTGAAATATATGAAAGTCATTCGTTGAGGATTATATACTCAATTGGATGGAAATGCTTGTGATAAACATTGTGGCTGTTGATCGCCCTGAAACATGTAAATTTAATAGATTTAACAACTTATTATACAAGTATTTTACACACAATTCAAAAACATATTTTAAACATGTTCATAGTTCAAATACTACAAAGTTATGGTTATGAATTCATAAAAATAAACATATTTTTACGTTAAAATTATTTACAAAAAGTTATTTTTTAGATTTTCAAATTATTTTTTATAATTCCTTAAATAGTTATTTTAATGAATAAAGTGAAAATATATTTTTATGTAAAAATTATTTTATATAATTTGATATTTACTTAAATTAATTATAATGAGGTTATTTCATATTTTTAATTAGTAGCGGATAAGAAATTGTTCAAAATCAGTATAGTAGAATAAATTGTTTAATATTTTTAATTAAATACATCATGCATGATATATCAACAGTAATAACCAACTGTATAGTGATTACCATTCAATATTTTTTAAATTAAGTATTCTTCTTCAAATTGTCCTCAAAATATTATGTAATTATCGACATCTTCCCTTTAAAAATTAATTTCACATTGAATTTTATAAAAAATGAAAATTTTTTATCAAATTTTCTAATGCGAACTGATGAATAAGCATGATTGGCAGTTTGTAAGTTAAAACAAATATCGTACAAGACTCAAAAAAAAAAAAGCAACCATAGTAATGGCTAGTAAACTACTGTAATTTTGTTTATTTATTAAAACGATCACTGAATAGAACATCGAAAGCTTGCGAAATGTAAAATGAAATTTTAAATGGAGCGAAAAATAAAACGAAATGATCTTCGTTGTTTCTTTTTCTTTTGTCTGTTAAATATTAATGGGTTGACAAGAAAAAATTACCACAGTGTGTTTCACTAACATAATTTATAAATATAATATTATTATCTCAAACGATATTTTTCAAAGTATTTTTTCTTTCTTAACTAACAAAAAGTTCATTCCAAATGTCCTGTACAAATTCTTAATATAATGATATTTCAGAACAATAACTTAAAAGGTAGAATCTTTGTTTTTCATTTCTTTTTTAACATTTTCTCAAAAAAAATATTTATTGAATTGCTTCGACTTGTTTATAATTATGAGAATATTATTTCTGAACGATTTAAGTTAGGAAATTCAGAAATATTTACACTGCAAAACGACACAATTGTCATGATATTTTATAGTGTTAAGCAACAACCACATAATAATGTTAAGGAAAGGTATATATATATATAGCAGAAATAAACATTTTTACCCACGAAGTTTTCAGTGTAAAATGTATGGTGGAACACAAAATTAACCGAGTATCTGAAATATGAACAGTATCGACACAAACAAGAATGTGAGGGAAATATCAATGCATTACTATAACCTAGTACTTAATAAAAACTACATAATAATTATTACATTTCGAAAATTAAGAGATTTAAAAAAATGAAAAACAAAAAGTATAAAACAAACAATTACAAAAATAAGTAGTTCCAAGAAAAAAAGAATTTCTAAATTTCTTCATAAAAATATTTTGAATTGTATTTTTAAATCTTTTAGATGCGTAACTTAATATCTGATGAAGTTTACTGATCAATAAGAAAAACAAAATCAACCATTTATAAGTTTATATAATGTTTCTGAAAATGTGTGATTATTAGATCTCATAATCGTGTTTTTTATTATTCTATAATATAACAAACTATAATATGTATATATATTTTATATAATAAGCATATATTACAGTGTTTAAACAATTTTAAAGTGTGTTATCTCACTATCATCAATTTAAATTTAGTGTCAATAATTAGTTTTTACATTGTGTGCATTTTAAATAATTATAATATTCACGGCAGTACCCCTAAAGGATTTTAGCAAGATGAGAGTAATGTAACATCCATTATCTCAACACTTTAAATAAGCGAACCCACATGGGACAATACGTATAAAAAAATACCTATATGTGTATTATTTACATTATATTTTCAAACATATAATATGTGTTACCTTCACAAGACAATAGTATGATAATCAGTTAAATAATTACGTATATAACGGTAACAATTACTATCGGTTCGACATGGATGACTACAGTCATTATTTTTAGTTTATAGCGATGTAAAGAGAGTAATTTGAACATATTTTTGCACTCGTGTTGTAAAATAATTACTATTTACGTCACAAGAATGTCATCATAACCAGTGAAATAATCAATATTTCCATTATTCATAATAAAATGTCATTATTTTTTTTTTCAATTTTAATTTTTGACAGAAAAATAAGAGCACAATCGTGTATTCGTGTACATGTATGCAATTTTATAATTGTATTTTTTTGACATACCTACGCAAAAGTACAACCATAACATAATATTTGATTTCCAGTCGGAAATATATCGACTATACAATAAGGTTTTAATTTTTTCTATGATCAGGTTTTTAAATTTAAAATCTGCATTAACATATATTTTCATACATCAACTTTTTAGATTAGAAATCCGACGCTGATAACACTTTTAAACAGATGATTCTCTATGTGCAAGAAAAAACTGAACAAAAAAATTAAAATTATGTTGATTTCAGTCCCGTGAGTATTTTTATTCATTTTAATAAAAAGAGTAATTTCGTGTTTTTATGTCTCAAATGTTTTATTTTAGGTTAAACCAAAAAAGCTGAGTCATTTAACATAGTGTTTCAAATTCAAAAGAATTTTCGGATAAATTTTTTCACGGCCATTCTAAGTTTGAATTTGTAATTAATTTTTTTTTTGTGTGATTGGCGATTATTAATTAACCATTTAAATCATAGTATGAACTGGTTTCTATGAGTTTGTTTTGTATTAATGAATACTGCGTTCTATTTTTAATAACTTACCATTTCAATGCCAGTTTATAAATTATTTTAACATGTGATATTATATTTTAGTTCAGATAAAATATATATTCAAAATGAAATTAAAATATATTTAATATTTCTATTTAGATAAAATTAACATAATTATCCTACTTATATATCGATTGGAAAATATATACATTTTTACGGTTAGACATTAAATATTGTAATATTGTTACTCTTTCAATATTTAAAAATAATTTTAATTTGTCTACTGAAGGATGAATTAATAAATATAAATTAACATTGTATATTTTAATATACTATATATTTAAAAAAATAATCAACACTTAAAACAATTGCAGAAATACCAACCTGGAGTACGGGGAATAATCTCAAGAAGTATGTGAAAAAAGTTTGATAACGACGAAAAATGTTGAATTTATTTTATTCAAAACTATTCGTTACGGAAATATGTAAATATTTCATTAAAAACGAACCATAAACTAACAATTAATAACTATCAACTTATAGAAATGGAGTGTCTAATGTAGATTATATAATTTTATATGCATACGTAATATAATAATAATAATAATAATAATAATAAAATATAATAATAAGTAATGTAATAAACTGAACGCAGCTCCATATTTAAGATTTGAACCTGATCATATAAATGACATAATTCGTACTAAGACCAAGGATCTCACTAAATTTTTGGGTACAGCCCATTTGTGCCTCTGAGTAGTCCATTTGCACCCATAAGTTAAGGTTTTGCCTTTCGATTTATAGCCCATATGCACATAGGCGTGTCTGAAAATTTCGTGCAAGTATGGCCAATAACATTTTTCATTAGGAAAATTGAAATTTTCATTTAGGATACGAAGACAAATAGTGACTTATACACGATACACTACCTCGAGAACGTACGTAATAATTGTAGCTACTACAGTAACTATAGCTAGTAAATATTATACTCAATTTCTTCAAAAAAATAAAAGGTATATAACATAAAATACAACTAGAACTACACGGGTACTTATAGCTATAGATATTAGAAAATAAATATTATTGGTTAGTTTTTGTCACAGATATATTATACATATATAATATTTTATGTGAAAATATTTATTATTTAGTTCTGTTTTATTTAATCATTCGTTTTACTTTTTAGTAATTATTTTTAATGATTTAAGCATAAATTTAAAACGGAGCTGGGTTTTGCAGATCTGGCCTTTGCCAGAGTGGTCATAGCTGTGAACACACTTATGCATATGCAACTATTTCGTACACAATTGTGATTTAATATTATGATTGTCTCAACTTATATTTCTCGAAACCAAATTTCTACTTAAGTGGAATTTAAAGTTACAAAAAATAAAACACTCGTGGATTTTAAAATTATTTGTTATTTTAAAATCCATTTTAATTTTTAAGATTTGTAATACTGTAAATTAAATAGTAAGTACAATATATAGCTTCACTATAAGATTCACAGAGGGAAATGAGATTTGTCATGAACTGCAATTAAGATAAAATGGACCGATATTCAATAAGATCGAAAAAAAATAAAACACTAGAAATAGTTTAATTTGTCAATAATATATGAGTGTTCAATTTTAAAATAATTCAGTTTCGCAACGATGTATGGTTTGCATTAAAAATATTCCGAGCAAAAATGGGCTATAAAAATAGTGTAATGGGCGTAAGTGGGCTGCTCCGAAATGTTTATAGTATATTTTTTTATTTATTAAATAAAATAAAAATAATGAATTTGTTTTTGTGGATCTTATTACAAAATATAAACATATACTCATTATATAACATTGTACTACATTATATTATATTATTTTTATTTTTTTATTTAAACAATTTTAATGTTGTTTTGTGAAAAGAGGTTAAAAGTTATAATGAAGGATACAATGTAACAAAATATTAAGCTAATAAAATAGGAAGAAAAAAAAGGTTGAGAACTGCTACTATAGATAAAATGTGTTCAATAAATTAGCATTTAATGTATTAAGTAATAGATTATAATATTTTATAAAATAAATATTTTTCTGTATCTTGTACATATCACTGTTAAAATCCGAAATCTAAAAACTAGTTACCACAAATCCCTTTAGTAAATTCTGATTTTGAATATTTAAAACTAGAATTAACTAATTTTTGTTTTGTTAAAACTACTTATGTTTGAAATATATTGTTGAAAACTTGAATTGTCTACTTAAAATCCGTATTGTTTATATTGATTATATAATCTGTCAAAGCTGTCGTATCTAAGTGATTTGATGAAAAACTGGTTGACAATATAGATAAGATATATACGTGTGCGTTTCAGGTAGTTGAGGTTTGAATTCATGCATTTCAGTTAAAACTAGTTGTTTATGTTTAGACTCGGAGAGTCGTGAAACACACAAATAGAAAGAAAAATAATTATTGAAATTGTGTTTGATTTTATTTTATAATAATAAGAATTATGCTCGGAGAGCTTAATGACACTAATTAATAAATAGTAATAATATATTTGTGCTCTGAGAGCTTATAACGAATAACGGACGAAATCACAGGTCGCGTTGACGGGAAAAGAGATCTCAAGCAAAGAATAATGCAGTTGGTGTAATGACGGAATTACTCAGACTATTACACCACTGACCAACATAAATATATCGTTCATCGAGATCGGGAGAGATACCGTCTTCCAATGCTGCGTAAGTATTCGGGGGAAGGTCTTACTACAACACTGGAGAGACAGTAAATGGTGACTTTCAATCACGCCACCATGCCTTTTATAGGCAGGTGCACCGATAACGGCGTTCAGTGGCGCGATGGATAAAGTTTTTGTGACGGACCAGGATCCGATATACAAAGTTTAATATAATTAAAATAGTATATTAATTAACCATGTAATATGCATGGACAAACTCGATATCTCAATAAATAATAATAACCCTCATCGATGAATATTAATATAATAATTATAATAAGATAAGATACCGAGCGCCCGCACATGTTACGTAATTATTGCATAAACACTAGTTTTTACTAACCTATTTTAATTATTTTATTTTTTTTTATTTAGGTATTTAACACCCCAAAGGGGTAATGAGTATAGTTTTTAAATTAGCAAAAAGTATACAAATAATTTTGAATGATATCATATTAATACATGTTTAAAAGAAAAATATTTGTGAATATAATAAAAAAGTCTAATAAATTATTTAATATTCAATATTAGATTTTTTTAAATTAAGTTGAGAATCAAAAAAGAAATAGAAGTTTGGTACATTATTACATTATTCTAAAAGGTGGTACTTCGGACTATTTTTGATAATATTTGTCGAGAAATGAGGTACTAAAAAAGGATGATTGTTTCTTGAATTGAAGGTTGGAATTTTAAAATTTATTTTATTTAGAAATTCTGATGAGGAAAATTTACCATTTATGAACTTATAGACAAAGTTTAAATGATTAAACATCATTAAATAATCTTCTAGAAGCTAATTGTTCTAAGCCTAATTCTAAAGCTATGGTATCAAGAGAAACATCCACTAGATTTAGTTTGTGTGACATTATCCTCAAAAAAACGGCGTTGGATTTTATCAAGTTTATCAATGAGATTAATTTGTGTAGAATTTCAAATGACTGATGCATATTCTAATATTGATCTGACGAGTGAGCAGTATAGTACTTTTAGACAGTTAGAGTTTTTAAATTTGTGACAATTCGGTTTATAAAACCAATAGCCCTTAGAGCTTTACTATAAATTAAATAAATATGAACATTAAACGTCAGGTTATTTATTTAATATGTGGCTAATGATTTATTTTTCTGACGATTGAATTAAGTATAATTAAATTTAGAGGGGTTAACTGAAAATATGCTTAAATTACACCATTTCAAAATTAAATCTAGATCCTGTTATAACTGGTTTGAATCGACATTAGAATTGACTGGTAGATACATTTTCAGATCATCAGTGAATAGTAGATATTTACAAAATTTAAAGGAAGAACCTACATCGTTTATAAATATAATGAATAAAAGAGGGGATAGGTGACAACCTTGAGATACACCAGATATTACAGTAGTATTTAAGGATAAATGGACATTTATTTTAACACAAAATGATTTATTACATAAATATGATGAGAGCCATGATATCAGAGAGTAACCTATACCAAGTTTTTTTAGTTTCAACACTAATATGTTATGATCAACCGAATCAAAAGCCTTTTTTAGATCAGTATAAATTGAGTCAAAATGGTCACTTGATTTAAAAATATCGATTAAAAAAAGAATAGTAAATTATTAAATTAGTTTCCGTTGATTTCAATTTTCAAAAACCATGTTACTTATCAACTTAAGTATATTTAAAAGGGTCATATAATTTTCGATCTATAAGTTTTTCTAGAATTTTAGATATAGTACTTAATTTTGATATTGAACGATAATTATCGTTGATAATTAAGTTGATACTAATTTTGACGGTGTCCGGGTTTTAACTAAAACATATTAGTTGTAAGATAATAAATTAAAATAAATATACATTCATATTCATAGATTAATTATGTAAAGTAAATGTACTGTAATAGTTCTATTCGATGAATAATCAAATTATTGAAAAATATATATTTTTATTTTCGCTCTCTACAAAAACATTGTACTACAAATAGCCTTAAATGTTTATTGCTAATATAAATATGTACCTAAAATAAAATTTACTACAAATTGTAAGATCTTGGTCTTCTCCATAAAAATGCTCAGCGGAGTGAGTGTAGTTTTTGATGAATAAAATAAAAATAAAAATAAATAAAATACCACAGATAACATGTATCCTTAGGATTCATATTTTTTATAACATACATCTATAATTTAACTATTGATTATACGACTTCATACGATTTATCATATACCATTGCAAAAAATGTACGGTCACCGAATATATATTTTGTTTTTTTGATATTTAATGAAACATCAACAATTAATGGTAGAGTATCTATTACGAAACAACTGACCAATTTCCGAAGAAATCTTATCCAATTCACTGAACTTGATAAAACTATATGTTCGCAGCCAATATAAAAATTGGCAAAGGTATTGAAAACCTTTTCATCTGAAATATGGAAGGGGTATAATCCAGTAATGTTTAGTATGTAAATTCTTTTTCATGACTTTTTGTATCATCATAAAATATATATTTACATTAATAAATCTGATATATCTACCATTATAAGAGTAAATAATTCACGGATATAAAATCATACTTAGTCCCCTCAAAAAAAATGAAACTAGAAAAGCATAATTTGGTATATTATCAAGGGTATAATTTCAGTAGAATTCAATTGAATACTTATTTTCAAAAGCCAAGACTAAAGTTATAAGTGTCGATTGGCATCTGGGCTAATAAGGGCGGTACACATTTACACCAAAAGTGTACCATTTCTTTTTCCACCAAATTATATTTTGACTGATACCCGTATTCATCAAAACAATTTATAATACAAAACTCACTAGTTAGACTTATTTAGCACACCATTACAAGTGTTAGGTATTGATATAGTCTTTATTGAACTCTACAATGAATTTAATTTTGGTGTTAGAACATTAAAATAAAATACGACAGCAATAATTTAATACCAATACCGATAAGACGAAGCATTATCATATCCATATAGCATAATATAAAATAATAATTTTATACGTACACAGTGTATTTTGAATATTTCATGTACTTATATGTGATATAGAAATTGATATGGTGGAAACAGGTATCAGTCAAAATAAAATTTGGTGGAAACGTGTTACGCTCGTCAATAATGGATAACATTTTCATACGTGAAAGTGCTCATCAAGATCCTCAATCCAAATTCCCTCCCATCCACTTTCATATCTTCAGATATACAAATGCTAGGCCGAAACTCTCCACCGGTTAATGTTTATTAAAATTTACCAGAGCAAAATCATAATCTCGATACTACAACTACACAACTTTCGTACACGTTGTAATATAATGAACAAGTTCAGTACTTCCAATATGATACGCGTCAGTTGCGTTCATCTTCACGAGCACACATATCGTGTGCACTGATGTGTTACGAAATCGTTAACGACATAATGGCTTAATATAGGTCCCGACCTTTGGCATCGTTTGTCTTCGAAAGACAATGCATACATAGGTATCAATCAGTCTACTTTGCAGGACACTTCCAGAAGCGTACATTTGCCCCCAACTAAACATTCCCTAACCTATGACCGCGGAACTTATAATCGTTACATCACGAAACTTTGGATATTATTAACAGATAATGTTGTGTACCGTAATAATGCGATGAAAACATTTAAGTATGTTTTTTTTTTCAAATCCCAATACATTTTTTCAATCGATTTGATGACCCGTAATATTATGTCGTAATGAGAACTTAACAGAAATTATATGTTATTAGTTATTAATAACGAGTTAGTGAATATAAGCACAAATTGGGCCCAATGCATAGTGGTTTTAAATAAACATCGATTGTTTTTCCATGTTTTTATGTGCCGAAATTTTTCGAATACCTTCAACCGACACATACAAATTGGATCACTCTATATAGCTATATCAAGGATATTATTCAGTCTTACCCTTAACTGGCTTACTGCGCAGTATTATATTTCGATTCAACTATACGTTCATTTTAACTTCAACTAAAAGTTATCAAAAATTAATTTTTTTCGTACATTTATATATCTGTATTTTTAATTATAATATAATTATAACATGATTTTAAGTTACATTTTTTAAATTTTTTTAAGGAATTTTTCAAATTAAAATATGATTATACATCATAGGCGGATATTATTATTATGTAATCGTAAACGATGTAATATTGAATAACGGGCAGAATATATAAAAGTGCTAGATTGTCGAGACACCGTGATTTCTATGCACACGTCTGAAGACGCGCCGCCGGTGCGGTGCGATTTGATTTTTGGCTGCACAATCATTTATTTAGCCACGCAATCCAGTGGCTATTCCTATATACGCGTTAAGAGACGCACGGCTGACACTACGGAACTAGAATTAGACACGTAATGCACTATTGTATCAAGTCCTCTGTTTGGAACGATTGTGCTGTGTGTTTTCGAATATTTACCATTTATCAACATATGTATAATGTCCGTCATTAAAAAACAAAAATTAATTTTAAAAGTAATTCTTTTACAAGAAATATAATAAGAACAAGGCATCCATCATAAAATATTTATTGTCAAATGAAAAAAATAATGTACGTGAAATGTTCTTAGTCAGGAAAACTGAATAATTTTTCCATGTCCTAATAAAAAAACATTCCAAATTCAGGGAATACTTAAGATTGAGCTGGGGATACATTTAAATATATACCAAACTATATATTCCAACATTTTAATCAAGCTACAGGTTCTTGGGTCACGCGACTCGGGTCTGTGTCTTGACTGCTCTCCGAGCGGCCACCGCAATCAAAGGAATCGGTTACATTTAAAAACAAGTAAAGTAGTACCTGCACGACTAAAATTAAATCGTGACGCGTCGAGCAGGCGTCTTAAGACTCATGCATAAAAATCACATCTAAAATGATTAACCTTAATGTGTCATTAATTTCAAACATCATTAAATCCAGTCGATTTGACGAAACATCATTGAATGTTATCGGCAAACACGAGAGTTTTATAATATTATATTATCATCGGAATATCAATTGTAACATGTTTTTTTTTTTTATTATTTTAAAAGTAGAGGACTAGGTAGTTTTATTATTGTACGTCATATTAAAAACAATATATATTTTTAGCTTTTTAACGATCTCATTATTTAAAACATGATTTTTTTTTTTTCGTGACTACCGATAACAGTATAGCAACATTATTTATAAGTTAATGGAAAAATAAATTTCAGAATTTTAAAATGTAATTTATATTTATAAAGATCGTCGACACAAGAAATAAACATAAATACATAAAGAAATATTCAACATCAATAAATAGTACCATCACTAAAATGTATTGCATTGATTGATACCATAATTGTCTGGGCGGAAGTAATGCAGCATTAAAAAAAATAAAAATGAAATAATTGTGAATGTATATTATAATTGCAATTTATTGATAACTTACTTTTTCAGTACATTTTTAAATGTGTAAGTGTTAGTGTATGTTAAAGTTAAACTAACATAAACTAAATAAACTAAACTAAACTAAATTTTTAAAATTTGCATAAGATTATTTTCGACAACTGAAAACAAATAAAGCAAAAAGCAAGAATTTCAATAAATTGTTTACTCGTATTAGTATAGGTTACTACTAAAAAAATGTTAGTTTTGGTAACACGTCATTACAGTTGAAAATATTAACTTATAACTTATAATTATTAATGAACCACAAATATTCACGTAAAAAATTTGATAAATTTAACTAATAGTTGATTGAAATCCAACTAGTGGATTTTATAACACGATTTACATTAAAAACATATGCTACCTATTTTCCGTGGGTTATTTACCAGACTTTTAATTCATCAAATTCAAAGAAAATTTTATTTTATTAATAAACGGTATTAAATATTTTTTTCCAACTCAGTTTATTTCATATACATTTATTTTTATACGTTTCGATGAATGCAAATAGAACTTACGTAAAGGCAGGTACATAGAGGCAAGTGTGAAAGTGTCTTCGTCTCAGTGATACACAGACTTATTTTTACGAAAAAAGTAATTTTATGTAATTATTATTTTTATGATTTGTTTTTTTTAGTTTTTTATTTTAATTATGAAATTATTGTATTTTTATTAAATCAGCAAAAATAAATATTTTTATAACAGCATAAAAATTCAGTTTCTTTTATTTAAGACTTGATATAAATTTTCAAGTAAAGTGATTATTTTAATTAAGTGATTTAAATTTAATATATAGTTTGTATTCAGTATTGTTTTTTTTAAATTTCATAAGATTATTAGCGGGTAGCTAATCACATTGAAATAATGTTTGAATTAAATATTCAATGCAAAGCAGTGTATTTTGTAAAGTTGTCTTTTTCGTTACTTATGCATATTGTACTTATGTAGTTATGACTGTGATTAAATCAAGATATTTTTGAAATAAATTACATTGCTGACTATTACAATAAATAAATGATTTACTACCTGATTATTCTAAGTATTACTAGATTATATAACGTTAATTAAATAAATAATAAAAAATTAAAATTATATTACAGTTTAATAAAATTTGAGATTTTCCTAGAAATGTTTTTGTATTTTTAGCAGTACTCGCTTTAGGATTATAGTTGTATAGTGACATGGGACGATACTTGAAACACGCGCTGCCTTACTGGAAGGAGCGAGTCAACCAGTTTTTGTCGGTTTTTTGCGAAAAACACAAAGGAATTAATCGGTGAAGTGTGGACGTGTTATTAATTTTTTTTTCGTCGTTGAAATACAAACGCTGCTCTTTGAAAACGTGTCTTTGACACGATGCCTTAATAATACTAGTACATGTAGCTACTTACTACATATTAATACTCGTATTTTGTTCTTACATTTTTTTTTTTTTTTTTGTCAATCATATTTCAAAAGTTAAAGAACTCATTTGAGCTAAATTTTTATATTACTCACTGATTTCTTGAAATTTTATATCCATTTAAAATGTATTTGCACTTAATTTTTTAAATAACTCAGTGCGCTACTATCATTGTCAATTGTGACCCCTTTGACCCCTTTTTTTTTAGTACAGCACTTTCCAAAACAATTATTGCTGCACTACAAACTAGCAAGGCTTCTACAGCTTACATTACTTATACAGTATTAAAATAACTCGAATGAAAATATTTGCGATCAGTTGCTCGCTATGATAGTGGATCGTTGGCGCAGTGCGTGTTCGTAGTTATTTAAAAACTATACCACGTAGCATTACTGGTACAGCACGCTCGTGTGTACCCGCCTTAACGTTGCATTGAACACAACGGACAAAAAAACAGAAATAATAAAAGTACAGTTTAAAAATGTTGCAAACATATGAACTACATTCACTATACAACTATAATCCTAAAGCGAGTACTGTTAAAAATACAAAAACACTTCTAGGAAAATCTCAAATTTTATGAAACTGTAATATAATTGTATTTTTTTATTATTTATTTAATTAACGTTGTATAATCTAGTAATACTTAGAATAATCAGGTAGTAAATTATTTATTTATTGTAATAGTCAGCAATGTAATTTATTTTAAAAATATCTTGATTTAATCACAGTTATAAATACATAAGTACAATATGCATAAGTAACGAAAAAGACAACTTTACAAAATACACTGCTTTGCATTGAATATTTAATTCAAACATTATTTCAATGTGATTAGCCACCCGCCAATAATCTTATGAAATTTAAAAAAAAACAATACTGAATACAAACTATATATAAATTTAAATCACTTAATTGAAATAACCACTTTACTTGAAAATTTATATCAAGTCTTAAATAAAAGAAACTGAATTTTTATGCTGTTATAAAAATATTTATTTTTGCTGATTTAATAAAAATACAATAATTTCATAATTAAAATAAAAAACTAAAAAAAACAAATCATAAAAATAATAATTACATAAAATTACTTTTTTCGTAAAAATAAGTCTGTGTATCACTGAGACGAAGACACTTACGCACATATATTTCCAGTGTCTCGAAAACGTACCACATCGAAATTTGTGTTCTTAATTTAAAATTAGAGTAAACCGGAATATTGCTGGCTTTAATATGAGAATGATTATTTATTTTTAAACGATTTAGGAACGTGAAGAATATTGAAATTTAAAATAACTCAAAACTTACTTAAAAATTATAATAGATTTTATGAACGTTAAGATTTTCTTTGTAATAACTTATTACTAATAAGTTTTTAAAAAAATTGACACTATAAAGAATATGTGCGTTCTCTTAGGTAAACTCATGAAATGAAATGATTTAAAAACAAAAGAAAATAATTGATTATTAATAAGTAGTTATTTTAAGTACACGTAAAAAAAAAGGTTACCTTTACTTCATTAAATATATTAAAAATACTTTTTGGAACAGTAGTTGGTTGGAAACGACAGTGTATCCGAATCAGAATGAAAATGTTTTGTTCTCCGTGAACTGCTCGGCAGTAATATCGATTTGACCCGAAATGCGATATTATTTTTTGTCGTTATTATTATAATTTATATCCTAGTGTCTTAGAGAATCGGACTCGACTTTTTTTGTTTGCACATAATTCTTTCGGTCCATGGAACACGACAGCGGCGGTGGTGATGATGCATATTGCTCATAATATTTTGACACGCTTTTGCGCGCAGTAGGAGTTGCGGTCGCTCATCCCTTTTCCTCCGTTCCACACTCTGTCACTCCTGCACATGATGTGCAACTTACAATAATTATTCATACTGTGCTGGGATGGTGGTATGTGGAGAAGGTGGTGGGTAGCTGATATTGCGCGGATATTATTTATTACACCGTTCATACGGCACGCGTTTCGCCCCCGGACCATTTCACTTGATTCCCGGCCAAATCAGTATCGGCCAGGCACACCCTTAAATAATAACAATATTCATTCGGATGTATATCATATATAAATATAGAGTAACATAAAATAATGGTTAAAAAAAAGCCTTCCATTCCTTCTATCCGGTCTCTCTTCGAACATCCGTCCGCCGAGGCAGTTAGTCGTTAGAAAATTTTATAGCAGCGCCACAGCGTCTGTTCTTATTGTTATTTCCTTTTTGATGTTGTACCAGTACATAAGATTGCAAACATGGGGGGAGGTTAAAAATACCATTGGCGTTTCCTCCTGCATCAATAATAACTTTATCAAAAATAAAGAAAAGCAATGCCAGCTATTTCATTGCGAATTTCTGAAGTAGTTGTACAAAAATTACAAGATTTCCTTATGTATATGTATTACTTAGTCAATATAACTAAATAAATATCCATGTATAAGATATTGAATTCGATGGATATTTCACATATTACTGTAGTTGTTTGATTATAACATACAATTTACATATTTTATTGAAACTGTACAATATATAACTCTCAGTAAATAATTTATTCTATGCATGCGTGTGTGTATGTCACGATAAAATGAAAATTATTTAAGACGTTATTATCTCTAGTAAAAAAAAATGTATTAATAGTTATATACGACTTCAGAAACGATCGGAAATAATTTTATAGTAGAGTTAACTTTTAGCAATTTTGATTATAGTGATTCATAATGTCAAATTAAGATAAAAGTTTCTTAAACGATTTCATATTTCATTTTGCATTTTTAAATGATTTATTTTATTGTTTTCTTATCGTTTAATATTCACTTTAAATTCCATAATTATTCAGTTTTTGAATATTCGTTTCAAAATATATGCAATAAAATAGCCTTTACGAGCGGGTTAGTAAATCTTTCATTGAATAAATTTATATTTTGATTTGATTTTTGAATTTAAATATAAATTTTAATTTAAAGTAGTGTAAGAATATTGGTTTTCAAAGAAGTACTAAGAATACTATTTATGATTATTATAAATAATTAATTATATTTACATTTTAAAATAATTACACCATAATTTAGGTACAATAATATAACAAACGATTTCGTGATAACCCTTTTGAATCTGGGATTTTGACGTTTATTATACTTTAAAGCCTATTTTTTTTTTGTATCACCATAATTGCCTACTTTATGAAATATACATATACCATGCTTTGGAGTCAAGTAGGTCTTTAATTATATTTGCAAAACCCTTACATGCACTAAGAAATTGAAGGACCTTTCAGGTTACACAATCACTAACAGAAGTATTTTTAAAAAATTCAGTGTCATATTCATTTGTATGTAATATACTATTATACAAAAAATTACAAATATTGAGTGTAGATTATTATGCGATATATAAAAGAATTAAAAAAAAATAACAATCACCCAGTTCACGACATTATTCAGAAATTTAAAAATAATACATACATATATACAATTGGCTAACCTATATAATATATAAATTTTATTAAATTATATTTAAATAGTGCAGATAAAATTACATATATTTATGAATACATATTAAAGTGTTGATCAAAAGGACTGACACTTAATTAAAAATAATTTTTATGAACCATAAATAAATTACAAATATATATGACACGAAAAAGCGCCGATTTCCTTTTTCGATAATATACCCATCATTTGTTTACCGTAGTGCACTAACTTTTCGCGTCTATTGCATTTACGGATTACAAAATCTATACAAATTACTGATTGCTTTACTTGTTTTTGATTGTTCAATAATAGTCATCGTTTTATTAATTGTTGTCCAACTTCGGCCCTTAATTTATTACTTCAGTATATTCAAAATTTCAGTAGTGTTATTTGGTTTGACTTGTTTCACAACTGGGGATTTCTTTTTATTTGTTTATAAATTACATTTTGTTCCTTAATTTATATTTCAATTAATATATTATATATTTGTTTAATGTTCAATTTTTCACTTTGAAATCGAACGTCTTAAACTCCTGAATACTACAAGATCTGACCAATTCCATTTTTTCCCTACCAAACCAGAATAAAAATCAATTATTTCATTTGATAGAGCGGTCAAACCATTGAAAATTGAAATACTTTGGACAATAAAAGTGTTGAATTATACCAATAGTAGTTGGCATAAAATTAATACAGAATAATGAATACTCGAAAGCTTTGAAATGTGGTTTTGGAGAAAGATGCTGAGAGTGAGTTGGATAGAACATCATATCAACAAAAATATACTCAATGAAATAGATGAACGAAGAAAGATACTCAAAGCCATCAGAACAAGAAGATGGAACATGATGGGACATATATTGAGACATGAAAATGAACTAACAAATAGAATAATAGAAGGAAAAATTAAAGAAATCTCTATTAATTAATATAAATAATTTAAATATAATATTAGTTAAACTACTAAGTTAATTTAGTTAAATATACTAAAAAGTATACGAGTTATTCGATTATATAGCGATCTATACTTTAATCTGTATTTTTTTTTTTTTCAAAAGACTTACCTAGGTACCTAATTTGAATTATACATTATAACCTTAAGCTACACGAGTACTTTCACGAAAAAAATAAAAACAGTGAGTTATGCTCTTTGTATGGGGAATAACCTTTAACAGTAGTTAACTAAATAAGTGTGACATGTACTATATACATGTATTCATTTTTTGTTAGAAAAAAAAAATACATCAAAATAAATGTTAGAAACCGGTTTAAACTTTAAACTTAATGAAAATCCCAAAATTTAACCAAAACCCTTCAAAAAATATTTTAAAGGCCCGAACCCTAATGAAACCATGAAATCTTTTGGTTTTTATCATACATTCACATATATATATGTGTTTTTTTTTTTTCATTCGATTCATAAATATTATTGTTATTACTGGGAGTCGTGGTTATACACGGTTATTATTGTACACATGTACACGTAACCCGGGTAGCCTTACTAAAAATATATTGATATTATTAATACACAGATATATTTTATAGATACACGTGTATTTATTATTCATACATTAAATATATTCCTGGTTTATTTGAAAATATAACTGCTTATTTCTATTTTATTTCAATTTAATAACATTTATAGTAGAATAATTAGTTTCTTTTTAAGAAAATTAGTTCAAGAACTTTTTATCGGATCTCATATACGGGTGATATCGGGTATGCAGGTATACGGATAATGTTTGGTATATAGGTTTACAAGTAATTTCGAGTACATGGGTATTGTGTACGTCTATTTTAATTACACGGGGCTTAATCCCATTTCATACGAGAAAAGTATGATGGTAAACACAAGTTATTACCTGTAAAGTTTGTTTTCTTATTTTTATCTTCTTATGAACATTAGATAAAACGGTTTGATTTAATTTTACCATATAAAAAATTATGAAAAATTCCATAATTATCGAAGATAATATTTGAATTTAAGTTTCGAAAGTTAAATATTTTTCAAACCTTTGGGAGCAACGGTTCTTGGTGAATTAAGCAATTGCGTTTGATCCATACATCGTACTCGTACTCTACAAATTATAAGATGTGATGTTTCAATACTATCGAAAAATTAAAAAACTAAATCATGTATTGGCATTTTATATGCGAAGTCAAAATATAGCAAAAATGTAGTGGATTAACCTTCATAATATGCAAAACGAATAAAATCTATTCTTGTCACATGTGAAGCAATAAACGTAGAACGCCAGCCATTATATAGAAAAATCCAAGCCACTTGCTTCTTTATTTATTTTTTGTATATGAAAATGTATATTATGAGTGTATGATATGTTGTAGCTCCACAAAAATTATTCATTACGTTCTGTAGGTCAATAAAATTTTTCAAGTTATCGTTATAATAAATAAAATCGAAAATGATTTCGGAAAAAATTCCGATTCCATTATATACATTTAAGTTAAATGACTTTGTATATTTATTATAAAATATACCCAACAAATAATTTAACGACATAATATTATTTATTAGGTATAGTTAATGATTTTTCCCTAATTACATGTACCACATTATCTAAACGAAATAATGAATATTCGAAACGTAGTTATACGTGAATATTATACACAAAACGTATATTATTCGTAATGATAATAATTAAATGTGGGGGATATAACATCAACCTAATATTTAGTTGATTATCAATAGTAATGAAATATTCATGAACGAACTACAAGTATAATATTGTACATAAGCAAACTACCCACACGGACTTTGATAATTTCATAACGTTGAATATGATACCTTGTAATTTAAATCGCCTAAAATAACATTAAGTCAATTTTTAATATTAAAATTATCATTGACCCAAATTTGGATTAGCATATTTCATTTAATTCGTTCAAAACTAAACAAACCTATGCGACAAAATAATAATGTAAATTAATGTACTTACACAAGAATATGAAGCTAACCATTAGAATATGAAACAAAATACAACGAAATAGTAATAAATATGGTATATGTTCGTTTAGATTATGATATCTTTATTTCGCTTATTCGTTTGATAATGTAAGACTACACTTTTTTTTTTTTTATATATAACATTACCACTATTACAATAGTTTATATTTAACAACTTGTTATCTATTCCATAATATAAGAAAAATTATCTCGTTAATTAAAATAACATACGTCTTTAGAATCAGATTCGTTTAAAAAGTTTACTCTTTAGTTATTGTTATATAGTAGTGATGGGTCGAACTGTTCGAATCTCAAACTGAACCGAACCGAACCTTTGATGTTCGGTTCGGTTCGAAATTCGAACTCGGAATGAAAAAAAATCGAACTGAACTATTATCTTTATCATTTAGCATCTTTTACTGTTCGAAAATCGAACTTGAAAATATTTTTCAAACCAAACTTACTAACCACGATAGTTCGAAAACCAAATATTTGTACAATTCTTCAAAAGTTATTTTTGAAAAATAAAAACTGATAATGATTATTTAGAAATAATTAGACTATAAGCGATAGAAAATGATAATCTGTAAAGGACATGTTATGCATTATTTATAATAATAATGCTATTATAATAATAATAATAATGTTATTTTTCCAGTCACAACCCTCCGCCGACTAAAACATTAATAAGTTGTTTTTCGCCTATAGAGGCAGTGTATCTACATTCATAAATTAGCTTTTTTTGTTTTTTATCATATTTACTATAGAGATTATAATCTATTTTGGGTAAATCAATGGTAATATTCCGATACCGCGACTGTGCTGTTAATAAAAACATGCTTACAACTTACGTCTTACATTTAAATTCTACTAATCATTCTATATTTGTGAATTATACTTATTATTACTATTTTTTTTATATATATTATTAAAAAGTACTGATTGTATTTTCATATTACACTCAATACGCAATGAATATTTTATAAACTACAAGATAACACGAGAGAGCACAATACTGGTTTTGATAAATAATAATAATAATAATAGGAAATTATCTAAAATTTAAATGTATTGTAAATAATACAATTATTATAAATTAAAAGTTAACATGTAGAATAGGTAATACGAAAACTTAAAATACAATAGTAACTAATAATTATGGTTGATTTAATTTGTAGGTAGGTACAATGTACATGATAAAAAATATTAAGTTCGAGTTTGAGTTTGACTTGTAATCATCGATTCGGTTCAATTTCGAAAAAATAATTTAATGTTCGGTTCGATTTAAAAAATCAGGGTTCAATCCATCACTATTATATAGCTATTATAATTATGTGTAGGTGTTCGATGATTATCATAATTATTATTATTACGATCATCGTTATTTAAAGACTTTTAGTTCCAACTCTAAAATATCTATCATCGATTACTAAACATTACTTGTACAGCGAAAAAAAATGCTTTTAGAAAAATATAAATAAAAATAAATTTAAATAAAAAGCAAATATTTTATTAGTAACAATTTGTTGGGAGATAGGATGTTTACGAAATGAAAAACCTAATAATCTACGAGGATCATGACTACGTTATATTAATCTGTACATATAGTGGAATTCTCATGAGGGAGAATGGTGATGATGAAAAAAAGACACAACATCTGCTAGCAAAAGCGAACTGACTGCACTGCGGTATTAGACAGAACAGCAATCAGAACATTATACCATAATTTTCCATCCGACCATGTAATTAGACGTGTCACGGATGATAATCACGATCATAACCCAGTAAAGTATTATTTTTCATCGTGATAAGCTCTAGTCGGTAAGTTAGAAAACCATAAAAATAACAATATAAACGATTAAATAATGAAAGTCTTGAGAAAAAAATCAATGCAGTATTTGTTTGTTAATCATATGATCGAGTAAATGATAGTGACCATTGTGCTACTAATTATGTATTAATATGTTATGGTTAAAAAAGAAGGGAAGAATGGGATGGATGGAAAATAACAAAATACCTATCATTCTCTACTCTTGGATCTGGAAACTGATCCGAAGTTCAGTTAATAATTCAGTTTGATAAAAGTACATTTTACTTAATTACTACTTATCCTCTATGTTTTAAGTGTTATTTATTTTTGTAATAAATATATTTATTTTATACCAATAATTGTACTTGAAATCGAAGTGCAAGAATTTCTTCAACAGTGATGTAAGATTAAGTTTTCTACATTTTTATTGTCTACTGTCAATTATAATGTAACCCAATATCTTTAAATTTCCACAAATTCAAATAATGTTTGGGTTCATTTTGATAATTAATTTAAATATTATTAGCAATATACTCTAAAATTTCAATAATTATAACGGTCATCTGTTATTGCTACTTATCCATGATAACAACGCATAGACAACTAATTGAATAGAGTAGAATTTAATTACAAATGTATTAATTGATATAGAGTAGAGAAGTTACTATCAATACAATTTCAAAAGTACCTATTCTGGTTGGGATGGATGGATCTATATAACATATATCTAGTTGTATATTCTGCCCGAAGATTAAATTACATTCAATATGTAGTTATCTAAATGCACCTAGACGCAGAAATAATATAATCAACATCATATTTTTTAAATGTATATATAAAATTTAAATTATTATAAAAATTATAACTCGCTAAAATATATTTATCCATAAAACAAATCAAAAAACAACTATGTGTGATTTAGCCAATTTTATTATATATTTGTTTATTTTAAATTAAGAACGATGTTTATCTCCTATTAAAGATAAAAAAAAGTTTATTTCAAATTGGCATTAATTTATTTTGTAGTTTGAAAAATATTTTATTATCCATTTACATATATATATATAATAAAAAAATCTCAGGGCAAAATAACGTCAATTTATGGCTTGAAATTAGAAAATTCATGTTTATTCCGTGAGCATATACAGTTTGATCACGATAATTGGAAACACTCGATATTTTTGTGCAGGCTTCATATATTTAAATTCTTCTTCTTTGGCTTACTAATAAACATTATTATACACATTTTCAGATAATTAGACTATTTTTGTCACAATCAATTTCGCCCATGCACACAAAAACTTTTTTTTTAAATGACACGACCTATTTTTGACCAACAATTATTTTTTTCTGTATTTTTTAATTCATTTTAGTGGTTGAATTTATTTTCTAAGTTAAAAATTGGCCGAGTTATATCAATTTGATTTTACGTTATTTGCACGGATATAACAGATTATAAAATACATAGTTAATAATAATAAATACATAATAATAAAAATAAAAATAACTACCTAATCCAATTTATGAAATATATGTTAACCTATTATGTTTATCTTTATCAAAATTATCTTAGTAATCGTATTATAATTAATATTATATTTGTATAGGTACTAATTATAAATTAAATAAATGAATTTTTCACAGTCGATATCATTCTGCAGTAAGTGTCACTAGTGGCAATATCTAATAACAAATAAAAATCGATGTTATGTAGTTTTTAAATATTTATCTTTAGTTATTATGGATAATAATTCAGAAAAAGTTGACATGCTTTATACATATTGGGAATGCCAAATGAATACACGTCGTGCCCAAGAAACTTATGCTCTTCTTTATTCGATTAACTATTATTTTAATACAATTACTAAGATAATTTAGACAAAGCTAAAAGCGGGTAAATTTTTTTTAAATATATTATAAAATGCATTTTATTAAGTTAACTTTTTTTTTTTTTTAATTATAATAGAGTATTCTTTGAATTTGTTTTTACATTTTCGAACAAATATATATAGTCGATTTTTAATAATTCAAAGTTAGTTGGACTGATGAAAAGTTTCGAATTATTGAGAGTTTGAATTGTTGAATGGTGTGAAATATCAAGAGTGCAAACAAAAACATGAAATTACTGAGAGTTACACAATAAATGTTTATTTTAAAATTGTAAAAAATTAATGGACGGTTTCTATTGCAAAAAATTTTGTTTTTCATCAGCTTGAATTTTAACTATTTCAATGATGCTAGTAACTGCGTCTACCTAAGCCAGTTGTTTGCAATCTTTTTAACAATGCAGCACACTTTATCTCCAACAAAATGTTCAAGGAACACCAATCCATATATTATGTGAATCATATTTTATATATATATATATATATATATATATATTTGTACACTGTCTACAGTTTATTCTATTAGAAGGTTATTTATTGTGAAGTATATTAATACAATCGATCAATTGAGACGGCTTCGACGGCCATACTTACAATAAATAATATTATATGTATCTACAATTAGTTTGATAAATTTTCATCGAATATCGATAATAAGCTGGTAAATATATAGTTATAATACAATTTATAGATATATTGCGGCACACTAGTGTCACGGTATACCAGTTGGTAACCACTGATCTAGGTGATAACAAAATGAACAATATTATACCATAATTGTATAATCTTTAATTAAAATGGTTCTTAAAATCAGACTTAACTTACATGTTTATGGAAATTTCATATTAGTTATGAAAATGGGTGCAATAATAAAAGCGTGCCACTTGATTTGTAATTCACCATGATTTAATTATACAGGTACAAGACGGCAAGTCGCATAGGCAATTGTGGTACATGGCTGTAATGAAATCATACATATTACATATGCTCAAGGCCGTAACTGGAAAAAAATGTCGAGGGGGGGGGTCTTACATTATTATTTAATACAATTTATAGTTAATTAACTATAATCACCACTAAAATGTTTCTACTTTATGTTTCCGGACCCCTGGACCCCCCAGTTATGGCCTTGCATACGCTATCCAATATGTAATATTTCTTAACTTTCTCTAAATAACTAAAGAAAATGTCACCGCCGACCAAATTCAAGAAAACTATATTTAAATACTTCATGATTCACTTATTCATATTTTAAAAAACTTCATGGTTAATTCTATGGTTGGAAAAAAAAGGCTTTTTATCGAAATAGATATTATTTTATTTTTTTGCTTATTTACTCAAAATGATAACTGAACTAAAATAATAGAAATAAGTTTTTTTTTCTATTCACAATTTACATTCTTATTCATAGTTATGAGAGACAATTAATAAGAGATACTATAAAAATAAGGAATTTAAATTATTTTGAAAAATTATATTAGTAATAAATAAAATACGTCAAATATCATGGTTGTCGTTTTAAACCGTGCAAACCGTGGTTGTCGTTGGCAAAATACCGGATTATCCATATTGCTAGAAACATATATATTATTTTGGTTATTAAAATCATTTTTAATTTTTTTGATTTTAATATTGGTTTTAAATACTGTTTTCATTTTCTATATGGTTACGATTTTATTTGGAAAATCGTTCATACATATTTATGATTTTAATTTTTTCAGTTGTGGTTTTGCTTTAAAAAATCGATTGTACTTTTTTTTTATTTACCGGTATGTACCGATATTTAATATTGGTTTTGAAACCGGTTTTAAGCGCGGCTATATATTATATATAGTGTGATACTGTGTGAACGAAATTTGTCATAAATGTGAAGGTTTATTGACGACAAGATGGTGCAATATAAATAACATTTTAAACAACAAATCTCGTATAGTCTACTCATTGTACTTTAAATCTTCGTTAGATTTAAGTTCACTTTTATTGAAATTAAAAATAATTTGCCATTTTCACACCACAATTATGAACATTTATTGAACCTTTTTTTATGAGTTTCAATTATTAGCCTTTTGTTATACGAGTATAATTACATATAATTCAACTTAATACTAACCTTTTTAATAAAAAAAATATGAAAATGATGGTGGTGTTTCTTTAGTGAAAGTTAATTAATTATTATTATTTTCTACTGAATATTCATCATAAATACGGATGATTTTTAAATTTCAAAAGCCCAGAAAACCGATAGCTACTGAAGTTTTATTTTATCATAAAATCATATTCAGTAAAAAATTTCTGAAAGTAAATTATTGTTGATGTTGGACATGAAATCATAAATGTTTATTAATCAAGTGTTAACTTAAGATATCTATTAACTATGGTTATTCAATAAATACTATTAAAATATGTTTAGTCGTCGGATGGTGCACAATAATCTGAAAAGTTTCTTCGCGCGTGATATTATATTATTTATGGTATGTAATAAAATGTGCATAATATTTTGTATTTATAAAAATTAAATCAATCAAATAATCACAAAAATATAATAAATTAAATTTTAACATAAAGAATAAGTTTTTAAAAACTTATTCAATGGGCCACACTTTTCACACAAAAATATCTAGTAGTAAAAATGATATTTTGCGATTTTGAAACTACTCGTAATATTCAAATATAAATGTATGTTAAAAAAAGAGTTTGTTATTCATATACCATATTAACACCAAAATAAAATTTAATATTTTTCTTTTTTTTTAAAAAAAAGATAATTACTCTTTACTTAAAATATTATATCAATACTGCTACTTTTATTTATCTGATATGTATTAATTAATTATAATGATTAGTTTCGAAATATATTGGTGATTATGAAAAAAAAATAATAAAGCCACAGAAAATATTTTTTTAGGTATGATTACTTAAACGATAACCATAAACACATTAAGCCATTAATTGCTAGTTAAAAGTATCAATTGTCCAATAACACAAAATATGCTATAAATACAATATAATAATAAAAATAAACTATAAACTATACTGATAATATTATTATTATTATAAAATTTTACGGTGTGCTATTTTTAATTTTTTTTATTTTAATTATCATTTGTTCTTTATGAATTCGACTTCTTTTTCTGTTTCCACATTATGCTTTTAATTATCTCGCTAGTTTATTTTCTTATTTAGTTACTATTATAAATATTTATCTCAAAAACTACAAATATAATCAAAAATGTATTAAACATAATAATTATAATATAAGAAATATTAATTATAAATCTTACTATGTTGATTATATAATTCAATTACAATTATAATAACATAATATTCTGATCGGTTAAAATGATGTGATTAAATGTATATATACAATTAATAAGTAGCGATTTTATTTTTTCATATTCAGTCTTACTTTTATTATCTTTGTATACAAAATGTAAATTAATTAGAAAGTCAGTACTTATTACTCCTAATTTAATGCAAATATTGAAGTTCCGTTTTTTAACATTATATGTAACTTATAGCCCATCTTTTACCACGGTTAAAAAAAATCCAAAATTCAAAACCACCAAAAAAATAAATTTAATTTTTCAAAAATAATTGTTAAAAATTTTTGAAAATAACCACTTTGTAGAATTACTTAAAATTTACTTAAAGAAAAAAAAAAATTGAAATCGGTTGAATTTTGAATTAATGAGAGCATTTTATATTTTCAAAAAAGAAAGTGAATTGTAAAATTTTATGGTTTTTAAGCTTTCAATTAGATAACAAATAATATGATATTAGGTAATGAAGTACACACAACTCATAAATATTTTTCATACATTTTTTGTTTTTTGCTGATTGTTTTTAAGCTCTCATTCAAAATTCAACTGATTTCAATTCTTTTTTTCTCTCAGTAACTTATAAATAATTTTACAAAGTGGCTATTTTCGATATTTTTCATTCATTTTTTTGAAAAATCAAAAAAAATATTTGGCGCTTTTGAATTTTGGATTTTTTTTTACCATAGTAAAAGATGAGCTATAAATTACATATTATGTTAAAAAAAAAATACCGAACTTCAATATCTAAATTATATAAGGAATTATAACTACATAATTTCCAATGAATTAACATATTGTATAACTGACGATGAATTTTTAATTTGAAACCAGTCATATTTTACAAATATAATATTATTCTAGGCTAAGCTTTTATTTGTTTATTTCTATACATAAGTTATTTTTTTTCCATGTATACATTATATATATATATTGATAATAGTTATATTGCAAAATTAATTATAACCTTAGGAACATAATAAAAGTTATCATTATAAGAATTACATGTTTTTCATTTTAGATTCACATAGGTAATTGAGGAGATATAGATATTGTATTCTTGGTAAACAATGTGCTCAAGAGTGTTGAAAAAGGGAAATTAACAAGAAAGTTTGGTTGTGTAACAAAGTGAGATATAATGTTGAAAATAAGTTCGGTTTTTTTTTTAATTTTAATTTAATTGTTAATTGAATTTCTTTGTATCGAGTAAAATAGTAAAAAGAGATAGTTTCTTTACTTACTCCATGGCAAATTTTTAGCACATTTATGATGATGGAGAAGTCTAAATTCTTAATGGCCGTAACAATATTCTCTACGGGAATAATATAATGTGGATGACGAATAAATGCTTCGATTATAATATATTACGAAATTAATTCAATTTTCAGTGAAGAGTAATTATTAATATTACTTATGCATATTGGTGGTAATATTTTGCTCCAAAATTAATTTTTTTCATCAAGAAGATGGTTTGATGTTAGCACTGTGAACACAGGTTATACTATAGACAAACTTTGATGGTAGGATAGACATATCGGGGAGACTGTCGTCCAAGGAAAATGAAGAAAATAGTTTGACGACATATAATTTTTTTTTTTTTTATATATTTGGTTTTGTCAAAGAGGAAAACGACGAATTTCATTTAAACAATTCATGTGATTTTACGAGACATAACCGATGAACCTGTTAACTGTGGTAAATCGTGATAAATTATAACAATACTGATAATAATTTGATTAACGCGTGTACCCAAAAGTGAACGGCACAGAACTGATCTCGGAAGTGAAAGTTATCTTAAAATATATAATACATAATTGTCTATGTACAAAATATATGTATAGATTATATTATAATAATCAAAAAACTAAAAAAAAATACTTAAATAAAAAATATAGATATTATACTATATATATAGTGTGAGTGTGTGTAAATAAATACGAGACGTTATTTTCATTTAGAATTTTTGATTAGAAATAAAAAAAATAAAACTTCAAACATCATTGATAAAATATACAAGAATGATTGAATATTTTTTTTTTTTTTTTGACTCCCATATTTTACACTGATTAAATAGTATGTACATGCCTGTGGTATTGGAAAAAAAAGTAATATATGATATTTTACCATTGGAATAAACTTGAATTCAGAACGTTCCAATATTCACAATAATGTTTCCAAGCATGAAATGCACAGCTGTGAATAAAATGGACAACACAAATAGTTTTAATAATTTGTTTTGCAACTATTAAAGTAACATAATGAATGCCATATAAATGTTATAATAAGTGATCAGTAAAACTGTTGACAATAAATTAAGACTTAATTTTTATTATAATTTATCTAATTATCACCAGTATTATTCATATAATTATTATTTATACTATTATATTTATTTTTATCACTTATATTATTATAATATCTAATTTGTGTACCTATTATCAGTTTCTGAAAATCACTAATAATAGTCAACTGTTTTAATATAAACTTATAATTTAAATAACTTGCAGTGTTTTTAAAGTAAAATTAGTATTTAAAACTTCACGAATTCGATCAGCAAAATAGTAATAACCATATCTTAAACCATATAGCCATTTGTATTTTTTAATATTTCATATGACATAAAATATTTATGGATTATTTTCATATATTTTCATTTAAAAATACGGAACAGTGTATTTATTTTATGATAATTTATTTAATTATAATATATATATATATATTATGTATATAATATAGCTTAAATTAAAGCATAGTGTACCTACTTAATATATCTATATTAAGTATGAACTATGGTAACATTGAGATTTTTTTTTAGTATAAACTAGAAATTAACGATGTCAATATTCTATAATTACCAAATTATTGTATAAACATAATATAACATAATGTTGTGAAGTTATCACCCGATCATAAGTTTTTTCCCGTGATCATGGATTGCGACCAAATGATAATTAATTTCTTGCAAAAATATACACATTATTGACATTAAAATAATAAAAATATGTCATTTTTAATAAATGAATTTATAACAATATCATAATAACTAATATACGTGGATAAAAAGATATTTTAACCACATCGAATTGATTTATGATTTCATGTGAACGTTATAAACTTTGATTAAATATTCTTTGTAAAAAATTATTTTTAAAAAAAAAATGATCTATATAAAATATTCTAACTAATAAACAATAAAAAGTAATAACACATAATTCCATGTATTAGAAAAATAATTAATAAACCGACGAATATATTCACGATAAAAGAACATGTAAGAAACGCTAACTTACCACCTGAAAAATATTGAAAAAAATATATGTGAATAGTAAGTTACTATACTTATTCTATGTATAAAATCAATGGGCCATTTAATAATTATAATATAGGTAAAAATTATGACAATCAGTTTTCTATATTGAAATAAATTATAAACAAAATATAACACTCAATGTAATATTTGTCATTTTATTTTCAAATACTTAACTACAACTTTTATGATATTGACTAATTATAAATTATATTAAATCTATTTAAAGCTGTCAGCCAGTTTTACACACTTATGTATTAAAACTTATCTTGTTAAAAACATTAAAATAGATTTTATATGGTATTTAAAGTTCTAGCACTTTATTATGTTATATAAAAACATGAATAATAAGAGATTTTAAACAAGAATATCAATGTTAAATATTAATAAAATATATTGCAATATTGATATTGATGTGCGTTAATGAAATTAAAATTTAATAATACATTATATGTGATTATATACCTGTTATACTTTATTAAAATATCATATTGGAGAAAGAAAATTTTTAATATTTTCATGTATATTTTTTTATTTATTCTTGATTGTAAATATAAATAATAATAATATTTTATGTAATAAATAATATCATTAAGAAAATATTACAATATATGTGTCAAAAATAAATTTACTAAAATTTAAACTGTTTAAATAATACTCATGTAAAAAATCAGAATAAAAAAAAATCTTTGAAATCGTCGATACCGTTAAAATAATTTATATGTTTAATCTGTATGTAACTAAATTAAAAGTTAAAATTAATCGGAGAATAAAGGACCATTTATGCGAATTTCATAAGTTAATATTTATTCAAGATAAAATAAGATTACAATTAAATAAAATTAAAATATGTATGACTGGAGTAATATTAAATATTAATTCAATTCAAAATAGCAATTCATTTTTTGTTTTTAATAATCATGATGTTAAATTTAAAGTGAATCCATACATATTTTTTAATAAATGTATTGTTCGTAAATTAATGGGTAACTATAATTACATGATTCACATGATTTCTACTAAAACAGTGATTTATAAAATTAATTTATATATTAGGCATTTAAAATATGTATAGGAGCTTAATTTTAGAAACTAAATTTAAATATCAAATATCTTGCTTGAAAATACTACCCTATATACCACACCAGCAAAGATTATTAAAAATATTAGTATTCAAACCAATTAATAAATTAATTGATTGATTGATGAATATGTATATCAGAAAATAAATACACAAATACATAAATAGTATAGAATTACATGCGTATTATTATAACTAAGACTAATTTATAAGACTAATAAAACTATAATTGGTATTATCTTTATCAAAAACATAATTTTATTATTCTATCGAAATTACGAATATAATATCTGTGAAAAAATAAAAATTATGTCTTCACTTTATAAGTAGCTATAGGTAAGTTAATATATATATATATGTATTAGGTATAAAGCTTATTATAAGGTCTATAATATCAAAAATATAGTATAATGTGCTTTAATAGTAGATTATTGGGTACCCATTTACAGTACTGAATACATTATACTAACAATAGAATCAGATTAAATCATTGTTTATGTATTAAGAACCTTTTGGTATTTAAATTATAATTTGATTATATTATTAATTGAAAATATATGAATAATAAGAAAATAAGGAAAATAACTAATACTATTTCGAATTGAAATGAACAAACTTGAAATAATTCAACATCCAAGTATTATTTTATTTTATACAATTTTAATGTTTCAAACTTAGTGGAAACTCAAAATAAACTTTATACATACCATATACTATTGAGAGAAAACACATTATAATTAATTTTTATTATTTATTATAAGCATGTTATTAAATTGTAACATTTAACATAGCTTGAATTAAAAAATGTAAAACTAGTAACAACTTAAAAATTGATAATACAATAAATAATGTTATTCTTCTTTACTGTTTTTAATATATTTATTATTTTACATAATATTTATTTTGGCAGAAAAAACTTTAGTGGCATTTAGAACTATATAATATTTTATTTTTCCTACATAAACAATTCTTTGTTCCAGAGGATATTTTTTATGTACATATTATTAAAGCCTTGTCGTGAAAAACAGTTTTCTATTAAACATACATTTTCATAAAATGAATAAAAAATTTTTTTTAATCAATTACATAAACGATCAATTGGGTCCACAGATACCAAACTTACAGTCAACAAACATATTTAATTCTTAATACGTTTTAAGAAATTATAAACAAATGTATGATAGTCATTGAAATATTAGTACTTGTTAAAGTTGATAACACTGCAACTATTATATAAGATATATTTTACCATTGGTACATGTAGATTTAGAAAATGGTGATATGTAGAATATATTGAACGTATTTTTTTATTTTTTTAAATGTAGATGATCATTTGTGTATTTAAATAAGTGGTTCAATACCAAAACGTCTTACCCTTGAAACCTAATTAAAAGAAGCTAAGTTAATACATTAAATAAGTAACCAATCAATCTGCAATATAAAATCAATTATATTATTAATACATCGGTGATATCATGATCTGAAGTAACGTAGAATAAAAGTTTTGTAATAATAATTTATAAAATTAAATACAAGCCATAAATTATGTATATTTGTATTATATTATTTAATGGCAAATATTTATTTGCAACTCAAGTATGTGAAAGCGATTAAATTTTTAATGTCAATAAAAGTATCATAATAATTTGAATTCAAAAGTTTTCTCGTTGCTACACAATGGTTATACATATTAAGTGAACGATAACAGACTTAAAATGCGAACAAGAATTGATGTAAAGTGGCAGTTCCATGGTACGTCCATGTGGGCGTCAAAATCATTAGCCATTCGGCAATTTCAAATTGCCAACGAGACGCCCATTGTAACCATAAAAATAAATATGTTAATCAAGCAAAACAGGTAACAGCAGCGTGCACAATTTTTTTTTTTTTTTTTTTGTTGTGCAATCAATTCGATGTGGTTCAAATATCTTTTTATCCATATATATTTGCTATTATGATATTATTATCATGTTGTTATAAATTCATTTATTAAAAATGACATATTTTTATTATTTTAATGTCAATGATGTGTATATTTTTGCAAGAAATCAATTATCATTTGGTCACAATCCATGATCATGGAAAAAAACTTATGATCGGGTGATAACTTCACAACACAATTATAATATGTGTATACAATAATTTGGTAAATATAGAATGTTGAAATTGTTAATTTCCAGTTTATATTAAAAAAAAAATCTCAATGTTTCCATAGTTCATACTTAATATAGGTATATTAAGTAGGTACACTAAGCTTTAATTTAAGCTATATACTATGATATATGTAATATATATATTTTAATATAAATATTATAATTAAATAAATTAACATAAAATAAATACACTGTTCCGTATTTTTAAGTGAAAGTATATGAAAATAGTCAAAATTTTCAGACATTTTTAAATAAATATGAACAATCAACGCTAAAATTAAGTTCCATTGAATTCAGAAAATAAATTTGGGATTTTGAACACCATCAAAATAATATCAAATATATTCCGGTATTCCAAATACGTGCATCTGATCATGATATTTTCAAATATAAAACAATATATGCAAACCTTAAGTCAGACCATACTTGAAAAAGTAATTACGTGCAGAACGTGCGAGGAAAATATCAAACCACTGTAAAATTATAAGCCGCTTTTGTCTCATCATAATCTTATATGTCATATGAGAAATGTACAGTATTTAAGGCAAAAAGCGTTATTTAAAGAGACACGGGATGATTTTGTGAACAATCTTAATTAATATGAATAAATTATGATGACATGTAAACATTTAGTTAATATTAGGTAATGTGGGTAAATAAGACTGTCTAGATATGCATAAAAGTTTGACAGGACAAAGTTCTGAAATACTGCGTTCATCGGATGTCACGTGACCTTTAGGTAGTTACAAATATCGAAACCTCTAGTATATGAGGCTATTTTGCATGGATGATATTTTATATATTACGGAAACCATAAACAAAAAATAAAATATAAAATTCAGGAAAAAACAAATGACAAAACCGGCATTGAAATGTATTCTCCGTTGAGAGTCTAGGTATCGAATGTGTTACTTTTAAAATAAACGACTTTTTTCATAGTTGTATATGTTAAGTTTAAAAAAAATAAACGTAAAGTTTTTTATTTTTTATTGTTCTAATTATAAATTAACGTATCCGTCGTTAATGTATAACTAATTATTTTACATGGAACAAAAAACAATAAAAACCACTTAAAATTACATCATTTAAATCTAGGCTACATTGACTAACATTATAGTAAATTTATGGATGACTAATATTTTGAAATAAGAATACATTAATAAATTCAATGGTCAAACATTTTTTTTTTTTAGATAATTACATATTTAAATATTTACTAAGACTTATTTTTGAGAATTATGTAAAAAATGTATTCTTTATTTCCATAAAAAATAACAAATTTACAATAACAGTATTTCATAAAATATTCAGTATATCTTTAGCACAATCAAAAATTTAGGCAATACATAATCAATTGAAATGATATGAGTTAAAAAAAAAAAAAAACATTTTTATTTCATTATTTACTGTAATGTGCAATGTAAATTTTCATTATAACTAATGGTTAGTTTTTTTTTTTTAATTTATGGTTGAAATCATCGAATAAAAATTAACCATTTATTTCATCAAAAATTATAAAACAAAATTACAACAGATAGGAAAAAAAATGTATATGTATGTATATAAGAGTATATTGGTGACGAGTGTTAATCTTTCATACTATTAGTACATTACATGAACAACATTCAAGTTCACAATGTTTTATTTTGCCCGTGACTTGATTTGTCGTGATGTTTATTTTCACGCATAAGTAGTTTTGTCGTGATCAATGAACTCCGTAGGTCTTAAAATTAACATAAATCTTTTTTAAGTCCACATTTATACTTCATATAATGCTCGTCTTTGTCACTACATATAGTAAATCAGTATAAGAATAATTTACCATGATTGTTAGTAAAAATAAATTATAAAATAAACATATACTAGCTGAATAACCTATCATTGACCAGAAAAATAATAGTGATTGTTTAACTCATTTAGAACTTAACTCGATGTGAATGCAACGTCCTTTTAAGTAGAAATAGTCAAAAAAATCCAAAATAACGATTAGAATAAAGCGTTATCTAGCACATAAAATTTATGAAAAATATCTATATCTATGATCAATTTTTTCTTTGTCCTTACAGGTCTTTTGTGTATGGTTATTTTTGTATTTTTGAACAGACATTATATTATTTTCAGAATTAATTTTTTTGTACTGTTTTTCAGCTGTAGAAAATATAATGTTAATCGGTCAATCGAATTGTAAGACATAAAAAAAGTTATTTCAATGAACAGTCACATACAAAACAATTGTATTTAATATATCTTGACACCTTTCTTTATCATTAAATAAATTATATAAAATTTATCAAAAAAGGTAAGTAGCATCATTGGAGAATGATAGGAATGACGATTTAAGTTATTAATAGATCGGTTATTATAATTTCTTCAATCGACATTTCAAAATATTTTTAACACTAATTTAAATCAAATATACGAATAAAACAATGAAAATAAACTAAATTTAAATTTTCTTCCCTTATTTGTATGCACAGTAAGGTGCTTATTATTTTTTATCGATTATTAATGTTACTGTAGTATAATTTTAAAATATACATCGAAATGAATATGACAAATTAATTAATATTATTTCTTAACTTTCACAATCAAAACTAAAATTATTTATAGTCATGTTGTTTTTATACTTTTAATACATTAATATATTATTTCACGAATTTCAGAATTCAATTTTAATTAAATAATGAAAAATTGTATTATTTGATAAAAAAAAAAAAAGCAACATCGGTATAGATGCGTATACGTCATTAACATGTAGTCACATGTCTCACGACATAGATTAGTACGACGGCAGCTAGAAAAAAATAAAATCCAAAAAAATCGGTTAGTTATATATTGGATTTGCTCAATTCAGTACTTTAAAATCTATTTTGTTCAATATCCTTTCTTATTGTATTCCTAGACTGTGATATAAGTATATCTTGATAATTTAAAGTTTCTAGCTATCATAGTTTTACATTGGTTATGAATCAATCAGTTAGGATTTGTTCTTTTATATACTTATGTATTGATCTCAGTATTGATATATGTATTAATTTAATTATTAAAATGAATTATAAAATATAACTCAGAAAGTATTAGGTACACAAAAAATTGGGAAATTATTAAACTACAAGCTAAAAAAATGGAACCTTTAAAAAAATACACACTCTATCTTCCCCCATATATAAGAAAATGAAAAATCGAATGACATGATGACACTCAAGAAAAGATAAGTACATTGAAAAATAAATTGGAAAAGGTTCAATAGTTTCGACAGAAATTATGGAACACAAAAAAGACCTGTTCTTTTAAATATATATAAATATATATATATATACAGATGTATTTTGTTCTTATACTTCTATTGTATTTTATGAAGTTTGAAGTAACGGACCGAACTGACTTTTCCTATATTATCCTATTCGATCTGATGACGATTTGAAATTTAGGTATTTACCAGTTAATTCTGTAAATATACGTATCTACATTTAAAATCTTGGTGAAAAGTGCATTATCTATACATGGAACTATAGTATACACCAAGGAGTCTCCAACCTATGGGCAACTAGCAGGCTATAATTAACACTCCAAGCTTTTTAAATTGATCCTCTAAATAAATTGAATGGTTGGTTGAATAACCAGGCATCTACATTTATTTCAAATTTTACAGTACATAATTTTGTTTAGTTAAAAAATATACGAAGGTGAAATATTTATTTTGAACCTTGGAAATTTGTATTAATAAGGAGACATACAAATTAATATTTAATTAAATTTTAAAAATAAATTTCAAGTTGTATTTTTATTTATTTTTTTTTAACTATTAACTATATTATTTCTAACTATTAAACAAAATTAACAATTTAATAATTAGGGTCACGGTCAAAGTAACGGTTTTTCATTTTTTTTAAATAAAGTTTTCGGTTAAGGTTACGGTTCTTGAATTTTAACATTAACCGTTTCCAGAACCAGTTAATTTTGGTCGGATCCTGGTCTTTGACGTGAACTAGGAATGTGTACGTGCCAGTCGACTTGTAGTATTTTTGGTTTTCAATAAGGTTTTTTTGTCAATTTTTTCTAGTTATTTAGAATATAAATAAAAATAACTAAAGTTACTGGCTGGGAATTTGAGAACAGTACGTAATTGATATATTAATTTTTAATACATATTTTATGAGGGACAATAAAATAAATCAAACAAGTAACTAATATAATATATAATATGGGAATATTATAAAATATTTGTTTTATGTATAAAATTAGTTACATCTGTACCAGGATTTGGAGAAAAAAACAAATTTTTTATTAATTTTGACTGTTTTTTTTTTTTTTAACAAAATTTTTTACTACTATTTTCTATTATTTTAAACATGATTTAAACATGTTATAAATATACTTAAAACAAGAAAACTAAATTCCGGGAATCTTGGAATAAAAACTGAATATTAATTAAAATTATATATTATAGAAATATTTTTTAAAGGAATCTAAAGTATACGTTTTTGTATTCATTTTGTTAACAAATTATAATGTTAAATAATAAAAATATTCATTTTTTTTCTGCTATACATAAAATTTAGATATTTCTATTGAAGGAATTATAATTTTTTCAACTTAAAACCTAAGTATAAAATATTAAATTAAGAATTAAATTTGTTCGTTAGAGGTTTTTTTTAAATTACAATCTATCAATCTACAAAATTGTTCATTAAATATTGATGAGCATAATACGTTGATACCAAATAGTATATTTTATTGTATCCGAGGATGTTTTGTTAAATTTATTTAATCAATTAATTTTTTAAATTATTTTCTAGTAAGATGAAATATATTTTATCCAAGGGAAAAGAATATCAATATTTAAACAACAAAGCAATAAAATATAATGTCCTTGTACGAGTTTATCCAAATTACCATTAAAATCATACAAATTATAAATGTATATATAAATATTAAATTTCGGTTTTTAAAGTACATAGAATAATTTTATTTAAATAATACATTTTGTAAATTTAATAATATTAACTATGTGACATAGAGTCGACTAAATTTTTAAAATGTCGATTTCTTTTTTTCGAGTTTATCAAAAACTATTTATTTATTTATTAATTTATTAAGAATTTACGGGCTGAGCCCTTTATAATTAAAATATATATGTGCAGAAAAGATATTACAATTATTATATGATGATAGTAAATAAAAACAATAGGAATACATTATAAGTGTGTGTAAAATTAAAAAATAAGAAAGTTAAAGGTGGGGTCTGTATTGGCTTGCGACATCAAACGTCTTAAAGGTTCATTTTGCATGTAATTGGTGGAACTAAATGGTATATGAAACATAGCATTAGAACAGGTGGAACGCAGTGGAACTTTAAACGCAACTAGGGCAAGTAAAGAAGGAGAATCAATAACACCAGTCAGTAGATCTTTTAAAAATTTATTACCAAAGTAACATCGGCGCTCGGCTAAAGTTACTAAACCAAGATTAGTGGCAACAGGCGTGTAGTCATGAGGTGGACAATCGATGCTCATTAAATAGCTAGCAAACCGGAAAAACCTACGCTGAACCCTTTCTAACTGATAAGCATTTACAGATGTATGTGGGTCCCAAATTACGGCACCATACTCAAGTATAGGCCGTACAATAGTACAATAGAGAGCCTTAAGAGATGATTTAAGGCTAAAGTCTTTAGCCAACCTCATAACAAAGCCTAATGTTCTTAAAGCAGAACAGCAAATCATTTCAATGTGAAGGCTCGGGTCAAGATTGCTAGTAAATTTAAAGCCAAGATCCATAATAAAATCTTTACAACGTGAAATTACAGTGTCACCCAGGTGGTAAGGGAAAACTAGAGAAGTACGAGATATGGTGAAAGTCATGACCTTACATTTAGATATGTTTAGAGATAGATTAAGTTTGTCGAATAACTCCACGAATCGATTAATATCACTTTGCAGTTTTAAGCAGTCATCATTCAAATCAATTTGCATAGAGTTTGACATCATCAGCAAAACACAAAAAACGACAGTTATGAAGAGCGTTACCTATGATGTTAATAAAGATATTGAAAAGTATTGGTGATAAATGCCCCCCTTGAGGTACTCCAGAAGAAGATAAGTATAAAGTTGATTTAAAATTTAAAAGCGAGTCCCATTGATATCTATCAACTAAAAAGGATTTAAACCACGACAATAGGAGCTCGCCGAAACCAGAAGCTATAAGGATCTGAATTTGAATATCATGATTAACGGAATCAAAAGCTTTGTGGAAGTCCGTGTAAATAACATCCACTTGCGAACGTTGTTGAAAAGAGTTATAAATGAAATTACTAAAAACTAAATTACAGGTAAAAGTCGACCGACCCAGGCAAAACCCATGTTGTTCTTCAATAATAATAGAGTTGATCGACCGACGAATATACGAGAATTTAATACTAGAGATTCCAAAATTTTAGAGATGTAAGACTGAATGGAGATAGGCCTATAGTTCAGGACAGAAGATGGATCCCCTGACTTGAAAATGGGTGTAACAGAGCTAAATTTTAGAATAGCTAGATAAATTCCTTCATTAAGAGAACGCCTGAATAATAACCAGAGCGGATAACTAATAACAGAGTGTAGATGAAATAAAAAAATCACCAGAGAGACCATCAGGCCCAATAGACCTAACGCCACGTAGACTAGATAACTTATCAAACACATCATAAACACTAAAAGCGACATTGGACGGTAAGTCAAACGAAGAAATACCAAGTTCATCAACGTTTAAAGCAACCTTTTGAGAAGAGTACATGGAGGAAAAGTAAGTTGAAAATAACTCAGCAGAATCATGATTACACGAAGCAATGTGTTCATTGGGTTTTAAAGAACTAGGAATATTACTATAAGATCTATTTTTTTTTAACAAATTTCCAAAAACTCATAGGATTAATAATAAAAAACGATTCAACATTAGATGAATAAGTACGAAAACTCTTTTTGGATAAGTATTTAAATTTTGCCCTAAGGAAGGAGAATTTTTTGTAGTCGTAAACACTAGATGAAGATTTAAACCTGGCATGTGCTTGTTTCTTTAATATGACTAATTTTTTAAGTTCTTTAGTGAACTAAGGAGGAAATGAAGAAAAACTATATTTACATTTAGGGACAAAATCAATAACCACTTTATGCAAGGCATCATAAAATGCATTAACAGCAGAATTAATGTCAAGCGGCTTGAAAGTAGATGATCAATCAAGTATTTCTAAGAATGTACTAATTGTACTAATTGAGTGATAATCTGCTTTAGAAAAATTATAAAATGATTGGTAACGTTTACTGTTAAGGTCCAAAGGAGAACAAGATAGAGACATATAAAGAGCTGGGTGGTAGGGATCAATTGAGACAGCAGGCTCAAGGGAATTTTCAATAGACATGAGCTTGGTGTTACAAAAAAACTAGATCTAAAATCGAACCATGATAATTGTGAATATTATTTATCTGAAAGAACGAATAGGTTGCGAATGCTTCCGGTATACACGGTGCTATGGGGGACGATGAAAAAGAGTAACGTAAACCACAATCATCATTATCCCATAATATTTCAGGTAGGTTATAGTCCCCCAGAAACTATAAATATGATCTTTGAACTGACAGGTTATAGATTCAACAGATTTGACGTGATATTTATAAATATCAGGATTGGAATGTGAAGGAATATAAACACCACCAACTACATAACAAAAGGCACCGATAGAGAATTTATCAAAAATCTGTTCAACATTTGTCTCAGAAATTAAAAATAAGATGAGAGGAAATATCCTTGCGAATGCCAATAAGGACACCACCACCGCGATTACAATTACTAGAATTAGAACATCTATCAGATTTATAAATATTATAATTAAACAGACCAAGTTCACTATCATAAAATTTTTTTGCTATTCAAGTTTCAGTTAAAATTAAATAAGCGAAATTAAATTGAGATACATTACATTTAAAATTGAGCAGTTTAGTCCTAAGGCCGCGACAGTTTTGATAATAACCATGTACTGAAACACTATTGGTAGGAGTTTATTTATAAATAGTAACAATATAAATATTCTATAGCTAGGAGAATACCTACTATTATTAAAATAAAAACGAATATTTGATCATTTATATTTTAGATTTTATGGTCATCGAGTAATTTTTGATAGCACTGTAACTTGATTAGCATATCCATCAATTAGACCAAAGTGTAGTGCATAAAAAAAATCCCCGAAAAAAATTCAAAAGCACATGAATAAACTCATTTTTTACTTAATACATATTTTTTATAAGTATTTAATACTATTATAATGATTCGTATAGTCTGTTAGTGCTTGGAAGAAGGGACATACGTGAGAATAATGTTAGTAACATCATTTATTATTAATAAAAGTTTCAAATATCATTGCAAACATATTTTATACTTATAACTAAGGTAACTATTAGATAGTAGCTATTGATTACTTACTTATAACTAAATACTTGATTAATTAACGCTAAATTTTAAATTGATATTTTTGAGTAATTTTAGAGAACAATTATTTTTATTTATAATTGGAGTGTATAAAATTTATACATTTAATGTGATTATGTATAAATAGTTAAAATATACAAAGTTGAAATATAATTAAAAATAAAATCATTAGCTGATGTTCTTAAAAACTTAAAATAAGATACACTTATAAATCCACAATAAATATTTTAATTGGTGTATTTTTTCCATTTTATTTATTATAATTCAAACCGCATACATTTTGTTTACTAATTTATTTCCGATTACATATATATGTTTTATGTAAACACTTTTAAACTTAAGATTAATAAAATTGTACAAACGTTTTCATACTATCAAACTGCACTTATTTAATAAACACACACAAAAAAAAAAAAAAAAAAAAAAAAAAAACAGAAATCAGGTTCAATAATTTATAATTTTTATTATTTACTCATTGGAAAATTATAATATCATCTTTATAATTGGTCCCGAAAATATTTTCCTATATACAATATAAATATATAAATATGTGTACCTATATTAAACATTTGAAACTTCCGTATTCTTACTCATTGAAAAATGAAGTATTGAAAAATCCTAATTGATTTATTATTTATAGTCTCAGTATAAAATAATAAATTAAAATGAATAAGTAAATATTTATGATTACATATTAATTTGGAGACTGAAATTTCAATAAATTATTAAGTATTCATAATGTTCTGTATGGAATATCTAAGTATCATTTCTCTCTCCCTACCATTTAATAGCTGAAACTTATTAATATTTCTCTAATAAAAATGTATATATTTTATATTTCTAATATTGGAATCTCATCTCTTACCAAGATTTCGAATTTTCTGTTAAATAAAGATATAGATCGTTATTTATATTATTTTTCCCATTGTAGTATTATTTTATATTTCTTCAAATAAATTATATTTAGTTTAAAGAAGTTAAAATTTATCACATGCGGAAGGCGTGTATATTTAAATTTAAAAAGATGATAGTTTAAACGAACAAAAATTACTAATTATTTTTCACATTTTTCTTTTTATCATGCATATTAAAATATTACTGTACAATGATGAATTTAAATTTAATTATTTTAATTTAATTAAAAAATTAAATAATTTTAATTTAATTAAATTTAGAAATTCTTCTTAAATTTTTTAATACGGTTCAGATTGCGTAGAACTTTTCTTTGAAAAATCTTAGAAGATATTAAGTGAATAACTTTTATAAAACGTTTAAGCATCGCGTATTATTTAAAGTTTTGATTGCTTTTGTATGAATTTGTTATCAAACGTTAAATGTTTAAAACACGTAGAAATTTTTATAATATAGGGTGATATAAGGTATGATATAAGATGATGCGTATGATTTTCTGTGAAAATTATAACCCAGGAACCCAGATGGTCGGTGCTATACATTGGGGAAATTCGGTGGCCACGCTGGGATTTCACGGTAAAAATAAAACAAAGCTCTGCAGAATAACCTATGGTATTTGCAATGTTGAACACGGTCGAGGTCGTGAAATTCTGTGGAAACTTTGCGCGATTGACTTGAAATACTCAATATTTACGAACTACACATTGAGTCAAGAGGTTAGGGTACAGTGATTATAGGAAGGCAACTTTACACAAAAAAAAAAAAAAAGTCATAAATCTTACATTTTTCTTTAATCATGTTCAAATGCAATTTAAATAAAAAACAAAATAATATGTTTTAATTGTTATCTTAATAATATTTTCGAATGCTATTTAAATTTAATTCATGAAATCGGGTCCTAACCCGTATATTATTTCAATAAATAAATAATTAAATAAAAAACAAAAATAAAATAAACATTTGAATAAAATAATAATAATAAAGATAGTTAAACTTGTCTTTTGCGAACCGTTGTATAATATCCTTATTAATATTGAATCGGAATCATGAGACTCGATAGTAAAAGTTTTCGATGTATTAAAACAATCGTAACGGTGTACACGGTCTCATGGCATTGCGAAATTCACATAGAACCTGCATCAGACGTATGTCTAAATAAAAATGAAAAAACCTCAGCCTCGGAGCCGCGGCGCAACGTCACCGCCGGCTGGCTCTCCGGCTTCGGATTAAGATGGTGTTTCGTTAATATTCTTACCGGTACCGACGTCCACGTGCCCTGATATTGGTCCGCGGTTGTTGTACGACTGTATATGAGCACTAATTACCGTTGCGGGTTTCGGAACGCATCGCACGCGCACCACCTCTCGTAAAACGCACACTGCACCGCACCGACCTAGGCTCGCGCGCCTGATGCACACAATCGTACGCGGGGAAATGGGGGGGGAGGGGCGAGACGGGCGGACGATAGGGTCGGATGCTAAAAAATGCGAACCGGATCACTGGTCGGAAAACATCGCGAGCGAACCACCGAACGGGATGCGATCGATTGCGGAGACGGCCGCGGCGACGGTATCGGACTTCACGCCTCGATGGCTTTTTAACGACTGAAACCGCAACGCGGTACGCGCTACGTTCCGGGACACATGCATCTCCGTGGCGGGCCGGCGCGCAACCTGAATCGCGCACATGCCGGTTCGTACGCGTGCAACGGCGCAATTACAGCGGCGGCGAGGTGGCGGGTGGTTGCCAAAGGTGTCGTGCGCGCCACCACACCGTTGTCGTCATTTCTTTCCGCATTTAATTCCAACAATAACGTTTTATTAAGCCGTCGAAATGTATTCATCGGCCCTGGCCATACGATTACTACTAGCGGTACGAACCCGACGCGTCAACGTTCGTGCGAACGTGAAAAAAGGTTAGTTAAGGTCGGTTAACAGGCCACCTCGGTTACCGAGTACATAGGAGACAACTCGGTAATCGGTTACTCGTTAGTTAACGTTTTGATTTTAGAATCAAATTTGCCAACCGTATCTTCCAACATCCCACGATTCTAATCAATTTTACATATCAGTTCGTGCGATACGTTTCATTTCGTAAAACAATTTTTAACCATCATCGTATCTACACATTGGGACTCAGTTAAATTCTTAGAAAATATTTAAACTAAAGGTAAAATCACAAAAAATATCGGTAAAAAATCATTATTAGTGTTATTATGTTCATATTATTTAGAGGTCAAAGTAAAGTAAGCGTTTTTCAGCTAGAAGTCTGAAGATTAGTTTTACGTCTAGTTTAACACACTCAGTCTGTGTTCATAAAATGTAAACGTACTGTGTGATTATCGAGTGATTTTTAATAGTAATAATAAATTAAAATAAATAATCGAAAAACTGTTAATTTATATTGTTCCTTCATTTTCCCACATTGTGTCGCAAAAAGCAAAATCTTACACGATACCTGGAGCCAACTAATATAACCAAAATATTATACAAGTTAAAATTACGTTAAATTTATAAAATAAAAATAAATTTAAAAAATTTGATGTTTACAAATCATAACTAATATATTACGTTAGTTAAAAAAAAAAAAAAAAAAAAATGTAAAATGTAAAACTTATATTTAAATAATTAAATAAAACATTACGAGCTAAAACCTATTGAGCCACATTTGAATATACCATTTGGAATACATAATATGATAAAAAATAAAATATCGATCCTTCATATATTACGAATTCATAGATGAATAACGCATTTTGTATAAACGTTGTTGTCAAATCAACTTAAAATTAAAACAAAGCAATTAAAAACAAAAAATAGAAAATTAAATAAAATATTTTTTGATTTTTCTTATTTTACTTAGTAGGTATTCATTAAATTTAAATACATTAATTTCATAACAAAAAAAAAAAAAAAGTATATGTTTACAAAATCCAAATAATATTCCAAACTAATAATAGTTCAAATAATAATCACAATAATAGTCATAGTGATGATTAAAATAAAAATTACTTCATTTTTGTGTCTCAGGTTAATCGGATTATGATACTATTTTTAACGTTGTTGTTTTATACATTTCGTCCGAGAGTTAAAAGTATATGAGAGAAAATCGGTGGTATTTTCTCGTTGTGTTACTTCCTTATTCCATTTGCCAGCCATACACTACCTCCAGCGGTCAATGGTGGACGGAAATCGCAGTTTCTTGACCAGATGGAAAAATAAACGTTCTGTACAAGAAACCGCGTATTCGTCGTTGTCATCGTCGTAAATGTCATCGATCACTCGAGAGGGATACACACAGTGGTGAAAGGTGAAGGGATGCCAAACGAATTCCAAGGGAGAAAACTGTACTCATATATTGGTGAAAGTGGTAGTGGTAGTGGTAGAGGTGCAGCTGTGATGACGCGATTTATGTCGAGTGGTCGGTCGTTTCATTTTTTTCTTACAATTCGCGTTTTTCATATTTTAGTCGTCGAAGAACGCACAAAAGACACGTTACCGTCAAAAAAAACTTATAACACGGATAATGGTTGTTTGAATTATCGTACAAAGCTTATACATAACCATTCAGATTCGATTGTTTTTAAACTATACAATGCATATTTTTAAATATAATAAAACATTTTTAATTTGGAAAATCGCAATATTAAATTTTAATATTTTATTGTACTTAATGTTGCATTTAGATTATCAATTCTCTAAATATATTATTGTTATTTGTTAAATGTATCAATTTTATTTCAGATTATTTCAACAAAAGAAAGCTTAATCTTAACAGAATATTAATCAGGTAATGTTAACCAATATAAATTAATAGAAAAAACGACGTAAGATCATTGGTTGGATTAGATACAAAAATAAGTAATCATATTTCTAAATTCATCGTTCAATCTTTAAACCGATTACCATTCCTCTAGGAAAAATGATTTTGAGTGAAAAAGGTAGAATTAAACTTTTAAAATTTTAACTTTTGAAAAAAAAAATGTATTCAAGTATTTATTTAAGTTACTAAAATAAATGATTCTTTTTTTTTTAATTATCATTATAACCATGAAAAATAAACCATAAATACAGTAAAATCAAAATTCTTTGTGATACTCATTTTTTTCAAATATTTTTTAACAGTATTTTTTTCTTAACCTACACAGAAAATTATAAGAAAATTAATATGTCACATTTTCAAGCCTAAAGTATAAAATTAAAAGCTTTAAAATTACAAGTAGATTTTTGAGGTTTTTCTGCTGTAAAAAAAAAAAAAATATTATAAAAATGTTATTTAAAATTAACTTCAATAATTATTCATCAAACAATAAGATGTACCTATGTAAGAGAAACTTTGTATTCAATTGTTATGACATTTTACGAGAAATAGCAAAATAGACAAAAAATTTAATTTTATAGAAAAATGGTAAGTCGTACTTTTTTTTCTTTTTTATTTAATTTTTTGTCACTTTTTTGAAAATGATTTGCAAATTCATAACTATGACTCGGACTATATTAATTATTGCTCAGACTTGTATCAAATAGAAAATATTTTCTATCAGAAATCCAATGAATTTGCTTAACGGAGCAATCCTTCTGATCAAAATTATGTACGTATCTTTAAAAAAAAAGACATACATGATGGTACCGCAATTACTTATACATTCTTATTTTTTCTCAAAATCTAAAAATAAAAACTATTTCAACATTCACCAATCGCTCAAATAATTTCATATAACAGCAACATTTTTTATACATGTGAATCACATTATGGAGGCCCTTCCATTGGAATACATGTTGTATTAAAAACTAATCCTAGGCCTAATCAATGAATTAAGTAACTACCATACATATATGTTACATTCATAATGATAACTATACATTCAGTTTCATGTTATAGGTATACATTTTGGAATAAATAAAACAAATGATTTCACAGTAAAACTTTATTTAATTGTTTTTAAAATCAGATTATTATAGAATTGTTTTTATGAGTCAACCGTAAAATGTATTTTGATAAACGCGGAAGAACAATTTCATTAAATATAATTTATTGTCAGTATATATTAATCAAAAGATTTTCATGACTTTTTTGAAAGAAAATTCTTTGGACTCATTTCACTGAAAACGCGATTAACCTTTATTGGTTTTCAACAAACTTTGGAATATTACGGGGTTTAGAATTAAATTACATGAAGTTTTATCAAAGAAAATTCGCATAACACGATTTAGATGGAATAGAAATTTCTTATTAACTTGAAGTACCTGAGTATTGAATATTGAGTTTTGAGCATTATAAGCCATTTTTAAATAAATATTACTTATTGTTTAAATTAATATTTCAATAAAAAATAATAAATTATACGGAAGGCAAAAAAAAAATTAAAAAAAATAAAAAAATTAAAAAAGTGTCTATGTAATAATAGGGTTTCAAACGTTTGACAATTGTCAGTTAAATATTCAAACTGTGTGATATCAAATATAGCGTAACATAAATAACACAACTTAAAACTAGTTTTGGAGCGATAAAGGCAAAATAATAGCTTTTACAAGTTTATATGTTTACCACAACTTCGTAAAATGCATAGAAGAAGTACAAAAATCTCTTAGGAAAGTATATATTACGTTATGGTTGCGTACCGATATGAGTTTTTGTAAATAATTAAAAGCCATAAAATTTAACAGGAAATATAAAATAATCCGTGTTTAAACAAGTTTTAAATGTATTCGTAAATTAATTGGGTTTATTAGAAACGTAAATCAATAAACATATGAAATTATGAAATGAAATTACAACTACGTATGTATATACAATAAAATAATGAAATATTATTATAATTAATGAACTTTGTGCGGGAAACTCTGAATACTTGGTACGTGGTCGGAGAGCCGATAAATTGGTAATGAGAAACTTATTCCGCGGTGTTTATTAAATAATCAATGCAATAAAATTTCAGAAATACTTGATAACTCGATTGCCAATTTTGGAAATCAAATACAAAGATAAAGCTAAACCGAAATAGTATATTTAGATTAATATATAAATATAATATTTGGTCCTAAATTGAATTTTAATATTGCTTATTTAAGAGCATTTTAGTACACCAATTCCATAAATATTAAATGGAATGTATAAATAACAGTGAATTAATATGAATTTAATAATTTTGAAAAAATTCCGTACATGCGGCAATATCAATGATCAGTTAAGGGGGTTGGAAGTGGAACTTTTTTAAGGAGTTGAGTATAGACAATACCTTATAAGCGTAATGTTATGCCTTGTGAGCATGTGCATTAGTAAACGAATATTAGTGAGCGTCTGACTTCCCCGAAATAATACGCTCCGACCTTATCAGCAAACAGATTGTCATTAGTCATTAGTCATTACCGTCGTCGTTTATGCGCCGCAAGACAAGTAATATTATTCAATATTATTATTATTATTATTATTATTATTTATCAATTCATAATAATTAATAAGTATAACGCATTTGCGATTCTAGTGTGATAATCATCGGTTGCCAAATTTTATAAAAAAAAAAGTTTTAAAACGAATATTTATAACATCTAATTATTAATTAATTCAAGATGTATTACAAATAAAATAAAAAGCTAAAGGTGTTATTATCATAACAAATAAATTCGTAAGCTTTACCATTTATATAATTTATCAAAATAAATATAATAATAATTATCATACTACAACTATTGTAGTATTGAACTTTTTTTCGGGAATGCCTGGCCTTAAGGGTAATCCTCGATCAAATCTAGAATCTATTATTTCTGGAAGTAATGAATCCATATAAAATCGAGTAAAAATGTTACTCTGAAACGTCTGAAACTAAACGTTAGATGTGGCTTCTGCAAGTAGTAAGTACTAAGTGCCGACTCAATCCATAGGTAAATGCGGCATAATCGTACAGTAAATATACCAAATTATAAATATAGGTAATACAATTTATTTGAATTCACAATAAGACTATATAATATTATCGGTTCACAAGCGGTTGGCGTTGCGCGCCAACATTTAACGTTTCGGTGAAACAATGGTTCGCACGCGCATGCATAAGTCATTGTATTTGATGAATAAAATATTTTGTTCCAACGAAGAAACTCTGAAAATTAATCAAGCCTGACAAAAAAAAACGTCAACTCCAAATGATCGGATTTCGATTCTGTAAACAGATTTGAGTTTATCAACTTTTTTTCTAGGTTATTGTGAAAGTTGATTTTAGAATCACTATTTAACATTCTTAAAAAAGACACTAAATTATATCCAAAAATTAAAAAAGAAAATTGAGAAACTCAAATAAGATTTAAAGACGATTTTTAAACAAATATCAAAAATTGATTTCCACATTAACCTAGAAAAAAGGTTGATCCACTCAAATCTTTTTACAGAATTTAATTATAATGATTTTAAGTATGCGTAATCTTGTCAGGTTTTTAGGTCTACAACGTGAAATAAATACGCTGCTTCCAACCACCTTAAGAGAGTACACTTAACTAACGCACAGTCGTTTTACACAACTTTTGGTCAACACACGAATTGTTCTCGACGTGGCCGGTTATTTACTATCTTTGTAAATGTAATTAATTAAATAAACGAATGGTTAACAGTATTCGATGATGTTCAAATAATAACCTCTGATTAACAGAGGTAGTAGAGACCAAAATAACTGATATTCATTGAAAAAACTATGCGCGATCGACATAATAAGAAAGTAAAACGGAATCTTTGCGAGACGCGAATGATGGGAGTGTTCCAAGTATCCAATGATCAGTTATCGTTCTCGTGACATTATCCCCGTGGCACACTAATGACGAACATGCCGGATTATAATTTTCATCGTCGAATACAAGCATTCAATTTTAATGAATTTATTTAAAATATGTTATAATCAACGGTTTTGCGAGACAATTATTATAAATATCGAACAACGCACATGTCAATGTATCACGTTTTATACAATTTACATGTACACGTGTAGCTATATGCACATATTTTAGAGCATGTTTTATGTATAATATACATGATATACATTTTCAATGTATAATAACACATGTCATTTTTATAGTTGGTCTGGTAAGTATATATCCCCGTTAAAAATATTCATCCTATCGTTTATCATTTTTATTACACTCTCCTTCATTTTGACCGATTGTCTCTGTTACCGCCCTTTAATATTACGCCGTTCATGTTTCATTTATTCAACACAAAGATTTTATATGTATTCGATTCACATAAGTTTTAGTTATTTTTTTGAAAATGATAATTGTTTGATACCAATAATATCCAATTACAACAAATGACCTAAAATCAGTATTTTTTCATCAGTTATATTTTCACAAAAATATTATTGTATGTATTGAAAATATACGAAATAAATTTAACTAGCTTATAGTTTTTTCCTGTTTCTAATCAAAAATATTCTTTATGGTTTTTATATCTGTAGAATATAGAATATATAATGTTCAAACTAAAAACAAATAACCGAATGTATTTCATCATAACAAAAAAAATTTAATATTACAATATATTAAGTATATTTTATAATTCTCTATTATATTTTTATTAAATTACGTCTTTATATTTTCCCTAAATATAAATTTAAATTTAAATTTACTGGCTAGGTACAACCTTAAATGTTTAATCTAATTTCTACACATCAACTATGCTACTTAATAAGTAGTATAATATACTTTTTAGTTCTCTAATTTTTGTTATTCTTCACAATTCTAGTTTTAGTATTTAGTTTTATATTTATAATTTATGTTAAGTATCCGACTAAGCGTTAGATATTTGATAATTTTATCTTAATATTTAGTTCGCAAACGTATAGGTACTATACTAAAATTTTGAAAAGTGTTTAAATCAGAAAATTGTTTGAACAATATATTTAAATTGATATAACACATTTTCATAAGAACTTCTAAGAAAATTAAATATATATATATATATTGAACAATGAGTGTTTAAAAATCTAAAAAAACCAAGCAGGTTAGGTACAAATAGTACTCGTATTTATAATATTTAATATTCAAATTCATATTTTCCGTTAAATGTTTTGGACTAAAAATTATACTGATAAGTAATATTATTTCATGTAATTTAAACTGTGTAAAGAATAAAATATTTGTTATATGTTAGTTATAAATATCAATTTTAATCGAGTTTTATATAGACGTATAATTAATGTGAAAGTGTCTAATACTTTAGCGAGACAAAGTATAAAGTTTTTGATAATAATTTTATAAGTATTCATAGAGAGTATTCATTATATCACAATATGTGACGAAATTAAATTCTCTTATCACCCCTTTAATTTCCCTTTTATCCATTCTCATGAACACATTACTTTCTAAGAATACAATACTTCTTTAAATACGTCCTCGTTGTATCAATAATTACAATACTATCTATACCACCTAACTATACCTTTTATTAAATAATTACTGTAAATACCACATTGTTATCTAACTTATTAATATTAACTTTCTGCATTATTATGATTCTAATATTTATTTGATTATTTTTTATACTATCTGCACTACTATTATCAGTATCTATTGCTGTATTGCTATATAATTCACAATAAAATGCACGTCTCTTATCAGTGTCGCACAATATATATGTATATTTATTTAATTTATGCCAATGCTATTAATATATAATCAATTAAAATGTGTGTTGTAAAATATAGCTTGATGAATTACTTAATATTTTCGGATTTATTAAAAAAAAATAATGATTTACAATTCCAAACGTTGGAAATACTATACTTCTTACGATATTATAAATATCTTTATAAGCATTAAGAAATTTAATTTTAACAAAATTGGATGTTTCTGAGAAATTTGTGAAAAAATACGAGTACTTTACGAGTAATATCTCACCTAATTTCTTGCCTAATCTTCTAACCTTCAACAATATAAGACATTTTATGTTATTACAACGTAAATTACTGTTTTATTAAAAATTTCTACCGTACAGATATAAATTGTATAATTGTATACTTATTTTTAGTATAATATAGGTACATCAGGGGTTACTTCAATAACTTAAACAAAAAAAGACCAATATGTTATATTAAAACATAAGTTAAAATTTAAAATGAGCTTGACTCCTAGGTTAGGTGAGATACAGGGGTGGATGACGAGCATTGCTGTCTTCATCTTGATGACTTAAAACCAATATACCATTTATCTTAAAAAAACACTTCTAAGCGGATGGTCGAGTGAATTAGAACCTATATAGAACCTATATATAATATATACAACCTTGTGATTATAAAGGTTCTTGATATAGTAATAAAGCTTCATTTTATAATAAAGAAAGGTTAACCTTTTAATTTTCTAACTTCAGCAAAATATATTTCATATAGGTAAGTAAATACCATTAAAATATTATGTTCACCCAAGTTATCGAATTACTTGTAAAACCAAATAAAATTTGAGAAAAATCGAAAACTAATACCAAGTGGCCATTAACAACACACATTTCATTAATATATCTTACAATAATAAAGTACATTTTAATTATTAATAAATATATATGTATTCAATAAAATTTTCGAGTCTTTACAATTTATATTTATAGGATGAAATATAAATAACAAATATCGTTTGAATTTAATAATCAATTTCATCAAAATTATATTTTTTATTACATATAAATTATTTTAACAATTTCCCAGAATTCATTTTTATTTTTTTTTTTGTTTTGTTTTTGGCTACTTGTAAAATAAATTTAATACATTTCTCATATCAAAAATATATCAAACTTAGTTTTATCGTTTCATCAATATGTAATATTTAAGCACTAGTGAACTTTATTTATTTTTTAAATTAAGCTCAATGATTATTTTCGTTAATATGTAATAAATATATACGAGGAACTTTCTATTAAATTTCCAAAAATGTTTGCCAAACCAAAATTATTTTATCGACTTTTTCGAAAATAAGCTACAAAAATTAAAAATTATAACAATCTATAAATTGGTCAGAGACATATTTTAAAAATTATACAATCTATAGCAAACGATAATTTAATTAAGATCCTGTGAACATTTCAAGTCTTTACGTTAATTACTTCTAGAGTTACGAGTTCGATGAAGAATTTAATTGATCAAAAACTGTTGTATTACACAATTTATTTTTTTTTTTTTTTTTTTACTTTTAGTCAGTTTTAAGCAAGATTATTAAAAAAACTGTTTAGAAATGTTTAAAGTGATCTCCTAAGAGTATCAACTAGATAAATCAACTAAATTTTAATATTTGGTATTGATTAGAATAATAGTTCTGATAAATCACGCAGAAATAAAAGAAAATAATTATAGTATAAAAATAAACATCATAATAAATCAACACATTCGTCGTTTCACTGTATATTTAAATATTATTAATAGTTTATACTATACCTAATTTCAATCCTTTAAGATTAAAAAACCAAGGTTTTGATAATCTACTTGATTATTTTCGCACATCCACATAAACGAATTCATACTAATTTCCAACAGTGTTTTAACACTTATAATAAAATTATAATTTTTTTTTTTTTTCAGAACACTTAATTGTAGAGTTTTTCCTATAATATTTTAACTCTAAGGGAATTTGTTTTAGTTTCTGTACAATAAATGTGATTACTGCCTGGCTCTCATTGTGGTTGCATGTTTTTTATGTGTTTTACGTGTTTTTGGTTTCCGTTGCCATTTCTTGTTGTACGCCTGTTTATAATTCATATTGCACACAGTACATAAAGTAGCAATAAAAGTAGGATGGCCTATGATCCCAAAACCATTCTAAACGTTGAACGTAACATTCCACACTACATATTACATTCATACTTGATTTGAGATAGTTATAATTATAATATGTGGTTAAAAAATCATTACCAGAGGCTTTAATTATTATAGTAAAGTTTAAAGGTGAGGTTATGCTGTTCCCAAAAATATCACTGATTCCATTTGATTCTCTTTTTGGATTTTAGCTTGTCTAGTTTCTAGTCAATCTTGCATTTGCCATAACGATTAATTGTTTATAAAATCAATCATTAAAAGTATGTGGGATAAACCTTAAACCGTCATATTTTTAGGGTAATATACGATTCCTAATGGAACGATTGCGAACGGACCTTTTCTGGTAACACGATTGCGAACGTTTTTACCTGCCTTTAATCTTTTGGTATTTTCAGATTTGGTGTTAGTCAATAACAAGTTTTAAAATTATAATTTTAAAAATAATCAAATAGTAATAATCAGGGCTCGGAAGTTCTAGAAAATGCATATTTTTCTTGGTTCATCCTAGAACATCCAAAGCAAGATACAAATATGTTTCACACTACTCGGATATCATACACAAAATTTAATTTTGCTATTTTTTGCATATTTACGGGTTTTATTGCTATTTTACTAATTTAGAGTTTATAGTGCTATTTTAGGTTATATTTTCTCATAATACAGAAAATAATCACATTTTATTGATAATAATTATTTTTAATTGGTGATATTTTTAAAAAATATTTAAATTATTGGAAATAAATAGACCTCATCAAATATTATTTTATGTATTCATCGACAATTTGATGTGTTAATAGCTAGGTGACGTCAGTGTTATTCTCTTATTATATCATTGCATTAGATTATCAAACATTTTAATAACCCGAGATAATTTCCAAGGTAAATATATTAAATAATTTAATAATAAGTACACTTTTACAAATACATTTAATTAATTTAACATTATTGTTAACAGTTTATAATTTAACCAGTCTAAACTGTGTCTATGAATTAAAAAAATTGTAAAATTACATTTTTTTTTTTTAATTAATTTATAATTTTTTCAAGTTAAATGCATATTTTTTTAATTTTTTTTGTGCTCTTTATAGCGTAAATTTTAGAGCATTTAAGAGTTAAAAATTAACATTTTAGTGCTACAACTTCCGAGTCCTGGTAATAATACAGGGGTTTTCTGCTATTACGCCGGGTGATAAGCTAGATAGGTACGATCTATCATGGAAAACCAGCTTGATTCGTATAATTGTGCAGTATCATTTGCGATTCGTTCATATCGTGTTAATAATTATTTTTAATTATTAATATTATAAATTAATCAAAATTTTAAACACTACATATTATATTGTATAATTTTATTATATTTTGTAACCTAGTTGTTGTTTTAATTGTGTTATAAATATCAGTAGTTTTAAAGAATTTTTTGTAAACTTGGCAATGTTGTCTATAAAAACGTTCGCAATCATTCGTTTTTCGGCTAAAAAAACAAATTCTCTGATAAGCGTGATTTGTTCGCAATCGTGTTATGAAAAATGTAAAACGTTTGTAATCATGTTGTACCTTGTTTTTCATATGGAAAGTTATACGTTACGTCCTCGAGAACCTTTGGTGCTATTAGTTTTTCTACGTAAAGAAAGACAAAAAATATATTATTGTATATTGGAATGCATTGTAATACATTTTTGTTGAAATCATTTGATTGCCATTTAATTTTATTTAGAAGTACTATTTACGGCATAACTGGTCTCATTTTCTTCATTAGTATAACCGTTCGTAGGCTGATCGGGTAGATAGTAGATGATAACATTTATTTAAAAAAATTGTTTTGTAATCATGTAATAAATAGTTAGTCATGCGGGTACCTTTTTTAAGCACTTTGAGGGGTTAGAGAACGGATTTCTCTAAAGCGTGCCCCACTTCATACCATGATTATACACTCATCACTGCTATTGTGGTGGTGGTGGTGTTGGTGGTCGAGGGTCCTCGTTGAACTAAATCAATTTCATCGACGTGTGTGGTGTAAGTCGATGGCAACGGGTGTATACAGTTATCAAGGGAATAGTTGGCAAATATATATGGTAAGATAGAGAGAGAAAACGGAAGTACAGTGGTTTGTAATCCTTCCGGGAGCATGCAAAATACAAACAGCCTAAGATTACGGTGCGCCGGCATCAATAGTGCACGGCAATCGTCTCTCGGCTACGTGCAGTCCCCGTAACCGCCATAATGGTTATTTTAAAACGAAAGCGGATGCTCATTTTGCACCAGCGTAAATCGTATGTGTCACGTTCGACGTTACCGCTTTATTTCGCAAATCCCGGACATATTTCTAACTGATTTCAACTGCAAATTTCGTTTCCCGGTATAATTTCTGAGTTAGTGGAGTTTATTAAGTATAGATCGTTTCGTAATTAAACTCCGTCCGTTAAACAGTCATTTCGCTGCAAATTCCTGCGAACAGTTTCAAACAACAACACCATCGTTGCCCTCTTGATTACTAAGACTGATACCATTATGGTTGGAGTTTTGAACAGTATAGTTATTACACTACACCACGTAATAGTGCAGCTGAAGTTTATAGCAGTAGTAACAATCGTCTACGTTTCAATAGTAGTAAATAATAGTGATAGTACTAGTGTAGTACGAACAAGTGGTAAATGAGCTTTAGAGTTTAAGCATTTTCCAAAAAAAATATGTAACAGTCTTATTTATAAAAAAAAATTATGGCTTCCACGGGCATAAAATTACTACTCCCTTAAAATAATTAAAAATGTTAATGTATTTATAGTGAATTCCAAAAACATCCGTGGTAATTATAAATATTATTTTAATAGATTATTAATTATCTGATAATTACGATTTATATAGATATAGTCTTGATTTTTTTTTTTTTACCAAGTATATTTAATAATTGTCTGTTGATTATTTTCATTTTTAGTTTCACAGTAAGTATTCACATTTTAAATAATAACATTAATTGTTTATTTTGAATTTTCATATAAATATAATATAAGTTACAAAATCGATCATAAATTGATATTAAACTATGAAAATAACTTTCCTAACTAAATATCTTTACAATTTATTATACTATTTAAATAATCATAGGTATGTTTTAGTGCTTTAGGAAATTATTATTGTCAATGAATAAGAAAAATAGTTTAACATTTTGCGAAAATAAAAAATTAATTTTTAATTTCAGTAATATAGGAGATTTTCGTGATTTTTATAGTATAGTTAAATTTACGCTTCAATTTCTTCAAATAAGCTAAAAAAAAATTAATAATTTAAATTACAGTAGAACGTCGGAAATCCGTCAGTCTCGGGATCAAAACCTTGATAGATAATCGAATAATAAAGGACGGTTAAAAGAGAAACAAAATTTTTAAAACACATACACATTTAATTTTTTATTAATATTTTATTTTTTTTTAATGAACTATTTATATACATACTACCCATGCATTCATTTTTTTTACAATTATTTATTACATTGGTGTTTCCAATTATATGATTAAAAATGTAAGTCGATTTTTTTTTTTGCTTGACTAAACCATGTGTATTTTTGACAGTCATATCACTTATTATTTTCACTCAAGTAGTGGTTGTTAATTGATAAAGACAGTTAATAGACAGATAATCGAAGTTGTATTTTTTTTTTTTATAATCTGTTACATAAAATTGAACATTAAGTAAAATAGATAAGTGAATAAAAAGTAGCTTGGAGAATGGACAAATTTAAGAAGCCTTCCAATGAAGACACTTTGTCAGCTATTTATATACATGAGTTTACAATAAAATTATAAATACAATTAGGCAATTAACTAAATTAATAGGTTAGTCGTAATTGTCGGGTATGTTTACCGATGCAAATCCTTTGATTAGGGGATTAACGTGGTTTTTAGCAGATAAATTAAATTGTCTATAAAAAATTCTAGCTACATCGCAGACGGGTGAGATGGCAAGTTCGTTATGTAGGTTCAGGTTGGGTACGTAAAAAGGTGCTTTAGTTATAGCTTGGAGCGTTTTGGATTGGAAGCGTTAAATACGGTTAGTGTTTGAAATTTTTGCAGGGCCCCATAATTGAATTCCATTAGTCCACATTGGTTTAAGATAAAGTTTATATATTAGTAGCTTGATTGGTAGTTTTATGTGGTTGGGGGTTAGGAGAGAGCGGAGAAGATAAAAATGATTGTTTAAGGATAGAAGTTTGTTACGAAAATGAGGAGACCATGTGAGGCGTTGAACAATAATTATACCTAGATAGCGAGTGCTCTGTGCGGTTGGCAAGATTTGCTCATTTAAAGTAATAGGAGGTATATTCCCTTCCTAAGAGTGAAGGTACATTGTATAGATTTAGATTTGTTTATTTTCACACCCCACCCCTTATACCATTTTTCGAGGAGAGATGGATGTTCTTGAATATGCGAGGAAGCAATTAATAGATCGTGACTATTGGTTATAATAGCTTTATCATCGGCAAAGTCAGTGATAAGGCTAGTGGGCAGTGTGGGTTGATCAGATACAAAAATATTAAATAGCAGAGGAGCAGTGACTGTGCCCTGGGGGACTCCTGCATTTATGAGTTTTGGTGAAGAGGTGGATGAACCGTAACGTACCGAGAAAAAACGATCTTCTAGGTAGGATTTTAGTAAAAGATAATAAGTAAGCGGTAGGATGAGTTTCAATTTAAATAAAAGCCCTGCGTGCCAGACTCGGTCAAACACTTGAGAAACGTCTAAGAAGGTCCCAGTGCAATATTGTTTTTCTTCAAGAGAAAATGATATTTTATCTAATATACGGTGAATTTAATATATCGTGGAATGCTTGGTACGAAAACCAAACTGGGAGTCAGGTAAAATTTTTGATTCAGCAATAATGTTTAAGATTATTTTTAATAATATTTTTTCGAACACTTTCGACAGTATTGGAAGCAGGCTAATAGGTCTATATGATAATGAACAGTCGGGTGGTTTTTTTCGTTTGAGAATGAATATAATAGTGGAAAACTTCCATAACATAGGAAAGTAAGATAATCGGAGCATTGAGTTAAATATATAGGTGAAAAGTACGATAACTTTTTTTGGAAGCTGGTTGAGTATTTCAGAAGTTATTAGATCATAGCCAGGAAACTTTTTCCTGAGGAGTTTTGATAATATATAGCGAACTTCAGCAGGAGATATATGTTTTGGTGGAAGGGACATTTGTAGTGGTGAGTTGAGAAATTGTTCAACTATATTAATTTTTTCCGGAAGGAAAATGGTATTATGAGGTTGAAAAGTAGCAGCGAGATGGTTTGCAAATATTTTAGCTTTGTCCTCATCAGAGTGTACCCAATTTTCATTTGTATTGCGTAGGATGGCTGGGGGATTTTGTATACGAAGAAGTTATTTTCTAGCCTTCCAGAGAGAACCGTCCTTAGTCGTAAGTAATAAGTGATTCTAAATGGTTAGTATAAGATTTGTTTCTGTAGTTTTCTAGAGTCCATTTGAAATTTTGCGCAAGCATATTGTAGTGGGATTTAACAGTGGGATATTTTGATCTTTGCCATAGGCAGCGAGCGCGACGTTTTTGTGCTATGAAACTACGGATGTATAGGGGAATGATCATGTTACATGTGTGTGATTGCGTAGTTTGCGCTGATTCCCATGCTGAAGTTTGGATGTTGGATGTAAAAAGATTCACTGCTTCATCGATATCATAGCTTATTTTAAGGCGGACTTTTAGACTAGTTTTTTCAGTATTGATTTATGGAAGTTATCACAGTTAATATGAGAGTGTAACGTTGTTGGGCTATGTTGGTTGGACAGAAGCTGGGAGTCGATTGAGAGTAGTATGGGGGAATAATCTGAGCATGGAGCGTGTAGATTTGTAATTAATGAGTGGAGTGTGCTAGAAATGTTGGTTACAAATATACCTAATAAATCCGGTCGTTTACGAGAGGAAGTTGGCCAATAAGTCGGGTTGGTAGATTTACTTGTAAGTTTTTGCTTATCACACTATTTAAAAGTGAGTTTCCATGAGGGTTTGTGACCCGGCATCCTCATTGAATATTTTTAGAGTTTATGTCACCACCAACTATAAAGTTGTGTCCGAAGGTATTAAAATAGATATTGAATTGGTTAGTGGATATATTATGTTTAGGAGGACTATTTACTATAGCTGCTATTGAAACAGGTATATTGTTGATTATTATGGATACTGAGCACGACTATATATAGTCGATTTGAAATTTTTGGAGTGGATCTGATATGAGTGAAGAACTAATACAGATAGCTGCGCCTGCGTGGGCAGTCTCGTCCGGATGGTTGGTATGATGCAGACGAAAGCCTGGTATATTAAGAGAGCAACTATTAGTGAAATGGGTCTCGGATGTTAAAGCGATATCAATTCTTTTTTTCTTGGAGTGTAATGAGGAATTCATCTTTATGGTTTTTTTTGTCCGTTCGCGTTCCATGAAAGTATCGTGATAGAGTTTTGGGTGACTGAATTATTTGTTGTGTGTGTCATTTAAAAGTTTAGACATGAGTGCTGTGATGAAAGAGATAAGTGGGTTAATTAGACATTTCAATTCTTCTATAAATGTTGTTATATCATTATTATCAGGACTGGTTATATATCGGGTGTTTGAGGAGGGGGTTGTCGGTGGCATGTTACCTGTATTTGCTGTTGCTTCTACGTATGATTGGTTTGTTCAAGTACTCGGATTTTGCGTTGATGGTTGTGAATTTGGCTGGTAATTGGGTTTCGTCGTTTGGTTAGTTGATTGCGGTTAATGATGATGGTTGTTATGTCTTGAGTTGAATGGTAGGCGGCGACGTTGTTGTAGCTCTTTGTATATAGCACAGTATTTGTAGTTGAGCAGGTCGGGTGATTTTGTGCGCGTTTTGGTAGGATAGGTTTCACCGCATTTCACGCAGCGAGGAGAGTGTGAGCAATAGCTTTTTGTATGGCCATAAGTCTGGTAGTTTTGACATTGAGGAATTTCACGGCGTTTATAAGGTTCCTCGACTTTGATTTTAGTATTAAGTAGGGAAGTTATGTTAAATATTTCTTTACTAATAGATTCAGGAGCAAGGTCGACAAAGAATAAGGGCAGTGGTATTTTGATTTTTTGATGTTTTATGTTTGTTTCTTGCCTTACGGTGAATCCTATTTTTTCTAGTTCTGACGCTATTTCAGTAGGATCGGTTGTGTGGTGAATATTTTTTATCACTGCTCTGAATGATTTTTCCGATTGAAGCTGAAATGTATGGTATTCTGCTTCCTCATCTTTTAAAAAGTGGATAAGTGTTCTATAGTTATCGGATGTATTTGTATGGATTTTTATATGCGTGGTGGTTGATTTGCAGATAAAGCTATCCGGTCCAATTATTTTGGTAATTGCATTTCTAAGTTCGGCAAAGTTGATTGTTCCTTTTGCGTATATTGGTGGTGGTAGGTCTATTTTTCTTATTTGAGTAGTTGCATGTTCAGATTCATTTTTATTATAAACATCATTATTGTCGACAATATCGGGATCGTCTGGAGGTTTATCTACAGATAATACGGAGAACCGGTTTGGTGAGAAAAATAATTTTGTTTTTTTCCTCTGGTTGTTGTTTGGAGTAACAGGAGAATTAGGAAGACTACGTTTCGAAGACATTTGTTGTTGCCATTCAGAGTTTGATAATGTAGAATCATTATTAATTGGACGGGTATTTGATTGTTTAACTAACTTAATTGGCGGTACGGTTTTGGATGATTTATTTTTAGTTGGATTCTCGGGCATGGTGCGATTGTCTAATCTGTAGTCCAGAGGTCACCGTAGATGGCACCCGAGGATGACAGATAGTGATATTTTGCGTAGGTATTTTAATACTAACTAGTTAATTAATTTAATTTTAATATAATATTAACATAATATCACTTGAGATTTGAGATGCGATGGTTGCTAGCGCAAGTTACTTGCTACTGTGAGTTTGAAGTTTGTTGTGTATATATATTTTTATGTAGAGTTAAAAACAAATTTGATTAAAATCCGTTAAGATTAACGAATATTGCATAACAGATCAGAGACAATGTAACGTACGTTACATTGTAACGTACTAACTGCGTGGTTGTCCGTGAGGAACTGAAGTTGTATTGTAATAAAAAAAGCTTAAACATTTTTGACTCAATATTGTTTTGATTCTCTGAATTGTGTTTCTTTCCATGATTTCATTGAATTTCTCTTTCACTACGTTTGCGTTATGTCTCTCTGATACTCTGTGAAGGTAGAACTAATTCGGCGGTATTAAAATGAAATAGTAATCATAAAACGAAAATCAAACAAATAATACTTATGGGTTTTTAAACGTTTTTGGTAGTACAGTTTATTGTTACCGAAGTAATGATAAAAGTGTCAATGAACTGATTCCACATACAAATTTGGAATTACCATTATCTTCTTGTTTTATTACATGTGTAATACATTGAAATCTAAACATACAAAAAAGTTCTTCTCTTGTACAGAGTTAAAAAAAAGCGACGAGTGTCATTTTGGAAGGAACAGATATTCATTATTGGAAATTATTTTCAGTAAAATAGACACGTTCACCAATTGCTAGATGTACACTGAGGTTAGTGACAGTGAGGTTCCCTTCCGTTTTGCAGTTGTGATAATAGGTACAGTACAAAAACTACGGCATAAGACCTTATCAGATGTACTGATACTTTCCTTTCCAATTCTTCAAGACAAAATGGACTCTTTATTTTTCTCCAAGATCTAATCTATCAGATAGATTCTATATCTATACCAAATGACATCAAAATTGTTTAAGTAATTTATAAAAGCATAAGAGACATACAAACAAACATTAATTTATATATATATTTTAAAACTTTTTGTTTATATTATAAAATATATGCAAAACATAAGCTGTACGTTAAACAAAAAATAAAGATTCACGTCGACTTTATGTTTAGTGGCACGTCTATGACGGCTAAGCGTGAAATAATACAATACTTATTATAAAAAATGAATTCAACAAGAACATTTTTTACGGAGAAATAGTGACTGCGAAACGTCTGAAGGGGAAGTCACCAAAAACCAAAATGAACGACTTATTTATTATGTAATATTCTTGTTTATAGTTTGAGATGAATTATTTATTTTTCAGTCTGTACTTTTTTAATTTAAATTCAATTTTTTATAGGATGAACATGATTAAAAGTTTTTAATTTTCAACATTTTCTGCCATGATTATCATTTCATAACAAATAGAAGAAAACAATTTATCTATAGAAAAGCTTTTTTTTTCTTTTTCTAAGAAAAAAAAGTGAAACAATTAATCTAAATCGAAAGTTCGATGCAAATAAATAAATGAATGATATTTCTAAAAATATATAATTTTTTATCAAGATCGATTTTTAAATGTAAAAAAGAAAATATCACTATAAAGTTATATTAGTATCAAACACTCAATCCAAAACTTAATCTAATTTAATTCCAAAGTTTTGGTGTGACATTTTTTCAAAAATATATTTAGTACCTATTAAATGACCAAATCTGACGACTTTTTTGACAGTATTATCAGTATTAAATTGTATCACTTATGTGTACAGTAAAACATCTTGTACGATGGGGACCAGTCGTTATGACATCTTCACTTTTTGATGACTGACACCAAAGTTGTGTGATTTGGCAACTTAATGTGGTCGAAGTATCGCAGAAGTAATGTCAGATAAATAAAAAAAATATTTTAAAAGCTTAACTAAATATCGTATATTGATGAATTATAAAATGATTACTATTAAAGTATTGTAACAGTGCAATTCCAACTTATGTTCGTCTAGCATAGTTTTTTTTTCTTCCAGCAAAAAATAATTTTTTTTCTTGAATTCTATACATAATCATTCTAGAAGATAGGTAAATAGACAATATGCAACCTTTGTAATAATAACGTATAATAAAAAGATGATATAGCCTAAAAATATTATTCTTTCTTGAGTATTTCTATGTGTATTACCATACATATTTTACGTATTCAAAATTGTTCTTCAAATATCAAGTAAAATACGTCAACATTTAAACTTTCAAGTCAAACATTTTATATACCTTTCCTTATCAAGTTTGATCATTTTATATTTAAAATATATTATTATAAATAATGGGGTGAATACTTGAAAAATGGGATTCTTCATAAATATATATTTTCACTTTGAATTTTAGAAATAAAAGTCAAATTTATTAATGAAACCGAATATTTGTTCATAGCTATGTACTCTAAAGTCTAAAGATACAATAAATTCTGTAATTATCAACTATAAGATATTTAAAAAATGAGAAATATTTAAAAAGTGTGTAATTCGATACAATCAATTTTAATTAAATGAAGATAATAAATTAAAACATATTTAGGAAAATTATTCTTATTTTTGATAACTTTTAAAGAATCGAATATAGTTATGCCTTAAAATGTATGTATGTATATAGACTAACATAAATCATTTTCTATTCCTATTTAATTTCTTTTTTGTCAATATTAACATTTTAACACAAATCATTTTTTACAAAAAATTACTAAGTTTTGGTATTTAAGAGTTTTTATTATTTTTATTTATAAATAATTGAAATTCGTGACTAATTATAGGTAATTTTGTAAGAATCATAATTTAACATTGAATTAATTATAAATTTAGACAACAAAGTAGTTGTTCTTCTTCATCATTATAGGTATTTATCCTATCCTTTCATTCGTTTTATATTGAATGTATAGCCAATGTATGATATCATGTATTATGTGTACTTTTCGTTTGTATTGAGTAGTTTTTATTTGTATAAGTAATATAAAAAATGAATATATGATTTTTATAATGTTATTGACAACATATATTTATTAAAAATAAATTACGTATTATATGAACTAAAGGTTTAAGTGAACGGATTTTTCAAATAAAATCGAAAATCAATAACAATATAATATATAGTATATAAATAGTGTAAATATACTATATTTGATTTAACATGGAATTTAATCTTGTTAATTTAAAATTTTAAAAATACTTTTCATAATACAATTATGGGATTAAAGATTATTAAATAATCTGATAACACAGTTTAATTTTGTTTTAGTTTATTTATTAACAATTAAGAAACATAATGAGAACATTTGAAGTATCTTAAACAACAAACCATTTGGAAAGAATCGGCTTATGCTTTTATTTTATTTCCTTAACAAAAAATACCTAAGTGTAAACAATATCCTCTAGGGTACATTATTATACGAGAACCATTGTATTCAAAATTCTTAATACTCAATCAACACTTTTCATTTTTATCAACTTTTATTGCACGAGTGATGGTAATTTCTCACACGAAGCATATCAGGTAAACGTTTAAAGATGTAAGTTCCGTCACGAAAAAAATATACTGGTACGTTAATTTCTACACGAACAAAAATGCACCGTTACATAAATTCCACACGAACAAAAGTACAGCAATATGCAATAAATAATTGGTTATGCCGTTTCTATTAAGGCCAAGCTTGGCACTGTAAAATTCAAGGCTTAGGTTTAGCACAATAATTTAATAACACAAATGATAACTTAGGAAATTAGCTGATACATTTATTTGGTTTATCATTTCTTAATCCAACAGAAGTTGAAGATTGTTTTGTTGATAGTTTGATGACTGTAAAACCAGATAATAATAAAATAAATAAAATTTGTGAATATTCAATGACAAATTACATAAAGAAAAATAGTACTTTCCCCCCTAGTATTTGGGTTATTACTAGTTCTTGTAGAAGTCTCACGACAAATTCTTGTGAATATTTTCATTCAAAATTCAACTAAAATTGTTATCTTCATCATCCGAACATATTCAAAATAAAAGAAGCTTTAAAATTATTTCAAGCAAATATATATATATATATATATATATTTACGTATATCAAAATAAGATCATCAGATACCAATAGACCTCAAAAAATAAACAAAATAATAGGAACAAAACTTGAAACATATAACACAGGTGATTATGTTAAAAGTTTGAGTTTTCATAATATTTAAATTTTTGTCTGCTATATCTCGTGTAGAAACTTACATTCACCCAATCGTACATGTATAGTCATAAAGATATATATCAATACTTAACCACCACAGTTTTTTCACTTATATTTAAGTCGTGTATTAAATATTTGTTTAGAATGTCCAGGTTATGCAAAAAAAAAAGTAAAAAATACTTCATTTGCGTATATATGTCTAATTAAGAAGTGTCAAACTTGAAAATTGGAAAATTGTTATCGTTCAATATGGTATAGTAATATAAAGAGGAGTTATTTTAGCATAATAAAAATTGTTTTTACTATATTTTTTTTATCCTATACATTCTATTAATTAAATAACCTAACTATTCACTTACACCCTATAATTATAGTTATGACAAACTGTTGTCCAGAAAACTCAATAATTATCATACATAAACTAATAATAAACATGCATATATAAGAAAGGAAATACATACCTCATAAGATAAATTCCTAGAAAATTTAAGATAACTGTTTTAAGGTACCTACACTGTCAAACTAATTTTATTTGAAACGAATAAAAACTATAATGAAAGTGAGTATCAAGTATTTGTATCAATATATAAATAGTTTTTGTTTCTCCTGACTATGATCTAAAATATGATTTTTAAATTGTATACAATTAAATACAAAATTATTCAAATTGTATTTTAAATTATAATGAAGATATAAAAGATTTATTATTTAAATAAATAACAGATTTTGTTTTATTTTTAGCATAAAAATGTCGGCAAAAAAATGCTGTAAAAATGTTATTTTGTAGTTATTAGTAACTTTTAATCATTTATATAATTTTTAAGTCATCTGAATATATCTTCTAGTTTCTCATAAAGACAGATCACTGATAATATTTATGCATTTTTTTTATCATACAAGATGCTTACCATTTGCTCCAATTATATTTTTCACATAATAATTATATTATTTTAAGAAACAAGGATTTATATATTTATAATATATTCCATTTAAACATTTTAGTTTGCTAGTAAATGCATTAGATAAGTTTATGCTTGATATATATTCCTTAATATATACTCTTCACTGATTTAGAATAATGTGAATTACAATATTCAGTAAGGTAACAAATAAAAGTACTTCACTCGTAATTCAATTTCAAACCGAAATCAATTATACAAATATTATTTATACCAAATAATTTCAAGAACAAATTAAACGTTATATAATAGTTGTCTGCCTATTTAATAGTTTTATATATTAATTTACTATTTAAATATTAAAACGTACAAGTAAATAAATCTAAATTGAATAACATAAACCATAAAATATAATTTGGAAAAACAGTGTTAAAGTATTATACGTAAAATATTCAGTATTAATAATTATATAAAATAAAATTTGTATATACAGTGGAACCCCAATAAATTTAACCTCTTTAAATCGAATTTTTGACCTAACCTTAGCCCCTGCCTTATAATATATGATGTGTGCGATAAATTTTCTCTATAGTTCGAATTCCGCCAACTTGAATTTCTCGATAAGTCGAAGTAATTATAGTTAAATTTTGGCTAATAACTGGATTTAATATAAATAATATATATTATTACATACCATATAATTACATATAACACGTACATACATCGATAACTCGAAGGTCAATTAATCAAGTGTTTTATTATAAATAACGATAATCGTAATTGAAAACCTATTAATATTATCAATCTAAACATTACCTAATACTTAAAAGGTACAGTTATAAATTCAACGATGTAATATGTCTTTGCCTAAAATTATTTTTGTCCAAGAATTAGATAGTTTACAGGTTTTACGTAAGTACATTCAAGAATAATGAGAAATTGGAAACGAAATTTTCTCCGCGCTAAATGTTATTGAAAACTTTACAGAGAGGTCTAATAATAAAAAATAATCAAAAATATCAGATTTCTTTAAAAAGTAGTTCTACTTTATTCATTACATTGTATTTTTTTTTATTTCATACAATTTATGACTTTATTCTTTTTTATAGAATATTTTTTAAAACTTTGATACAATATATTTATTTAAATACATTATACATTTATTATAAATAAATAAAATTATAAAATGAAGTCTTTATGTTTTTAAATATTAATATAAAAATATATTTTCGATAACTCGAATTTTTTTTGCCGATTCGAGTGATCGAGGTTCCACTGTATATTACATATCTATGCGAAAAATTCGTTCACAATATTTGATACAGTAAAATTTAACTATAATAGAAATCAACCGTTTAATTAGCTTGCAGTATAACTTTAACTAAATAAGAAATACAATCTTGTTTTTCTGTAGCGTAGACAACTTAATAAACTCAATGGTATAAATAAGTAATAAAAAATCGCCAACAGGCTATGATAAATGGACAGTGATAAAATTGTGATAGTCTGGAATTAATTAGCCTTATATTTTGATGTCAACATTTTTTTTTTTTTTTTTTGTATATGGAGATACTACTTGTGACATCTAAAAAGTAAAGTATATATTTAACTTATTGATAGTGTGAAAAGTAAATTAATCTAATCTACTAATGAAAACAATCTTATGTTGTAATTTTAAACCAATGAAATGCAACTACTGCGAGAGTTTTAGAAATATTCTACGTTATTTTTTGAAAGATATTTACAGGAAATATGCTATTTCCATTTAAGTTTGAAAATTTATATAAATTTTCAATAGTATAATTTTGATGGACTTTATTGAAATTGAACTGTTTCCACTAAGAATACAAGTATGTAAAAAAAAAGTACTGTACTAGGCAGAATCGTTTCTCCGGAAATATATTTCATTCTTATGTTAAAAAATAATAAATTCGTAATGTTCCTAAAAATAAAAAAAATAATTTTACAATATTTACATATATGGAAATCTATCTTGGATAAATATGCATTTCTTCAAACATTTTTATCGATCAACAATATTATATTCAGATAGATAAACTTTAAGTTTTTAAATTTTAAAGCATAATAATTTAAAACAAACCAAATTGACATATCTTATGGTAAATGGTTAGATTGAAATTTAATAACACAATATTATTTTGTAATTAAATATAAAAAAAAAAAATGAAGTAAAAGTAGTTAATTAGTCGTTCATAAAATCGCTGCTATACTGTATTAATAAAATCACTGACACATTAGTATGTTTAAAAGTTTTAAATTATTCTGTAACTTTCGCATCTACAAACATTACATTTTAAAAACGGAATCTCTCGTTCTAAGAAGAATACAAATACAATGCAGAACTTTTTTGTCAAATTAGCCATCATCAAATCTAATTACATAATTTATGACTTGAAATCTTGCTATGTTTAAAATAGTGTATAAAAGCAACAAAGAAGCAGCGTAAATAGGTATTAAGTGTCGATGCTTAGATCTATGCACTTTCTTATACTATAATGTTATACCACTAATATCAAAATTTCATTCATTGGGTTAAAATAATTTTTGAATTGAATTAAATTATCACCAAATCTCACATTCTATAACAAAAACATCACACTTCAAATTAAAGAGGTTTTCAAATTCATAATATAGAATACAATAGCATCACGAACTGTCATAGAAAATATTATAATAAAACAAAATTCATCGTTTTTTACACCCAGTAAACAGACTACTGATGTTTTTATATTTAAACCTCTCATAGTACTGATTAAAATGCTTTTCTGCCATTTCAAACGTAAATATCAAATGCAAATAAAATCAAAATTTACCAGAATATTACTCTACGTCAACTTACTATCGCTCCGCCATACATTTCAAGTCTAACGATCCACAATGAATTATGTTAAATCAATTGAAGATTTGAATCCAAACAATTGAATCTGTATTGTTTTATAAGCGATTCTTCTAATAAGCAAACCTAAATAACCCATTAATCAGTAACTTAAATAACTTAACACTTCCCGATAATCCTCATCGTCGACTGAAAAGAAGATGGTATAGAGATATTTTAGAATAAGTTTCTTAAACCCTCTCTCACCTCGAATTTAGTTTTATCTTATCTTCCTCAATCATCCATCAAGCAAAGAATCACTAGTGGATGACTTCTTAATCTCGTATATCATGTTTTCTATCTTTTATCACTTATACTTATTATGCTAAGTAGTATAGATCGTATAATTATTATAAATATTAAAAAAAAATATAACCAGAATATTTTTTGGCATCAAAACAAATCTTTGATCATTAATAAATATAAATGCAGTCTAAAAATGTAAAAAAATAAAATAACCTCTATCATTCTTTATAATCTTTTGGTTTTAACCTGTTGAACAAAAATCTGTAGTGTTTATAATAAATAACATGGCCAATTATTTTTTCTAAACTAAGAATAAAAAAATGAGTTTATGGATTACCATAATTATATTCATTGTTAAAATTCTTAGGAAAAATTGTTCGATTTTCGGTGAATAAATGAAAAAATATAAGCTCGTAACGTCATTTCTATATCTATAAATGGAATTTGTTAACATAATCGTTAGTATGAAGTATCGTTTATTTTGAAAAAAAAAACTGACTTTAGCGCATTTTCAAAATTTTATTTGATTCGTATTTGTATATATTACTATTTTGACTGTTTGAATTTTTATAAGTTGTAAGAATAAACTACTGTGCTGCATAGAATTAACTATCTATAAAACCGTATAATGTATAATGATATGGTACATAACTTTTACCGATTCGGGCGGACGCGGAATTCGTGTTCGGACGTTTCGTTGCAGTATTCAACTTAAATAAAATACAAATACAATAGACGAAGATTTTCTGATTGGAAACAAATACATCATTTCACAGAAAATATATACGCTCTGAATTGTTCCCAAAAACTGTAACGGAAATGACAATGATGGAGTTATATAGCCAATATATAAAATTACCAGTCGATCGTCTAAATACACGCGCAAGAAAATCTAAAGTTGTAATAAATGTTTCACATTTTTTCTGGAATATATGGTAGTCTGACGAATTTTCTGCATTGAATTAATTAAAGGCCTTTGAAAAGTATGTGAAAAAGAAGTATTGTGATAATGTTATTCTGTTATTTTTTCACAATGAGCAATAGTTGCTGGAGAAAGAGAATGATAAATTACCAATTTAATTTAAATGGCTGTAGTTAATAATAGTTCCGCTTTAACTATAAATTATCTTATTTAACTATTAAATTAAGATTTGATATAATTATTATGTATACGTAAACAAAATTAAAAACTGAAATATCAGTTTTATATGTAAATTAGTTTTAAAAATTTATCAGACAAATACATGTGATTTATATTCAATAAGTAATGGAATATCAAAAATACTGAACATTATACAATGTTAATACCATCGTAAGATTTTAAACTACTCGACCACTTTTCGTCTTACCGAAAGTACTTCTATATCTGTTTATGTAGGTATATAAATATATATGCATTTAGTATAACTATCGAAATGTAAGTAACTTACACATAAATTGTTATATTTAACAGGATGTAGTTATACCAAGGTTGAGCTCGAATGCTTTGGCGCCGAGATGTCCTAGATTTTCTACAATAGGGTGAATTAGCCAGCGAATCATTGTTCCTTTTGTTTTACCGAATGTACCATCTTTTCAAAATGTCACTAAGAAAAATATACTGACGACAAGATTAATTATTTTGTAAAATATAATATCACTGAAATTTCTTGAAACCTAGCACTCGATAACTGTATAATTCACATGTAGACGCTAAACTTTTATTTTACACGTTTCACGCGTAATATGTTTTCCGTGATGAATAAAAATAAATAATCTGAAACATAACTTTAAGGTTTAGTCTAGTATGCATAGTATCTGCAACTATACGTCGCGCCTTCCATATTGAACAATTTTTCATTGTTCTCCGAGTATGAAACTTTATTAAAACAAAAACAAATTATCTTTGTCGTTTTCTTAATCATACCTTTACCTGAAGTTAGCCGACGATTTATTATAACAGTGCTAAACTTTCTTTGTAAACTTTTATGTTTCTTCTTTTTTATTATTATTATAAAATTGGCCACAGATTCTTTTGCAAGCTGAACACTAAGTCATGATCTTCTGTATAAAATTATAAAATTATAAGATACCAATTGTTATAATTAAATATAATATAACGTAGCTACTCTTTCATAATTTGTTTTCTAAATTAAGCATCAGTTATAATCACAGATTTTTATTTATCTCGTTCCTTTCGAAATAACTGTTAACCCAAAGATTAACTGCAATACCAAAACAACAGTATAGTATAATAAATAGTAATTTATTTCAAGGTATACATAATATTAGCTGAATTATCTGGCCTCACCCGGGAGATAATTTACTATTATAGATTAGAAACACATTATAAATAAAAAACTAAGAAAATAAAAAATAAAATATGGTGTAAATCACGAAAAATTTATTTAAATATACGTATATGAATTTAATAATTATTAAAATCATTTAGAATCATTATTAAAAGTGTATACAATCAAATATTTCCTAGATAACCAAAATGAGAAAAAAATAATACATCTTATTCTTTTCTTCTTTTCCTTCATAATTATACCAACTATTTGGGGTTATTTTGAAAAATTTAATATAACTAGCCCAAAATTTTTCGACCAGTAAAAATTATGTTTTTCAAAAAAACCATTTTATTGTACATCTAAAGTGTTAGAAGAACCACTATTCGAGATCTCGAGTTCGTATTAGTTGTTGTTGTTAATGTTTTGTGGTTTTTGAGAAATGGCGATCTGTTTATGAGTGGTATTTGGCTTTTATAAATGTAGATAATAATTAAGAAAAAAAGTGTTATGAAGCTTGATACATTTAAAATATGTATTAATAATTATTTCAATTCATAAATTAAATCATAAATAAATTATTAATAAATAAATAAATAAATTATTGAATTATAAATATTATAAATTATAGTAAAAATAAGATAAAAATAATAAAAAAATATAATTATTATTTAATATAATAAAATTATGATAAACTATTTGTAAACAGTGACATAAAATACATATATATTTAGATATTAAATATGTAATTATAAGCATTATAAATTATGTTTTAAATTTTATGATATTTGAATTTTTTTTATACATTTTATGAGTATCTATGTTTAATAGAGAAAATCAAACTGTAATTTTGGTAAATACATCATCATTATTTTATAAAAACACAATGACTTCCGACATGTTTTATATTTTATTTTTTTCTCATAAGCTACTTTGAAAACGAAAATTCATTATATATTGACTTTTGATTTAATTTTTGTTAAACACGACATCGAACAATACCTACTATTATTTTAATACAACAATAGACAGTGAACAAAATAAGGAGTTATTGATTTTACAACAAAAATACATAGTATTTTTTGATATTCTATTTTTAACTATATTTTTTCATGTTATTACAACTTTTTTTTTTATATATATATAAATAACTAGAATAAATGTTTTGTATTAGTTGTTATTTACACTAAATGAAACTCACACACATGCCTATAACTAAATTGGAGTTAAATTATTTTAAAATTCTATCAGTTCATTTTACCTTGTATCCGTGTTTTAATAATCATTATAGTAATATTAAAAAATTAGTTTACCGTATAAACTATTTTAATCAAAATATGTTGTAAAAAAAAATAATCATTAAAGTTTGATTAAAATATTCAGATGTTGAATAAACATTAATAAAAAATATTCTGCTAATACTTTAATTGTCATTGTCAGGTATAATGCAATAGCATTATAATAAATAAAAAAAAAATTATAAGCCTACAAAATAACAAGAAAATAACTAGATCTAATAATTTTTTGATATTGAAAAATGATAAAATTTCAGATTTTTTAAAATTTAAGTAAATTATAATTACCTATAAATAATTTTAAGTTGTTATAAAAAATATAGCCACAAGATATCTATAAGGAAATTTTGTAATTATCATACTGAAGAATTTTACTTTAATAACAGTAAATTCTTAAACAAAACCAAGACTAGTTTATAATAATAAAATTACGTGCTATAGTTATCTGAACGTAATATTAGTGACAGAACAATATTTCATACAAAAAATTATAGCTTCTTGAGCATAATCAATTAATATTAAAAATATTTTACAACAATAATAATTGTATTCAACAATTTTCACATTAATTATTCAACCAGTTCTGTATATAACTGTGCCAGATGTTTTTGACAATATTCCAAATGTAACTAGTACGAGTTACTGATGTAGATATTTCAAGATCAGAAACATAACGCAATCCGAATCTAAAAACAAGTTTAAATTAATAAACTTTTCAAACATATATGTACATATATAAATAAATGCACACATAAATAATTATTGCAAATTATTTGTAAAATTAGGTGAAATAATCTTGAGATAATTATAAATATCCAAAAATGTATTAAAATAAGCAAGTACTATGAGTACTTATCTGGTAAACGAAAACTACTATGTTTAACGTTGAATTCAAGTATTACAAATAATGTCTTCACGGAAGAAATATAAAATACATTATTTACATTATTTACATTAATATATTACTTAAGTAAATTCTGTTTGAAATGAAATGTACAGATTGTAGGGATTTTAATTTATTCATTCACTGCAAGGTAAAATAAAATTTAAGTATATTTTAATTGAATATTTTTTTGTTTAATTTAAATAATTTTTATCCAAACAAATGAAATGCTGAATACTCTTCAGAAAGTTTCTCTTTCCTCATTAAACTCAATCATTCAAACTATAAGTTTTATTGAAGATAAATGTGATGATACAGATAATGATAATAATACCTTAATTTGATTAAGGATTTGAAAAAAAATGAAGAATCAAAGAGTTATTAGACACTTTATAAATATGTATTAATATAGTTATTTAATGAGCTTTTGAAAAGTATTGAAGGTTTTTTTTTCACCATAATACCCACTTAAATGAAATAATTCAATTATTATGAGTCGGAGATATCATTATTATAATTTTTATTATATTTAAATTTCAAGGAAGGAAGTTGCTGAATCAAATATATAAGTATTAAAGATTTTATATGATTATAATAGATTCCAATTATGTATAAATATGGTTAATTTTCTGTTAATCTACTGGTTGTACTTCATAAACCATTGTTCAGTCGATAAGCGACTGTTATCATCAACGTGTTCAACAAAACTTTACTAAATTATTTCGAAAAAAAGTATGTAGAAGTTTCATAAACTCTATAACAGCCGTGCTAATAATTTTTGAAATAATAATAATAATACAAATGCTTGACCACTTTAACAGACAAAACAATTTTGCATGGTATCAAGTGGAGCAATAAATAAAAACGTAAAAATTAATACGTATAAATTCGTTCAGATTAATGACTGGACATTCTCGACTAATGGCGATGATGTTGAAACTCTGTATTGTCACGAACGTCGCGAATTTGAGCGAAGGAATGTCAACACCAACCAAAGTTGCACAATTTAAAACATCGATGTTATAACTCTGTTATCAATGGATGGATCACGATAAATATCGTAATTTTAGTGCGGATAAAAATCGATAATAGTACATATATCGATAAAAGAAAAAGCCAAAAAACTTGAGCACCACGTGGCTATACATACGGTGGCTATGTAGGTTCACAAAACGGAAACGATACAAGTATATAAGAGATGTAACAGAAGGGACACAATGCGCAATGGTTGGAAACAGAACGGTCGCGGCCGTCGGCATAGGCCGGAGCCTTTGGCTGAAATATCATCGTTTCATCACGCGCGGTAGTGGGGCTGACGTAAAGCAACGCTAAGTCAGGGTGTGCTTGAACGGTATATTTAATTCGGTCGTAACTTTTACGATCGGCGCGAATGAAGAAAAAGTAAAATGAAACGGGTACGTGAATAAAACGGGTAGATGCAATCGTCGTGTCGAATACCATTTTACCGTTAACATTTGTCCGAGAACTTTGTCGATACACCGAGGGAACGCATATCGATAAGTGGTCGACATCCGTGTAAAAGTGCGGTTTCCAATATGCGACCAGCCGCAACGACCGCAAATTCTCTATAAATAAACGCCTAATCGTGGTTTCCGACGTCCGATCGACTAGTGCGTGTCATCTATAGTCGTTGCGTTTGACGATCGTAGTGCTCTGGAACCAGTGTATTGCGTGAGTCGCATCGCGATCTTATGCTAAACGGATTTATCATATATATTTTGTAAACGAATCAATTGAATGGAAAAACATCGAAAACTCCCGTTCACCGATAACTGACGATGAGCTGTTAGTCGAAGAAATCCTATACGTATATGAAACGCACATTATTTTTTCTTCCTACTTTTACGATAAATTCGTGATTCGATTATAATTTATGATCATTTGTTCCGTTTTTAGTTAGAATTAAAAAATAAAAGAAAAGAATATGCGCGCTTGCACCGCGAAATATCGAGCTGAACCAAACCAAATTGAAAGTAAATACACCAGCCGCAGTCGTATGTATGAACCCACTACGCACGCAACGATCAGCCGTCGCGGCCAGCTTGGAAACCGCACCTTAAGTCCTGTCGCGGAGGATCCGGACAATAAGGTCCTACGTAACAAATAAATCACGACGGGGTCGGGGGTCACGGAACGCGGCGCGACAACAGGCCGTAACGCGGTACCAACCGGATTTCCGCTCGCTTCACCGCCGCGTCAGGAACGCATACTCGCCGGTCCGCCACCGCCGACAGCGTGTATCCCCAGCGGCAAACGCACTTGTAGCGTCCCGGCAGGTTCACGCAGATCTCCGACTCGACGTCGCATGCTCCTCGCGCGTGTGCCGTGCACTCGTTCACGTCGACGCACGTGCCGTATCTGTTTTTTTTTTTTTTAAAGAAAAAACTATTAAACGACAATCGGTGGTGTGGACAACAAGCTCTGAAAAACGCGTGATGCTCGCCGACGAACCCACAGAGCACCCCCGGCTGTTGCATGTAAACGCAGAATCCGCGAGAGTGATGGGTGAGTAGTGTTCGACTCGAGTAGTGACGTGGGGGGACAGAGTATCTGAACTAATTTTCAGATATTTCATCATTAGGATCCAACTATTATCATTTTATAATTAGGGCTTGGATTAAATGCCATATAAAGATCAAAAAGGTCGTTTCAAAAATGCATTTATTATCTAAAAACTCTAAACTATGCCTTTTCAAAAAATTAATTTAAACATAAATTTATAATAAATTTTGTGTTAATAATTTTAAAAATTCAGAAAAAAAATGTTTGTTCAGCACGTGAAATTATAAAAATCATATGTAAAATATAAAAAAAAATTTAAAAAAATTAAATTTGACAAATCGTATGTACAACATTTCTAGACTCTGTTAATGCTAATTAATCAATTAATTATTATTAATGTTATGTTTATATTTGAATGAAGTAATTTTTTTTATTAATAATACGAGAAACAGGTTAAAAATATCTTGAAAATGTAAAAATGCATTAATAACATTAGAAATGCCCCAAAAAATGCGAAAAATGAAAAAAATTTGTAGTTACAACTTATAGTACTTGAAACACATTTGTAGCTTGGAAAGCATGGTGTTAGACATTCCAAAATAAAAATTTAAATGCATTGAAATCCGAACCCTAGTTATAATTATAACGCTTAACAAGTTTTAGAGACGCTCATTTTTTTTTTTTTTTTTTTTTTGGGTTAAACAGTGTCCCCCTTCTTTAATTTTGCTAAGTCGAGCACTGGGGTAGAGAGTTCCTTCCACTACGGGACAACAGCGATACGTCGGCACAAGTTCGCGCGATAACGGATTTCAAACTCGGCTGCAACGGCATAGAGGCCGGTTGGAGTTATATGTTCCATGTGTTTATTACTTTTCGGGTCGTGAAAACGATGATTGCAATTGCGTTTTATACGGTCGCGCTCACGGGTAACACGTCGCAACCAACTCGCGGTACACTCGCACGTTGTTCTTTTATGCTAACAAAATGCGTGAAGTGTTTGTCAACCGTTGAGATCGCGGGGCGCGGTTCAATCAGTTCATCCGACATTTGTGTCATAAGAGATTCAACATTTACCGAAACACGTCAGTCCTTGCCGTGCGAGGTATGCCGTAAATAAATAATCGCTACTAATTCATAAGTAAAAAGATTATATACGAGTCTTGACAATACACCACATCACCTGGAATCCCATTCATATCCCGCTCTGCAAGTGCACGACACGTTCCATTCGTTATAAATGATGGACGGCAACCATGTATTTTGATTTCGAACGAACCGGCACTGTTTACAAACTTTTGCTTAGACAATGTTATATAATGCGAATAAATGAACATAGGTATTTTAATATATATTTTCCATTTATATTCCGATAAATCTTTTACAAAGGGTTTTAATATTCCAACACAATATAAAATAAGTGACCGCGGAAAATGTTCGATTTATGTCAACTAAAACGTTAAATTACTTATACAATATTTAAATATTACGATTTCAAAATATATTGTCTTCCATTTGATTGTGAATTACAATATTCTAGTTAAATAATAAAATTTCAGTGTTATCAGTATATTATATAATTCAAAAATGGATTGGTTTCGATTGCAAAAATGATTTTTGTCTTTCAAAATTATGACGCGTGTTATAAATTAACCTACCATATCGTAGAGGTTTGATTTCAAATATTTAAATGTAACTAATTTTATTGGTCATTTATTGATATATGGTGATGATAATTCATCAGACGAATTTTAACAAAAAAACGCACGCCAGAAAAATATAACTTTATAAATATTTATTACCGTATCACGTTAAGGTCCAATATAATTTTGATTGAAAATATTTGTTGTGTCTAAACTAGAAATAAGATTTGATATTTTTTACTCCCCAACAAATTTAATCGTGAACATTAGAATTCTGTGTTAACGCCATGTTACAGGTATGTCATTTTGATTTTACAATATATGGTACGGTACTCGTTTAATAATATGTTTGGTTCGCGCAATTTGTATGCAATGCAATTATTTGCTATTTTTTTTCATATTATTTTTTTCCCCCTTTCTCTTTATTCTCATTTTTTTTGATAAATCACTAGAAGCTTTTTATTGTACTTATAAGTTTTCGTCAACATACTCCACTTCCTGTCATAGCATGTCGACATGGATTTACGTCTTGACATGCTGCCGGATCCTCTGCAACTTGTTTCATAGGGCAACATTGATCCGGACAAAAGCTATACATGGCACACTGATACGGTACGGTATTATCAGCTCGAAAATCGTGTAACTTCTCAGGCTGATAACATTGACCAATGTCGTCACAAGGCTCGTTAAACCTGGTCAGTAAAGTGATGTTCTGGAAAAATCAAATATAATTCAATTTACAACGTTCACTACGTTTTTACTTAAGCAAAGTGTACATTATAAAGTATGTAATATTATCCTTAATATTTTGCTATCGAACCAGACGAATCTATCCAATTGACGCTAACAATTAAGTCCAAATAATAAGAATTGTTAAAATAAAATTTGTTATAAATTATAATCAAAAATATCTGTTTAAGAAATAAATAATTATTAGAGAATAAGGTTTAAAATTAATATTTAAATACTTATATTAATTTTAAGTTATTCTGATTAAACCAATGCAATAATACATTTTTTTTTTTTTTTAATAACCTTGAAATAAAATCGATAAAAATGCGATATTAATTTGAATGTCATTTCACAATCTTCGAAATATCTCTTTTAACACATGTCGGTATGTGTACAATAAGAAAAGTAGTTTATATATTATATATTATTTTTTTCACGATAATACTTAATTTAAGAATAGTGAACAAACTAAAATAATATTTGTACTTTGACATTGTTTAAAATTTTTTTAATAATATTATTTCTAAAAACTCATAAATAAACAAAAACATACTTTATTACAAAATATTATTCAATTCTAATATCGTTAAATTAAATTATGAAATACATTCTCAAAAGAACGCCAAAATTAAAAGAACATTTTTAACTTTATTTCTACAATTTTATGTCGTTATTTTCATTTATTTTAATAAATAAAATTTAAAAATAATTAAAAATAAACACTAGACTAATAAAATAAATTATCTTAACATCAACTAGACAATTTCAATTATTTTTTATTGGTAAGGAATACAATAAACATTGAAACAATAATAGTTTATAGCTTGAAAATATTTTCATACAAAAAAACATTCAATTAAGTTAAATAGAAAAAATGTTCATATTGAATCATAACAACAGCTAGATATTATAAACAATAAAAACCGCTTCTTATAAATATTAATTAAAATACATTATTAATTTAGAACGAACAAATTTCAGCTAGTTAATCTTCAAATATGAGCTCATAGTCGAGAAGCAACTTTTAACTATTTTCTTGTAGATAAAACAATAGACATATTTAATCTATTTTAATTTTGAAAACGAGTTTTGATTCGTTTACAAGTTTTCTATGCTTTGGCCAAGGTAATTTTGAATATTTTTTAAAATTATAAGAGTTATAATAAATAATATAAATAATAAATGAAAGGCAAATATTTGTGACCTTTGATATCTCAGTTGCAAAACAGAAGAAATGGGATATTTGTCGCGGCCATTTGGACGTAATTATTTTGTAGGAAGTTTTAGTGAATATTGTACATATAAATATTGTTATATTATCTTCACACTGTCTTTAAAATAATTTATTTAGTAATTATGGGGTTAGATTAGTCAAAACGTAATAAAAATATGTTTATTGATAAGGGTTTTTTTTTTTAGGAATATCTCAAAACATTTCAATAGTATAATAAACCTATATTATTACAAACTTATTAAAATTATTTATTTTTATATTACTAAGACACCCATTTTATGCTTATTTTGATTGAAACATTACATTTTAAAATGAATAATTTATGTTTACATTTATATTTAATGGACGTCCAAATGGCTTCGCGTTCAATTATCATAGACCGGCAAAACAGATTTACAAATCGTCTCGGTTTAAGCATAATGAACTTGTCAATGAATAAAACCCCGTTTTTAATATTTAAATCTTTCAAAAAAAAAAGTCTTCAACTATTCTGTTCTCTTATTAGTCAAAACGTCTTTTTTCTAAAAATAAAAACACAACATAATTAATAAATTTACTTGCTTATGTGCATACGAAAACTTACATTAAATACAAATCAACCAGATTATAAAACATTAATAGATCCATGAAATAGTTATAATTTAAATATTACGAATAATAGAAACTGTGACTGATTCATAATAGTCGGTGGTCATGACGATGGTCGCGTAATAAATTAAAACCATTTTTCCAAACAATGGAGATTAACTGACAAAAAATTACAAATTCATATATTTTTGTATTTTCAGAAATTGTTTTAATATAATGCCGATAAACTAATTTTGGCTAAGTAAACAACTTTGAAAATGTAATAAAAAGTTTTTCTTGCATTCTACTTGTATTCTTCTTACTGATTGATGAATAAAAAATAAAGCGTAATTCAAAAAAAAAAAAAATTTAAAAGTATTTAAATTTTAAATGTTGAAAAAACTTGATAAAATCATTAAAAATTATTGAATTTAATAATTCATAAAATTCACAATTTTAATAAATCATGTTTGAAATTTGGATACAAGATTTTTCAAATATTTTTCCTTGTGGTCAATAAAAAAAAAAAAATAATCGAGTATCGTATAATCCTTTATTTATTATTTTCAATATATATTATATATTACATTAGTAATTTTTTAAATGAATTCAATGTATTCATCATAAAGGTTTAAAATGTTTTATCTTGTAAAATATGATTTTTGTTAATAATTCATGAAGAGTTAATTACAATTTCAAGTATTAAATGCGTGGAGTTTTTGAAAATATGTACCATGATTATCTTAATACAAAATGTTTTGATATGACTATTTCCGCCATCAACTTTATTAGCCAGCGATATGAAAAATTTGAAAAATGTACAGTTTCACTAAATATGGCTTGACATGCATAAGCATGATACGCATTTAAAATAATTCGAATCAAATTATTCGAATAATGATAACTTTTGTTGCTGACGGTGTCTGAACCTCATCAAATTAATCCTTTAAAACGAATTACAATATTTTATCAAGTAAAGGGTCGACTAGTATCAAACTTTTTGTAGAACAAAAAAAATGTGTGTTCGGAATAAACAATATGTAAGTACTATGTACTAGGATCTTAAAAACAAACTAAATAGTTAGTGAACATATGTTTTATAAAAATTGGACTTTTACTTCTATGGAATCAGATATAGTATGTTAGTTGAGGGTTTCAAAGACAGTAAAGTTAAGTAATGCATAGTATTATAATCATTGAATTGTTTAGATATACATTCAATTTAACATTATCTGTTAACCGTATAATGTTTAGAGCCGATGGATGGTTTATATGGAATTGATTAAATTAAATTAAATTAATACGAGACACGATACGACAAAATGTTCTATTAATATAATTGAATACGGTAATGCACACTGTTTCGGCAAGCTCCATAATGAACGACATGGCACGACAAAACATTCGAGCAAAGAATGTTTTGTCGGTCTGTCGGAGCCAATGTATTTAAAATATACATATTACTATGCACTAATATACTTAAATGAATTTCTAAATCATTTTTTTAAACGAAAATTTTGCACGGACGACAACAAACCTAATTATTAGATACAGTCTTTATATTATATTGGACCATAAAATAAAATATGGTACGTATACATATATTATTATCGAGCCATAACGCAATTTACGATTATATTAGCTATATCTATATTTAAAATCTAAATTTAAAAAATCACTAATTATAACCTATCAATGTAGAGGGAAAATACCTAGAATGAGATGGGAGGATTGTGTCAAATACGATGTAGCAAACCCGGATGAAGATTGGCATATGTTGGCGCAAAATTGGAAAGAAACAAGGCAGTTATGTTTCGATGTGTGGTCTAAAAAGCCGTAAACCAAAAAATAAAAAATAAAAAAAATTACCTATCAATTTAACAGTATTTCAATGAAATACATATATGATCTTTAAATTGCCTATACGTAGTGCCGTTTTTATCTCAACTATAATAAAAAAAAAAAAAAATGTATGACAATTACTATTCCAACATTTATTGCCTCCTTAATATTTTTGTCAAACCTTAAATATATTTGAATTAAATTATGCGTTTAATTTCGGTTTCTTGATATGTATAAGATACTTAAATACCGTCTATATGTTTTAATAGTTATAGTTTTTGTTATAATTTAACGCACAACATTTTCTCTCTTTTTATAATACTATATTAATATAGTTGGTTCTTTAAACAATTTAACTACATTGAAAATTCTAGAGTTGATTAATATTTTTTTTATTTTTTTTTTTTTTTTTTTATACATGTAGTATATTTTTTAGAATTTTATAAAGATATTTTATAATTTGACATTTTACAAATTATTATAAAATAGTATTCTTTATTTTTAACGTAATATTATAAGTTTCTAATAATTTGGAAAATATGATTTAGTTTTCGATTATTAAAAAAAAATAAAAATTAAAAAAAAAATAGTCTAAAATAGAAATAAACACATCTTTCCTTTTCAGCTTATGAACGATCAAAATCTTCTTAGAAATTGTAAAATAAAAATTTAATAAATAAAAGAAATTATATGTTCTATTCTTTAACAATTATATTATTACTATAAAAACGGATGGATCAAAAATTATTATGAAACCGAAAAAATATTCTGTTTTCGAACTCTGTAAGTTAAGTTTACGGTTTTTGATTTGAATTTCATTTTTTGAACATCAATCTGAAATTTTGAAACTGTGTTCCGTACAGTCCAAATTCCAACATCCATCTTGGATGGACTAATTAGAATGTCGATATTTTTTGCAAAAATAGTCAAGTAAATATAAAAAAAATATGAAAAGTGGTGAAGATATCAACTCATTCGGTTTTTTCATAATATTAAGTAAAATACATCGGACAGTATATAAATTAAAATATTTTATTGAATAGTATTTTCGATTAAATATAATATTTTGTATAATATTACATGTCATATTTAATATTTATACTAGTAAAATAATCTATTATTTTTTTTAATTAAAATAAAAGTCATCATTATCATCATCATATGGCTTCATGACTCTGTAAAAGTTTTCAAGTTTTATCTTTAAATAAAATCAATGAAATGAAATAATTTTAAATTTAAATAAAAACATAGTAATTACGCGTTTGACAATAGGATAGATATATTAACTGTATTGCTTTACTTTATTCGTTTCAGAAGATGATATTATAATAGTTCATATAAAATCCCTAAGACGATACAATTATATAAAATAAATTGTTGGAATTACATATTTAATGTATTTTATTTTGGACAAGTTCATCAATCTAGAGTTATATTTTTCATAAATATGTATATATAAAGGCTAATAGTATTTTTTATTTTTTTCAGAAGGATTTAGAAACTTTGACCATTAGCCACTTGCATAGGTTATAGGTACGACAGTGAGTAGATTTTTATTTATGGGATAGAGTGAGTGTTTTTAAGTTGTATTTTCAGAACATACTCATAGGAGTGACGGGAGAATAGAGGTTTTCTTCTTTTTTTTCGCTCGGAAAGCGAAACTACCGAAGACAAGGTTCAAGCGATTGTGTGTTTAAAAGACAACCACTCGATTCCCTTTGGTCATGACACCTACATAAAGTATTTTGTTTCATAAAAATAAAACCATGAATGTTATATTTCTTTTTCAGAGTTATTTCGTTTCTGCTTTTTCTTTAATAATGTAAATATTCATTCAGATATTGAACAACCCGTTTGACTTATAAATAACAAACTTAAAAGTTGAAAAGTTAACGTGAGTTATATTTAATTTAATGACGAGTAAATTTGAAATGTATTTCTATAAAAACGGTTTTTATACAAAATTAATAAAGTAATTGATAAATTAATGTTTTTGAATAATTTCTTAAAAACATGAAAAAGCATAAAAAATAATATATTTATTTATATTATACATTTTATGAAAGCAGACGTTAATATAAACGTCTGCTTTCATAAAATGTATAGTATACTGTATGTACTATATATACTTCGATCAAAACTGCAACAATTTATTTCATTAAATATAAATAAGTAATAAAGAAAATGTAAATCTTTAAACTAATATGTTACCATTTTAATTTAAATTTCAATAAACTATATTACTTTGAACATTATTTAATCAAAAAATAGAGAAGAAATCAATAATTTATGTAACTTAATTTCTTTTATAATAATTTATATAAATAAGAAGTTATATATAAAAGTAACTAAAATAATTTAAATAATAAATTATTTGTAATTTGAACTCAAGCCAAGAAACGTATTTAGTTAATCGCATTCAAGGTAAAACCTTTGTTTTAATTTCAACAGTTAAATCGCAATTACTAAAAATAATATTTATATTTTTCTTTTAAATATTATAATTTCGTAATTATATAATGTTTAAACAGTCATTTTTGATTGTATTTAAAATTATTGAATAAATATGTATCATCCATTCTAATAACTATTATTTCGTTCTCATTATTTTACTTAAATTATAATAATCCGTTTAAAGCTATAGTAAAACATTGAGCATAAAATAACTTGTTCAATAATAATAAGGAAGAAAATGATTTTTCAATAATATTTTGAATCACAACTACACTAAAAAATATTACTTTTCTTTGATTTTTATTATCGTTCAAAGAGGTATATAAAATAAGTTGAATTTTGAAGAAAAAAAATGTTTGCAACTTTTTGATTGATGGATCTAATTCAATGTGATCAAATATAATATTATGTTAACAATAAATTATATTTCTCAATCATTTGAAAATAAATAATACTCGTTTCTATCCGGCAGTCAGCCAATTTCTGATTTGTCTTAAGATTGTTGGCAATATAAGTGTAAGGATAAAATATCTCTCGTTACTCGCTTCTATACGTGCGTTTGCGAAAATACGTACACAATTTCATGCACGTGAAACACACACACATGTGAGCACACGCACAGAAAAATCGTTTACCTGCATTGTATACCAGCACATGAAATAACTTGCAGTGACCCTCCATCGGAATCTGTCCAACGGACCACGAAATGGTACAGGTTTGGTCCAATCTAACTTTTTCAACCGCAAACACTCCTCGTTAACCATTCGAATGTATCCATCTTGATTTTCCAATGTCCAGTTCATTTGACGAATTACAAACTCGGAGGACGAAGTTCTCTAAAACAAAATAAATGTTTTGAAATTTAGCAGTCAAACTGAACGCGTAAAATCCATCCACTTTGAAAATAATAAAATAAACGAGTTTTTAATTATAGTTGTATAAATGTTTTTTTTTTTTTATATATATTAACTAGGAAAAACCGTGTATTTTAATAACCAGACTGTATTTTGCGTTATGTTGCTTGAATAATTTCATTAAGAATTTGGGATACATTAGGTTATAATTAACCATATTCATATTGAACTTTCGCCGATCATTTATCATTCATCATTTATGTATAAATAATTGATAACGGCCATAAATCGTAAAGTGATCAAAAATACACCTATTTTTATTTTAATAGCATTTTTAGATGATATTTTTGAAACGTTCAAAATGAACAGAAAATCGATGACAATTTATTTATTATAAAGTGTACAAAAACACACACACATTTTTTTTTTTTGATTTATATCTGATCGCCATAAGCATTAATTTTATCGTCTTTAGGGAGCGAGTGGCACGTTTATGGCTATAAAATATCCGGGTGACCACCGATCAAAGTACTTACCACCAGTAATGTTTGGTATTCGATAATAGTGTAAAATATCTTTACGCGTGCAGTTTTTGGAAAATAACATCTACAGTGATGAAACGATGGTGAAAGGATTTATACAAAATTTCAAATTATAGTAAAATAATAAATTACTTACAGACCGGTCAATACTCGTTCAGCGTATGCATCGCATCATATGAATGTTAATAAATTAACCATTGGTGCATAAACGGAAGTGACAGAAGTTTGATATCTCTCAATTTACAGATCATATCGACCAATTTATTTTGAGTCAACAAATATTATTTTAAGAGAATAATTTTTTAGTTTATGAGAATAAGTTTCTTTCAATTTGTAATACTACTGTAGTTATTCTTAAGTACAATAAAATTACATTGAAATAATTTGCCATAAGTACATTTTAGATTCCAGTGACGTAATTTGGGAGTAGGGTACATTCATGTATTTGCCACATTCTAGATATTATTATTCAAGTTGAAAAAAATATAAATACGTCTTTTATAAAGCCATTGAAATTTTGTAAATTAGACGTTCACTATACGGGTACTTATGTGCAAAGTACAAATCATTATATTTTTTGAGTGGTTTAACTCCCCCCTTCACATTAATCGGCACTTCGGTAAAATGATTTGTCGAGTCGGTAATTCAATGAGAACATGCCGATTACCCTACTCTAGATAAAACTGAAATGACGTCACTATGAAATGTAAGTAATGATTTTAAATAACTATTTTATACTCGTGTCAAACGCATATGCATGTGTATTTTTTAAAATAAGTATTTTTTTGTCCTGTTATTTCATATAAATAAGGGAGGTTGTCCATAGGATGACCCATAATGGCCCAACCGTCGGTTATCAATAAAGTCGTTTTTTTTATTTGGTACACAACATTATAATAAAAAACAATTGACAAATAATATTATAATATACATATATTGTAATGAGGTAAAAATTATAAATTAGTGAGTTTGTTTGTAGGAAATCATCTCTGGAACAACTGAACCAATTTTAAAAATGCTTTCACCAGTAGAAAGCTCTATTATTTCTGATTAATACTAATTATACTATATTTGATTGTGATTAATAATATTATTAAAGCGAAATAACAATATTTGTTAATCAGTTCTAGGAAAAGCAGTCTAATACACTGATTTATCGGCACACATTGATTGCAGGTGTAATATTATGTTCTAGGTGAATATTTAAACATATTTTTCTTTATTATTTCTAAACAAAATTCTAAAACACTATATATTTATCTCAAAAATAAAAATAAAATTATTGTGTATCAAATACTAAGTATAGATATGTAATTGTAAGGTGAGGTTAAGAAATTATAATTAACTTTGTTTAAGGGAAATAGTGTCACTAAAAAACGATACGGTGCATAAAATAAATAAACTGATTGTACAGAAAATTCCTGGCCAAGTCAAACAGTATAAGTCAGTTGACACGGTATGTATAATTGAGGATACAGTGCATTATCCTTAAGTATTTTTAAATTCTTCGTGCCTTTCTGTTCTACCACATCACGGCTTTAAGTTAAAAGTTGGTATTCATGGTGATATTTGGTTCAAAAATACTACTAAGAAACTTGAATTTTCCCAACATGTGTAATGACAGAAATTTACTGATAAAAGGGTTGCAAGACAATATGATCATGATAACCATTTTCACGGTATTTTTAGTAGAACAACTTAAATATATTTCGCTGATATTCATGATTCAAACAAATTTGTCAATATCATTTAAAATACTACAGTTTCCAATGAAAATTTCATTTTATTTTACTATCCGGAGGTCAAATATTTACTCTGATAAGCATTGACACGAGAAAAAAGTGTTTTTCTCGTGGGCAGTTATATGTTGACATATCTCTAATTGAAACCCCAGAAAATCTATATATTTTACTACCAGACAATAACACATCAAACATAGTATTAAGAGAAGTCTTAAATAATTAACATACTCACTCAATATATACTAATAATCAACAAGAAATAATATAAATACAAAATAAATTTCGTTCAAATTATGTTATATGATAGATTATTCGATAAATGTTGCAAATTAATAAAAATTAGTTTAATGCTTACTGTAGGAAAAAGGGTTGTAATTATGGTCAGGTTCTATACATCAATGACAGATGGCGGTAAAATAAATTTATTGATACTTTAATTATTATCGTTATATTGTTATTATATACTGTTAGTATAGTTAAACTAACTTGGGCGAAGTAAGTTTAATCTGCTAGTAAATGCATATAAATATAAAATATAGAGGCTCCTTAGTGGAAATACTACAACAAGACCAAATGTTAAATAATAAAATATAATTAATTAAAATTCGGATCCTGTCATGTCAATTTTGTCAATTTTTATATTTAATTATTGTATTTTGAAGAAAAAATGAAAGATGTGAAAACGAAATTGTATTACCCATAACCAATAATATAGGCATCCACCATGTTGTATACTCCCATGGTAATGTAACTTTCCCCGATTCTCTATAATATATGAACAACGGATCTACCTCAATCCATCAACACTACCTTTGCTGAAGACACGAACATAACTTCATCTTACTTCGTCTTAAGTACTGCTATAAACAATTTTCAAGACCACTTAAATCAACTATTAGAAATGGTTCATGGTTAGAATAGTTCATTTTATGGAAAATTAAAATAAACGAAAGAAATTCCACTTAAATTATCTTTAACTTCATCCCTAAAAATATTCTTCCTATTCACCTAAATACCTAATTAATCAAATTATCTCCATGGATAATTCTGTTGAATACCTAAGTATCCTCATTGATAAAATATTAACATGGATCAACAATATTTAAATAAAAAAAAACCTCTCTTTACCTCAGGCTTTATAAACTAATGACATTACTTCTATCCACAATCTCTCTATGTAACTATATACTAATTGACAAACAAATACCATGTCCGGAAATAATATATAATATCCAACTTTGGGGAATCTCAACAAATTCAAACCTAATCTACTTTAAGCGTTCCAATCAATAACTCTACGATCGTAATGATCTAATGATCTATCGAACGTCGGTAATCAAACTTAACATCATGACCTCAAAATACCAATAATATCTACACTTATTTCCTATCATTGCAACAAATTTCATAAAAACGCATTTAATCACTCAAATCTCCTCATATCTAAATTATCTTCTCATGCATTACCTGATAACTCTATCCGTTGTCTTAAATGTAATTGGCCACGTGATTTATTATGCGACGTTTCTCGACTATTTCGATATGTCATATTGATGAACCCAATGTTCACGGTCGCCAACCTATGATCGAGATTCGGAAACCGGATTACATAAGGTTTAGTGAATTGTTTTTTTTTTTTTGTGTAAATATAATTAATAAAAAAAAAAACAATTATAATTAAATGGTATTGGTATGGTTTATTTGTAGAGAAATCTGGGAAGGGCATCTGTCTAAGGAAAAAAAAAAAAAACAAAATATATTAATGAGACAAATCTCACACAACAGGACAAAAATATAACAAGTGTCCACCGTATCCGGGGGAACACGTTCATTATGACAACTTTGCGTAATATTTAACTATACCGGCCAATATATGGAACAAAAATAATAATAATAACTGTACATACATTTTATGCATAATTTTTTCATTATGGTTTGCTCGTCGGATCATAACGCCGTAGGAGAAAATACTCCATGTTGATTTTATAAAAAATTACTATTAATAAAAAAATGTATGAAGATGTACACGCTTGCTCATTTTATATTTCTAAATTATTACGAGCCCTCCGATTATCATGGGACTTTGACCAATGATAATCGTAATTATTATAATTATATGAGTGCAGTACTTTGTGCTTGGTAAGAATGTCGGTGACATTACACTGCAGATAAAATATAATTATATATAAATAAATAAACGGGTACGCGACGGATCTTCCAGATTAGGAAAAGTATAAAATTATGTGATGTTACAACTAATTAACACTTAGAACATATTATGTTTTAGTAATATTCTAACAACTTTTCCCCCTAAATTCTAAATTGGAATTAGTGTCAACGAAGGCTCCTTCTTCTACGTTGTAATTTCTAGTAAACTATGTTAACCTATATATTCACTGCATTAATTTGTGTATTCAGATTGTAAATACCTTTTACATATGAAAAAAAAAATTAGAATACTTGATATCATGTAGATATGGGAATTCTACGATGAAAGACTCTTTTACGGGGCATCTTGGTGTCTACCTTAGATTATTATTAATTATTATTTTTATTTATCTTCTTTTATCTTGGTGATAATTTTCCAAGTCATGGCTAAATGTACACCAAATCCAAATATGATGAACATTGCTTTATGTTTCAAAATGAATGATTGCTTATAGTTACTTCGGACGAGAAATTATTAATTTCAAAATGAACTAATAAAATTTGCTGAAGTTCATGTTCCGGTGAGTTAGAAATACCATATAAATAACCAAAGACGATGATTATTTGTCCTCGAATCACGTGCACTAATTGTAACAGACAAGTGTAAAAAATCACCTGTAACTGCGTTTCAGATACGACATCTTGCAAGTACTGTAAACACGTGAGAATATCCTGGGAACACTTTTCGTAAACTTCCCAGTGGAAAGTCACCAGTGGAGGCACGGGAAATTGTGCGTAGAAATACGAATTATTTTCGTCCTTTTCCAAATAATACCTTGATGCGGAAAAACAAAATACGTGTCAATTATTTTCACCGTGCGATATTCAAACGCGCAGTATGTATGAAAATGTAGGTGTACGACGTGGTACGTTTCGAATCGATCGGATGGGAGGAAATAATAAATAAATAAGGGAGAAAATGTGGAAGGCCGACCGACATCACACGTAGTGGTAAGCGGTGTTGTGGACAGTATAACAATCGACGGAGTGTTATAATAAATATACGATAGCCGTAGAACTCCGTTACAAACAGGAGATTGATCGTGGCAAACGGTACGCATGGTTTGCACATGTAACTATCGCTTTAACAATAATTACGGGTGGGTGGCTATATTGTACGCGGATAACATGCAACGTTTCACACAATATATAGGTATATACACAGGATCAAATACATTTTAGGTAGATAAAAGTGACTTAGTAAAATTGTCCGTATTTATTTGTTATTTGTTAATAAATGTTATTATTATTACGGCCCTTAGAAACCTTAAACTTGTTCAAAACATTTATCTGCTCATGCATGTGTTCGGTTTCACACAACGCGTTAACACAAACATTAGTTATTAAGCGTGCTCTATATACTCGTCGAAATCAAGGAGAATAAAATTAATCAGTAGTGAAACTGTTACGGAAAACTAGTGGTTCTTTTGTTTTATGCGATCGACCGAATATTAGAAAATTTCCAATCGCAAAATATTGTATAATAAACAAACATCACGGTGAATTCAGAATCGAAAATAATTACGACACACAAACCAATGCGTATACGACGCGCCCACCGGTTGTCGGAGAGTAACGACGATGCGGAATCGACCAATATCTGATAAAGGAAATTATAAACCCTCGCTGAATATTATTTACATTGATAAACGTATACTATACCGATACACGTGCTGGGAAATTATAATTTAACCAAAAACCGTATGGAAACTCATTCCCGCAACCGTTCACGTGTGGACAACACTTTTCCTTCATTTCCTCTAGTCGTGTACGCACCCGGATATCGCATCCCATAATTCGCTTTTGCCCCAGACAAACGACCTGCACCGCTCCTCCACACAATTAAACTTATTTAAATAGGAAACGCAAACAGACTGTTTCACAATGTGTGTGTGTGCATGTACATTTATATGTGCCTTTAACGATACACAGAAAATACTATAATATTACCCGTTACTATTAACGTTGTTACTGACTTAATTCGTATTGTTTGCGGGAAAATTTAGTGAATATTCTGCGAACCGTAAATATTGACATGGTTACACGAAAATGATTTGTTCTTACACAAATTGCGTTTTCCGTTGTGGTCGCGTTAACAACAAGCACATTGTTTAGTTTTACTATTTGACAACCATTACGGGGTATTAATGACGTATTTATTATTTTTTTATTTTTATTTTTTGTCGTCAGTTATCATACAACGACAGCCACGTTCAATTACAGTTAAAGCGAAAGGAAATCCCTATAGGTTAATGAAGAAAAATCAAGAGGGAAAAATGTAATATCTACGGCGATACGATAAAATTAAATGGCCAATGGATGCTATCGAATCCCTGGAATTATGTTCTTAATGAATTAAACATTTAACAGTAATTTATTTTCAGAAATGTAATTTTATCGTTAAATAGCATAAGACCATAATTTGAATCCAATAACTGTAATATAATTTATTATTTATACAATGAAACTGGTAAGATATATTTTTAGTATGTCATTATACCTGACACTAGGGCCATGCGATAAGTGCGTGTGCACCGGGCACCATGACCTTTAAGGCACTAAATGCTTTTTTACAATCTGAGTAATGTTACTAAAAGTTAACCATATTATTTAATTCATAATATTTAAAACGTTCAACGCCATGGTAAAGGCGCGTAATTGACATCATTAAAATTCTCCTAATCGACGATGTTGCTTGTTTATTTCTAATGTTGATATTTATTTTTTCCCAAAATGCCGACGTCGTCCATAACAAATTAACAATAATATACCATTTATACTCATTATATACATTATTATTGTTACTTGTTATATTTAATTTAATAACATAAACGTGTATCGACTTGAACAGGTTATACGATTTTATTTTAAACCTATCTAATAGATGGGATCTATGATGGTGTTCACATCATAGTTCATGAACGCTGTTGTTGCATAGGTGGTACCTAATTATTTTTCATCGGCAATTATCCAAACGTTAACTAATTTTGTGTAATCGAATAAAATCGATTTGTAAATAAATTATTCCGGTTTAGTATGATAAGTTATTATTATATAATAAATTATCATACTAAATGTATAATTTTATATGTTTTGTATTACGTATATAGTTAGTATAGTTTAATTACTTATAATGTTCTTTAGTTGTCGATTATTTATTTCATTGATTGGATAAACAAAAAATAAATAATTATATAGAACCCCTATTCTTTTATGTATTCCCTTATAGCCTACAGATATAAAAATATTTAGTAGAGGGAGTGAGGGCGCTAAAACTGATTATTGGCACACACTTCCTGGAAATCGCATTTATTTTAAAATAAAATACGAACAGAAATTGATAAAATTTAAAATCTATATGGTATATTATTGTCTTCATAGTTTTTTGGTATTCTGAATTTAGGAATTATTTTAATACATTTTTTCCGTTAATATAATACTGAATTGTTATTTTTTTTTTTATTCCGTTTAATATGATGCAGTATTATTTTAACGAGTGTCCCATTATTTAATTAATTTTTTAAAAACACGTTATCATGTTTATTAACTAACGAGTTAATTTTTTATAACCCGTTGTAACAAATTTTATAACTTTCATTTTTAGATAATTATTTTAATAACATGTGACTCTTTAAATGTATTTTTTCTGTGTGATTAATTTGGTAGTATAATACCGCATGTTCTCGTAGATGAAACGTGATAACATCATGTATAACAAAAAAAAAAAAATGTATCCCGTGTAGCGTCCAGGTATATTATTATTGTATAATTAATCAGTTTTGTCAATTTTAATTGCCTGTTTTATTTATTTATGGTTTCCATTGGTCGATTTATAATATTTTACGCTATGTAATACTTATCACTGTGAATATAAATTAAATTATTTATAAAATGATTCTATAGAATATCATTGAATGTATTGACGTATGTAACTAAACTATGGGCATGCCATTAGATTATACGAATATTAAGTATACGTAGTAAAAAAAAAAAATTAAACGGCGAAAACAATTAAAGGAGAATATTATATAAAATATAGGAGATATAAAGAGATTTATATCGTACGGTTCATTTATTACGGACAACATTGGTTTCTCGTGTTTTATTATTCAATATCTCATATCATCGTGTTCCTTTATTTTTTTATTTTGTCGATAAATGATATATTTTATGTTAATTTTTATATTTTTTTTTTTCGTAACTTACCTTCGATCGAAGTCGTCAAATTTATGCAACCTTAAATAAAAAGCTACGTCAAGCAGTGCCTCGTCGACCCACTCGTATTCTACACCGGTTCCCACCCTTGCAGCATCCGAATAAAATACATTATCATCGGTCGATTTCGCCCCAGCTTGAAGAAGCGTTAGAACGGCAACAAACGTGATCGACATGATAACGAGAGTGGGAAAACAGAAAGGAAAAAACTTACTGCATGTCGTCGGATCTTGTATACACACGTATATAAATCGTACATTTCTATGACAACGTTTTACTATTATTATTATTATTATTATTATTATATACGTATAGACGAGCTACCGTTGCAGATGACGATAGGGGAAGGGAAGAGCTGCAGAGCTGCTATTGCAGGTATTGTGTATCGCACACATCATCATTTCGTTCTCGTTTTATTTAGTATTTATTTTTGACAAATTTTTATTTAATTCGTCTAGTAGTTTGTCTATAATAATAATAATATTAATGATAATGATACCATAAAAATCCGTTTACTCGCGATATCGGCGAACCGTGGATTACCATAAAATAAACCCAAGTGTGCAATAAAAGCTTTATCGTTGTGCAGTGTTATAGGTTATTCGTTAGCGTTTATAGGAGGCGCCCAAGAGATTATCCATTAGAACCGTATCCGTGTACGCGCGTGTAAGCGCGTGTGCGTGTTGTGTCCTTATGGCGCGCGAACTGCCGAGGCCGGGGATATCTGACACCGTGCCAACTAACCTGTATAAATAACGCGTGGGATTCGTGTCCCGCGGTGCGTTTCCGGGCGGGCCGCGAGGGACCAAGGGGGGTGATAATGGCCGTCTTCCGAAGGAACCAGGATATAAGGGATCTTCTCACCCCGACGGAGACGGAAAAGAATGGCTGCAGTACACACGGAAGCGATATCCCCCGCCACCGTTGACCTAAATCCGGATGCGGGCTAAGGCCTCATCCGGATGCGTGACATTGCACAGCTGCCGCCGCCGCAGAGGAAAGCCGATGCCAATAGTGTTATTGATTATACCGCCGTCATTATTTTTCCCTCCATCGCGCCCATCCTTCTCAGCCCATTTGTCCATGTGTTATACGCGGGACCGCCGTACGAGGGCCGACTACGGACGTGTCCTGGCGCGCAACGGCACTCGAACGGCTTTCGGAATTTTTCTTCTCGCCCAAGGAAGCGGTAACGAGGACGCAGATCGGTTGGCGAGCACGTGCCCGGAATCCGAAAATCCGGTTCGTTTCCGACGAGCATTGTGACGTGGTATGACTATGATAACTGCGCGACGATCACGTCGACGTCGAGTAATCGCCACGAGTTGTGCGATTGACCACAGTTATGCGCGATTCGTTTTTGGAGTGCGCCGATCGTTATGAATAGCCGTCAAAACAGCCGGTTGGCGATGCGAACAAATTGTGATAAGCTTAAAAGGTTAAAAGGTTACGGAACGTTAAGCCCTAATCCATGATATTGAATAAGAGGTGTTCTTGAGCAAAAAAAGTGTGAAAGATAAGCATAACAGGAGTGCTATATAACTATATTATTTACAAACTAGAATACATACTTAGAGTTATTTTGAACAGTGTTCCATTCCATTAATTTAATCCTTAGTCTCAAACATAAATCTGTTACAAAGAAATTGTTAGTTTTCTACAGTAAAATGTATCATATTATTCAATGTAACACATAACGATTCACGAACCAAATGAAAACTGGTTTTAAAAGTTATACGATAAGACATTTAAACGTTTTGTGATCTTGTAAGGAGACAGTTTATAAGATTTAGGTCTACAAATGAATGTGGTTTATATATTTCAAACAGAAATAATTTGCAAATAGTTCAGTTCTTTTCGAGATGTATCTTTAATTGGCCACCAAAGGGATTTATATACATCCAATGCAGTATAATGTAAAAATCCACTTAAAAATCCACTTTTCTTGATTTTTAATTTAAATTTTTATTGTATTTGCTAACCTTTAACTCGCTTAACAGTCATACACAATGGGTATATTTGAATCATACGTGGTTTTCGATATCGTATGAGATTAATTAGAAAAAAGAAAAAAAACTATCACGGAAAAAACGCACAGCTTCCACTCCAGCTAATAAAGTGTAAGTAGTTTTATACCATAACCATGTTTACTTAAAATATTTTCGAACATCAGTAATTATTATAGTGATTCGTCCCACTATTTCCATAATTCATTTATGAAAACACCTATTATATACGAACCTTTTTCGGTAAGCGTTATTTTCATTTCGAGAACGACTCCGCTGCGTATACGACCGAGTGTGCTATAAAACTTTTATAGCGACTTCGACCATGGCTCTAGTTGCTTACAAAGGGATTATAAAATTAACTTCTAATGTACACCGTTATGGGGTAACGAAATCAACGTCGGTACTCGCGAACTTATTTTCCTTTCGTTTTCGATCAACTATTATTTAAATAAATTCACTATCCATCAATGTACTGTTTTATTTTTCTTCAAATCTCCATTACTCATTTTGTCTGGATAACTGTTAGTTTTCAAATATATAAAAAACCAACATAAACCAACGTACACCATACAACTTATCATGCAAATATGTATTCAAATGGATTATGTAAAACTCTCTACTGATACACATTTTATAGTTTATACTGTACACGATTGCATTACATGCACATACGTTTGTATTACATATATTACATACTATATAATTTTAGTTATTTTAAACTAAATAAACTGTAAATTATTTGACGATAAATTTTAAATATATTAAATAAATCTAAATCAACTATTCATATTAAGTAAGAAAAAATCAACATATATTTTTGTTTAATAAAAAACTTTATATATAATAATGTAATTTAGGATGTTAGAATTCAATTTTCAAAATGTATACATTTATATTCGTATCATATAAATGATTTTGAACTTAACTGCATTAATTATGTTGTCTTATAAACGGCTAAGAACTTATTAACAATTATAATATTTTGTTATCTTAATCTACTTTATTATATTGCAATTCAAAAATTTATCTTTATACGTTTATTTCAAAATCTTTTGATCTATACATACTGTAGTTCTTAGTTAATTCTTATTACGAAAGAAAAATGAAAATTTACTTTTAGTTTCACACGCCATTTTTATTATTATTTTTAAATACATATTTTATTTACGATACATATATTAAGTATATATATACACTTCTATTTAGAGAAATAAATAAATAAATCCAAAGTCAACTAAAAACATAATTAAACTTATTTTGATATAGTTCCATGTTTTAAAATGTAAAATGTATGTAATTCAACTATGGTTGATTTACCGTGAAAAATAGTAAAGATCCACTCTGTATACTTGAACAAAAAAAGTCTCTAGGACGAAAAAGGGGCTGCGCTTAGAATTCAAAAAAAGGTTTGGAAAACCGTAAAAGCTCATCTTGAAACTTTTGTCACCGGTTTAACCTTATTCTCTTTTGAATAAATAACGAAAGCGTGACTGACCCTGACTGTGCACATGCATATATACGACTTTATTCACATCACACACGTAAATCGTATACAGACAGTGTTCGTCATAATTCTCTTGTTGGTTTGTCTTTCCAGGTTTTTATTTTTTTCGTTTATTTTTATTGTGCATAATCTTTCGATCCTATATGTGAATATTAAACCTATGGGAAATCCTATACGCGCCAATTTAAGACTTATGATTTAAAGGGTTATGCGATGAATATATTAATAGATTGTTGCAACATTTAACTACATAGTAGCATTGTAAATTTGTATCGTATTCGTGTGAGTGTATGTTTTTATTTCTTACGTAGTAGAATCGATAGGTTATAACTTGTAGGAAAAACTTTGGTTTTGAATAAAAATAAAAAAAAAACTTGGACCAAAGTTTTAGAAAGCCGTTATCAAAATCTGTGGACTGAGAAATATTCTCAAATATGTTTCCGAATAAATTATATTAATCATTGAACTGTTGTCCACATTGCGCATGGTTATACTTTTTTGGTTTTATTTTTCGAACCTTTATTTATATATTTATATAGTATGTGTATTTTTATTACTAAATATAAAATCATAAACAATACATTTTAATTTTTTTTTTGAACCCTCAATGTTTATTTTTAAGTTTTAAAGATTAGATATTCTTGGGTCACACTGAAGGAATCGTTAGTTTTACGACGAAGGTATTTTAATTATATCTTTATTTTTTAGCTTTAATCGAAAAATTTATAAAATTTGCCTGTGACTATATGAAGAAATATAAGATTGTATAAAATGTTTGAACACTAAGTGCATGATTTTTTCTCCATGAAATTTTTTAATTTAAGACGAGTTTCAAAAACAATGGAGTATTAATAACATTATATGTAGTCCTTATATTTACGCATAATCTTAACGTAGGTTGTGATAAATTCCTATTTCTTGTAAATATTTGTCGTGGTAAAAATATCGATGTCGCGGTGTAAGCACGGACTTAAATATCCTAGCACAAACTAAATAAAACAATGAGGGGGGGTTCTGTTTTGTTTTTATATTTTTTACAAGATTAGTTCACCGTATTAAACGTAACGTGAAGTATCTAATCATATTCACACGGACGCGTGAGCACGTTTTGTGTATAATTGTTATTGCATAAGCTCGAACGATAATACACGAGACCAGGCGTTTTGCAAGTGTCCGTAGTAAGTTAAGTTAGTTAAGTTAGTTAAGTTAGTACAAACATTTGTAAAGAATTAGAAATAAACATAAATGATATAATGATACAAATGATTGTCATAGAATCGGTACTACTCGTAATGATGAACACCCAAGAAGAATTTTAGTAACTATCACGAATCACCAAAAAAAAAGAAAAAATTCTCCCAAACATGGAAAAAAAAAGCCTGTCGAAAGGCTTTCGAAATTATTGGAATCCATATATTCAACATAATGCCTAGCTACTTAATAAATATGGAACTACCACTTTTTAAAAAGAATGTCTCACACTGGTTAATGTACGAATGTGAAGATGCTAATATATGTGATTTATGAATACCATTTACTATGATAAATATCTATGATATCTATCTATTTTTTATATTTCGATATTCAAATTCTTCCTATACATAATTTATATTTGTATAATCAATATAAAACTTTTTAATTGTAAACAATATGTATGATTAATAAATATGTTCAAGATATAGATAACCCTAGGCCTCCACACGGTTTATCTCAGTAAAGTCCAGTAATCTAAAAAAAAAGATTTATAATAAAAATAAAAAAAATAAAAAAATATGTCTTGACATTATACATCATGCAAAACCGAATTATAATTTATTATAGGTGTACTGCAGACTGATAATGATAAATGAGTTAAAATATATTAACAATGATACAGAATTATTGATTAAAATAATATTAATCATTTTATATCCAAGTACACCTTGTAAAATAAATATATATGTTTTTGTTGCATTTAATTTTTTTAGTTAATTTTAAAAAATAAAACACAAATAAAATAAATTAAATTCCTGAATTCAATTATAATACAGTTAATAGCTATGTAGCATATTACCAGACACCAATATAATTTAATTAAAAATATAAATCTTATACTATTTTCAAAAATAATTTTCATTATTGTGTGAAACATCATGATATATAATTTTAAATGAATAATATTTTTTTGACTTAAACTTTTTCTTTTTTACAATGAATATCTTAACTTTCATACAAGATAAAATTCGGTTTTATGTTTGAGACTTTTTTGTAACTTTAGGTGGCGAGAAATCGAGAATAAAATACTAAAAAGTTGACACTTTTATTTTTTTAATTTGAACTTATTTTGCAGGTTTTGCCTTGATTTTATATCGGATAAGAATATTTTATATAAAAAATAAAAATAATAGACCATAATAGGAGTTAAATATTTAATTTTTAGCTATGATGACCGTAAAAAAGGATAAGCTAAAAGTACATAAATCGTAAATCATTAAAAATTATTTATTTTTAATTTATAAATTACCGTTGATAACATATTTTAAATATTATACTATTATGATATTATGTTTACAGTAAATATTATAATGTAATAATAAGTGTATATTTTTTCTTAGTGTTGTGACGTAGAAACTGAACAATGTCGCAGTAAAACAACACTTGATACTGCCGATTTCATCGAATTCATGAATAATATATATGATTGCTTAAATACTAAGTCACTTTTCAATAATAATCAATATAACACAACATTAAATCCTTCAGGAGCCATTAAAACATTTTTATTCGAAGCTTTAAAATATTTTTTAAACTTGACAAAAATTAAAACAGGAAAAAAAATCGAAACTACCATGTTTTAAAGGATTTGCAAATACTATAAACACAATTTTGCAATTTTTATAGGTGGAAAAAAAATAATGAAATATCATGTATAATGACAAATCAGTTTAACCAAGATGTTCTTGAAAATGTATTCAGTATTTGTCGGAAAAAAATAGGGATATAATAAAAATTCAACATCCCGAACGATAAGAATAATTCTGTAAAAATTAATTAAATTTTTTTCTTATATACTTCAATAGGAACTAATTGTGAAACATCCCAAGAAACCGATAACCATGAATCAATACAAATTGATGTAGTAGGTCCATTACCTACGAACACTGATATAATAGAAATATCTTCTGATTGAATCAAATATTTCTTCTAATATGATTGGTGCCCTGTATACAAGACTCTAACAAATAAAGTTACATTGGAGGACTGTTCGATTTCTTATTTTATGGAATATATTACTTACAAGTGTAATAAAAAGTTTAATTGGCTTGACCATCAAAATAATTTATTTACAATTAAAAATTTAAATGAAAAATACTATTACTTTTAAACAAAAAAAAATTCATATTTTGACCATGAAGTGGAACTTAAGACACCATAGTTTTCTTTAAATAAAACAATAAATTATGTTCTAGACATTTTTGAAAAAACATTTTATGGAGATTCAACAAAATTTGGTCCAAATTGATATATAAAATAAAAAACGATATTTTTATTAATAAATGGTTAGATAATGAGTTTAAATCTTGTAAATGTTACATTTATTATAGGTATTTAATAGATACAATATTGATTTGTAAAATATTTAAAAAGAACTCAATCTTACTTAACTACGTCTCAATCAGCTAAAATTTCCGGACCAAAAATATTTTATCATTTAAAATTGTCTACTCCAATGTTCCTTTATATATTATATATTTTATATATTCTTCCTATTTATATTATAAAAGTTTAAATTTTACAATAACATATTTAATGCATACGATCTTTTGTTGTTCTTTTTCAACACAATATCTTTAATTAAATAATAAAATATTCATAAACAATTATGTTTATTTTATATACTTAAAATTAATTGTTGAGATTTAAGTTATGTACAGTTAAAGCCTGTTTGTAATATTTCTTATACAATGTTCTAGTGGGTATTTATTATAAAATATAGCGTTTATAGAATATTGTACAGAGTTATTTCGTTGTGCGGCAATTTGGATAAGACAAGCAGCCAATATATTACATCTGTATACAAATAACAAATAATTTGTAAAAATATTATGATGTATTTATTTATATATAAATTATACAGACCAGTAATCCGTATTATTGCTGTCATGATGTGCAAGTATAAATAGGCTGCAAAGCCGTTACGTCACGATCGATCATAATCGACGACCAAATTACAATAATATAAATAATAAAATTTAATTTCAAGAAGAAATATTTGCTCATTCATACAACGCTATCTCTCGGAAACTTTTATTACCATAATTTTAGTCCCCAATATCCCCTCTATCATGGCTCATCTGATTATTCTATAATCAATGTTGAAACTATAAAGTATCGTAAAAATGCTACTACACTCGTATATACTCGAAAAAATGTTTTGAGTCACTCAAATAATATTTTTAAAACAACTAAATAACTAATATCGTTAAATCGTAAACGTTGAAAATCCCAATTTCATCTGAATTGTTGTGTGTACATTCACCCCGCTCTGTCCCTCTTTAACTTTCTCTTAAGCACATGGCGATGAACTGCCCACCATAAAACATGTCGTTAATAATAGTTTGACGTTTTATTTTTTCATAATTATAATGACAACGGTTCGAAAATCTTTACCCCGAATTCCAACCATGGATGTGGGGAGTAATCGTCGTCGACTCCGATGGGTTAATTAAGTCATTCTGTTGGTTTTGGTTACTCGCGGAATGACCACGGTGGATACATTTTCTTACTGTTCGCGTGTGCGAATAAACATATCATTTTTATTTAAAATTATGTTGGCTGATCCGGGCCTCAGCTTCCAAAGCCTTTCAGGGCTATTAAAGTATATTTTTTTTTTTTTTTTTTGTTATAAATCCGTAGATTTGTTTGTTGCAGCTCTCCATGCTTCTCTATCGTAGCACAATTCCTTCAGGTCTTTGTAACTTCCCTTATTCGTATCCTGCATTATTTGTGTCATGTATTCTAAAGTATATTAATGTATATTAATGTATTTTTTGATTATTATATTTTGAGCCACATTGTTATTTTTTTTGTTTATCTTTTATTACTTTACGGAATGGCGATTCAGCCAGAATTTATATTTTCGTGGTTAGTGACACGCGACGCCGGTTACCATGATGGAGGACCTTAAGTGAGGAGAATAAGCCAAAAATCTGATTTCCCGTGACCCGTGGATCCGAAGGAGAAATGTCTACTGATTTTGGTGTTCAGACGGTCGCACCGAAAACCGCGGAAACGTTACATGACGATTCGACGCCACCCTGAGGATATCGGACGTACAAATCGCATCACGATTAGGGCGAAGACCGTGTAGGATATCAAACCTAAAATACATGACCTTGTGGTTGAAGAAGCTGCGATGGAAAGCAAGCTATTACCTAGCACCGTTGCTGTTTCAATCGTTTATTTGTATCGAACACCATCGAAATTGTTGACCGAGCCATTTACACCGTTAACCTAACCGTCAGATACCAATAATACACGTTCAATGCCGAGGAAAAACAAATTTTTTGGACGTCCCAGTGAAAACAACTGTTGAATAAAGTAAATTTCCCAGTTTTCACGTCCTCTGAGGTACTCACTCTGCAAATCGCAAAGAGGTGAGAATTTGAGACACGGTCGTCGATCCGTTTTAGAGTTCTCATCGCAATTCGACTCTTTAACACATCGCCGCAGTTAGGTTAGTTGGGCTGTATACTAATTGCGTCCCACAAAAAGATATATTTTTCAGGTAGACAATTCAACAGGTAACTTGCATCCCGTCTTGAGGATGCAACTCGACCATATTATTCTTCTTACCAGCTATAATGGTCATGACCTAGATGCGTTAATAAATATCATGTGTTATAATAATCATGTATGTATAAATAGTATATATGGTATATCTGCGACTATCGATAAATTAATATTATCAGCTATCATAGAGTTTCAGTGTGCTAAAATTAATTACGTACCATGACAATGCCCGGTTGTCGCCAAACATGTTCCGAGCCGTATTTATAAAACCGAATACTTTGAAAAAACTTTAAATGTTATTAATCACTTGTAATACTTATTTTATGCTATGTTCATGACTTATTTGCGTTGGGATGCACTTGGCTGTCTCAAAAGGTACTTTTGGACGCAAATAGGCTGTGATTTTTTTTGAACCTTTTTTGTGGGACGCAAACTATCTACTCATAATAATCTCGGACGCAAGTAGTATGCACCGGTTAGTCGACATCAATCTACTGAGAATAAAATGTACTTGTGGCCACCGGGGACGTACATTTTTGAGGTGGTTGATAGTTTAAGTACTCTACGTTTATTTTTTTATTTTTTTGCTATGACAAAAACAAAAATTCGATTTGGATAAAAACCGGTGTTTCGTAAATGTTATATTTTTTTAAATTTTCGTCAGCTTCTTACAATTATTAAGAAAACTACTGGGAATTATATATTCTTGCATGTAACAACCATGCAACATTTCCTATTAGAAGCCTTTAGTTATTGTGTTGATCAAAGCAATGATATTGCTTTAAATCATGTACACAAAAAATAAAAAACACATATATTATGATAAAACCAATACATTCCTTGTCATAAGCTGAATCTAAAATGTCTTATATATTATTGTGTTATTATTAATTATAAATTATTTTATTGATGACGTATATAAATATATTATGGACGTAACACATCTTATTCATAGAACTGAGTATATGTTAAGTCCATTATAAAATTAGGTATATTTTTAACATTAAAATCACTCAATATAATAGCTAATATTAACCAAATATTTTATGTTATTGATTTTAATATACACAGAAAAATCAAAATCGTATTCGTTAAAACCATTAAATATAAAATATTATTTTCACAGTATCTTTTTTTTTTTTTTTTTGATGAAAACTATGTTTTCGACGGCCATTTGAAAAAATATTAGGATTTACTTTAAAGAGGTTAATTTATAAATTGGAAAAAAATGTCGAAAGAAATAATATGAATTTAAACAAATTAAATTTATACAATAAATCCTTGAACAGGTCAGGCTTGTTTTAAATTATAATTATACCATTATGACTTGAAAATACTGATGTTTTTCAATACATCATTGGTAGTATATTGAAATAGAAAATCATAAATTGTAAACGAGTATAATACTATAATATTATAAATTATATAGACTGTAGTATAATATATGACGTGTACACGAAACCCAATTACCTAAAGCAGCCGAAAACCATGAAGTCAAAGAGGGTGATAATTTTTTTAAAAAATGATTAATCAGAAAATTCCACAAACCAACGCGATGTTGAAGACATAGATTTTCTGCGTTATCTCTGTACTTGATTCTCTGCCAAAATTAAACTATATCGATTTACCGGTTTCGGCTGTGCCAGGAAATTGCAGAAAATATTTTTTGTTCCTTTATAGCCATTTCTCACACCACTAACACGTTCTTGTCACACGTATTACCTGACGAGATCTCCTTTACGTACTCCACATGGTCATTACAAGAAGATTAACTTTGTCATGAAATAAGAAATACACAAAATTTCTATAAATTAATTTTTTCATTTGTGATGATTACTATTTATTCTTTGAATTTGCCTGGATTGATAGTCCATATACGAGTACCTACCGAAGGATGATTTTCGCCCTCTCCATAATAATCATCATTAAAAATGTGTCGCAGATATTTATCAGAATAAAATATTTTCCCCTAAAACTACATTACTATTACCTTCTATGAATCTTTTGGAAATTACATGGGTCCTATATTGCTCCACATGATATTTCTATATTGCTCTACTTACCAAATTCCAGTTGAAAATAAGGTATTTATTTGTGTTATTCATTAATTGTTCTTTGGTTCCTTATAAAAATAATAACCATTCATGTCTTTAAAATTAATTTCTTTCTGTCCAATATGCTTTTTTGTGCGTTCCAAACCAAATTTAATGAAATCGATACTTATATATGCTTTACATTATAGGATACCCAATACGTGTACTCTTAAATAACACAAACTATTTTTTAATAACCTATCCTATTTAAATATGACAGAATATTTTACTAAAAGGTTCGTTCAAAAAACAATTATGACATGATAATATTTAACGGGAAATAAAACACCAATCAAGATTTGCGAGTAGTATTCATTCAATATCATTGAGTTATCATACACATTGCATAACTAATAAAATGATAATTGTACTCCTAAAATATATTAATTATACTAATTATTTTACGGATTATATTGTAAACACATAGAGTAAATAGAGGGGGAAAAAAACAAAATCATTTTATAAGATCTCATCAAAGTTGAAAAATCCAGCGAATATAAGACCATTTTTCAGTGTCTCAATAATTTTTAGCTGTACAAAAATTCCAAAAACCATGACGTTTAGGTTTCGTGTTGCTTAATGTATAAGGATCAACACCACTTAGACGGATGCAATAAAATTCGTGAACTGTACTCTCCGAATGTGCACTTTATTTTTCATACCTTCAACTATAGAGGAAGTAATGTATATGTACATATATATATATATATATATATATATATGTGTGTGTGTAGAAATATTCTGAGGTAATTTTTATATTTTGTTCTCGCTTTTGTTTTAATGATAAAATATAACTAAATTATTCAAAATACTTTTCAAACATTTAATATATTTAATTTTCATCATTATTGTATATACACTATGGACATTAATTGTAGCGAGACAAATTAAGATCGTATATTCAGTGCTCCATTTGGAAATTAATTTTAGAATAGGGAGATAGGTATCGTTATTATGACTTATCTACGTTTAAGAACACTAGGGAAAAGGAATTCGGAATTCAAACAATATTTTGAATAGGTAACAGTGCCTATTGAAAACTAACATGGCTTAAATTCTAAAAAAATATCATTTTTCTGTTTTTGGGTATTTAAACGTTATACAATTTTAATGTTTAACGTTATTGTACATTGAAACATTATACAGTTTTAACGTAGGACGAGATTTGAAATTGTCCTGCCTATATTTTATGCTCAATTATTATTTCTATAATCTTTTTCGTAATACGTTATTTAAGAAACGTAGATAATCAGGACGGACGCAGGAAAAAATTTCGGTGGGGGTGGGAGTTGAAAAATAAGAGTAATTACCGTTATTTTGAAATAATTGACTACTGTCGATCGTTATCCCATGACCATTTAACACAAAATTTAAGAAGACCCATCAATCATAACGTACCATTGTAAATAATATTATATCAATTACGTATAAATATATTTACTTGATTTTTCTTATTGATAATAAGCGACTTACAAACACGCATTATTTTTGCGAAGTATTGCTATCATGGAATTTCAAAAATTTGAGTTTAAAATACCAACACCTTTTAGAAGGTTAAGAAAATTACAAATTATTACAGATTTACTTTTCATAACAACACATTTTTATTTCTAGCATATTTTAATCTTATTTTGAACTAATAATTTTTTTGAGGTACATAAGTTAGGATAACTACGTTTTAAATTAATCATCCATTTATTTCAGGGGAAGGGGTTGAACCCCCAAAACCCCTCACTGCGTCCGCCACTGTACATAATAATAATAATCTTAAATTATGAATTTAAATAATTTTAAATAATATAAGTGTGTAATATAGGTACTTACCTATTATAAAATCATTTATTGACCAATTCTAAAAAAGATATTGTTCAAAATAAACTATAAAGTAGGTATTTAAACATTTAATATACACCTTACACGAAAAGAAGGTTATCGCAATTCACGACAAAATATCTACAACCAACAAGCAACTTGAAATTACTTACACTAAATAGCTAATCAATATAATTCAAATAACATCCGACATTTTTGCACCAATTTAATCGAACATAAATGGACAATTAGTTGAATAGGTATCTATTTTCTTATTAAGTAATATATTCAATATTTATAAATAAACCATCAATAAAATAATTCGGAAAATATAAATTATTGTCAACACAGTTTAGCCAACTTTCAATTGTTCATAACTATAATATTCAAAAAAATTATCTTGAGTTCAAAGTAAAAAACATCAAAAACGTTTTTTTGAATTACATTATTTGCAATTTTTTACGTTACAAATACGTTTATTGTCTATTTTTAATCATTAATTATGATTAATGATCTATTGTTTTTAATGTTATTCGATATTTTTTGTTTTTCGTTTATTGATTTCGTTTATTTGTTTTCATTTTTTTTTCTTTATAACTTTATAAATTATAATGTTATATATAAAGTTTTGAAGCCCTACTTAAAAACGAAAAATACAAAACCCAATAATAATTCGAAAAAATAATATTTAGTTATCAAATGACTAATTAAAGTTAATAACCATTAAAATAATGCGAATAATATTATTAAATTCAATTTCACTTTTAACCATATAATATTAAAATTAATATTAATATTAGATTATACAACATCAAAACGATTTCATAATTATAATCTATTTAAGAATTAAATTAAAATTATATTTATATTTGAATACTAAAAATCTTAAATAGGTTTTATGGATAAATAAAGGAATAAAAATTAATTATTTTTTTTAAAAAAATGCAAAACGGTTTAAGATTATAAACTAAGAATTATGAGTATTTCTTGAAATAATACATAACACGTATAAAATAATTAGCTTGCTTAACAAATAATATAATATCATAGTATATTTTTACAAGTTATAAATTATAATTATATATTTTCTAAAATGTACTTAACATTATTCTTTCTGATAGAAACTTAGAGATCTTTTTAATGAGTTAAAACTACCTTAATTTAAGATATTATTACAAGCAAACTAAATAGTTTATATTTTAAGATGTTGAGAGTTTTCCAATTATAAGTTTTGTTGTAAAATAACATCAACATTGTACATTTTTTTAATTCCAGCGTTAAAAAATGTGTTCTTGAAAAAAACTAATTGACATTATCATTTCAAGTATAATATTAAGTAAATACATTTAAATGTATTTCCTTGATAATAATAGTCAACATTATTTGAAAGCGGAATCAGCTATTTTTATGATTTTATGACTTTAAATTGGTGTAATCTTTAAGACTCTATGGAGTATTTTACTTGCGGGAATTTATATTTAGGATAGTTTATAAATTCTACCATTAAATTACTTTATTATGCCACGTACGTCATACATCGAAGGTTAAAACAAAAATATTTACTTAAACTTTAAGTCTTAATTTATTAATATTAATGATAATAATACAATATACATTACATTGTTTATTGGTTAATCAAATATGTTGTTTTATGAAGTAATATTTCGTTTTCATTAAATATTGACACAGAATAATACATATTTATTGGATTTAAAATACAGAATTATACTTATTTTTATTGTTATAAAATAATCAATATTAATTTGAATATTTATCTTTACAGAAGTATCGTATTTATAATATGAATTGTAGATTTGTAGTGATCATTAATGTTTAAATTAAACTTAATGGTGTGTTAATGCTCAGCGTAATAGTATTTTCGATAGTAATAATGTTATAAGAGGCTTATACTTCAACAATCATAGTTAAAGTGTAATTATAATCTTATATCATAATATCAGAATTTTGTATGAGAGCAAGTTATACATTACAAATGGAAAACAGCGAATTTTATTATATATTTAATTTAAATAAAAAGTAAAAACTAAATTTCCAAAATTGTATTTTTTTCGGGAAGTCGTATTTTATATTCAACAACAGATATCATGGTAAAATCGGTATATAAATCAGTAGTATGACTACATTTTTTGTACCGATAAAAATAATATTAGAGCATAAAACAAAATGTTCAGTATTATTTGATTTCGAATGTTCTCCAATGATTTTCCTTTTGTACTGATGATAGATTTTTTAATAATGTTTTCAAAAAACATTAATGTATCACCAATTAAAATTTAAAAATGAATTTGAATTTTATCCATCCCGAAAAAAAAATGATTAATTATACACGCATGATACGGTTGTATAATTCGTACGGCTACAGCTTATTTATAAAACTAAATTATTAATTCTGGTCGTATGAAAATGAATTCTAATCAAAAATTGTCGAATCACGCAACACGATAATGCTTTTGTTGAGGTGTGATTTCAACCCACGCAAACGGAAATATAGCACAAAATATAAATGAAACTCCGTAGATTGATTGATTGATATCGAATTCGATTGATAATCGAACTCATCCCGTATAAACTTTACTGTAGTAAAAGTTAATAATTCGTACCCTTACGTATGATCTTCCACCTTTGGTATAATGCACTACATTATTATATTATTATTATTATTATCCCGTGCAGAGTCGAAGTACAGCCGGGGATACAATGGTAATCTCTATTCGATTAACGAAAACAACAATTACTGAACGATCGATGAATACCAAATATAAATAATATTAGATGATCTAGAAGATCAAGAAGAAAGGGGTTGTTTCGGGGGTTTTTGCAATTGTAATTTAAAATCGGTTTCGAAAACTTTTCCAATATAACTTTTCGTCTTTGCTTATTCCGCACACCCAACTTCTCGATCCGTTGCCGCTAATATCTATGCCACCTTTACGCACACGCCGTACTACCCTACGCGTATTCATGTGTCACACGTCCCCCGGGCTTGCGCCAAAAACTCGGCGAATTGAAACGGTTTTTTTTTCCTTCTTACCATCTCCGTACTCGCGTTTACTATCTCGTTTACCTTACCCCGACCGATTCCGCAGGTGAGATGACTAGTCATGCACCTTTGGAGCAGTTCCAAAAAGATTCCCGCCGAAAAGTAAAAACATTTTTATTTTTATTTTATAAAACATACACACGCACACACGAATAATAGTATGTCCTTCACAGGTTTTTTTTTTTTTTCAAAGATAACGTAATGGGATTTGTATTGTGCTTATATCCGACGCAGCAAAGTATTCTCCATACTAACCTGTAAAGTTATACCACTCATCTAAAGTCGTTTTACTTCGACGTGCACACGTAGTGTTTTATATACGTACCTAATGTCATAAGTCAGGCGCGGATTCAGGATTTCAATATGGGGGGAGGGGGCGAATAGACAAAAATAGATTTAATACACATGAAATATACTTTTCAGTTTTACACATTTTATTTTCATTAAACATTTTAAAATTTATAATTTTATAATAATATATTTTATTAAGAAGGTATTTATTATTATTATTATTTAGTATTTATTTTGTATACAATTATATTTAAGTTAAAGAATAAATTCTAAACGATGGGTTCCTTGATTGGCAAATCTTTCAATAATGTTGTCGACGTTTATTTCTATATCTGCATGAATATGTAGTAATGCAAGCCAATTCAATCTATCTTCAACCATAGTGGACCTTAACCAAGTTTTAAGTCGTCGTAATGTGGAAAAACTTCTTTCAGCACTAGAAACACTGACAGGTAAGGTAGCATATATTTTTAAAAGAAGGTTAATAGCTGGATAGATGTCTTCATCGCATTTTATGAAAGAATCTAATGCGTTATTTGGTATATTAAAACCATTGTCATTTTCTCGAATCCATTTAGTTTTCCAAAGATTGAACTCTGATTTTATTAATTTTAAAACAAAATTTAAATCTTTATTAAAAAAAGAAATATATATTTAAAATAGTATCTGAAAAATCAATTTCAGTATTTTTCAAAATATCTGAAGGAATAAATATGACTAAATTATGTACTTCTAGAGTACTATTACTGAATTGAGCTTTTAAATCTTCAGCCACATATTCTAGAATTGGAATATAAATCGACTGTCGATAATATACTTGCAGATCATTTGTATTAACAGTTGGCTCGATATTTCTGTTTTTATTAATTCTAGGTAATTTTAAGTAATAATCAATTTTTACTGCTATATCTTGAGCTTCATGAAAAATGTCATTAAATTCTTTTTCACAGTTTTGTCGTTTTTTATTTATCACACTAAGAGTATCAGCTAAAATATTCTGAGCAGTTTTCAAATCAATATTATTTTTTTGATATAACCGACTAAGAGGTAAGGTACAGTGAAGAACGTCCGATAAACAAACAATATTTATGATAAATTCCGTGTCACGAAGTGTTTTAAGTAATATCTTTGCTTTAGAAGAACTGAGTGTGTCTTTCCATAGCGAAATTATTTCTAATATTTGTGATATTTTATGAAATGATTCACGAAACTATAGAACACCTTCATGTCGTTCTATCCAACGAGTTTCGCAAAGTTGTTTAATTTGGTGTCCAAGAATATTTTTTAAAACAATATTACGCTTAGACGATGCAGTAAAAAAGCAATAATTTCTTTCATTGCACCTATCGAGTTTCTCACAATTTGGACATTCGATGATTTAGAAATAGAAAGATTAAGTGCATGATTATGGCATGGTGAATAGACAGCATTTTTAGCTTCTTTTTGAACTTCAACCACAGCCCCACGTTGTTCAGAGGTCATAACGATACATCCATCAGTTGAAATACCTACACAGTTATTCAAATCGAAAGAATGTTTTTTTGATACATTTAGTACAACTACCCCGATATCTATTCCTGTAACAATGAGCTCAATAACTTCAGTATTATCTTCTCCGTCATTTTCCTTTAATACTTCTTTCCTTAAGTCTATAAATTGTAAAAAGTCTTCACGAATTACGCCATTATGAATATATCGTAAAATAAGAGTAAGTTGTGATTCATGCGATATATCAGTCGTTTCATCAAACATTATGCTATATATTTTAGATTCATTTACTCTTTTAACTATTATATTAATTACTTCTTCACCACAACATTTAATCAAACTGTTTTGTGTAGTTTTACTAATATACGTTGCCCTAGAAGACGAATTTTGTAGATGTTTTTCTAAATTTGTATCTCCAGCATGAATTCTATACTTAGGCAATTCTTTAAAGTTTCCTTGGTTATTAAAATCAAGAGGACCGTCATCTCGGTGGCTCCTAAAAGAAATATTTTGATTACTAAGAAAAATTATTGTTTCAATAATTGGAATTAATCGAATACGGTTTTCTTTAACTAATTGCATACGGTGACTATCTATTATATTAGCGATATTACTTTGTGGATTTTTAAGAACATTAAGAAAATCTTTTGCTGTAATTATAGCATCTTTATGATAGTTATGATTTGCATGTGTATGTAATATACCATCTTTACCAAAAAGCTTAGAAAAATTGTTTAACGGTTTTACTACCAATTGATTTAATGGTGTTTGTTTTTTGGAGCCACCTTTTGTCGCAAACAAAAAACAATATTTACAAAAGTAACCCTTTAACTTGTCAGATAACACTAGCCATTCAAATTTGTCTAAATGTTTTTGACTTGCATATCTTTTATCAATTTTATTTTATAGATTTTATTATGTTCCGAGTACGGGAACTCATAGTTATTTGGTGGTATCCAATGATTTAAAAGTAATTGTTGTTTGGTGTAATCATCAAAAGATTTTCCAATAAATTCGCCAACGTCATACGACATTATTTTAGAATTTGTGAGCTGATTTTCTATGTCTATTGTACAATTTGATGGGGTTTTTAATTCATCAGATATAACAGGTTGGTTTCGGGAATCTAAGATATTATTTTTTTCTCCGGTGCTTAAATGGTCTTGAATTATTAGAACAGGAGGAACTATTGGTAATGAATCTGATGTTAATGACTTCTTAGGAAGTGGCGCAAAAAAACTATTAATTTTCGCAGTAGATAACCTTTTTCGATTGTTCTTATCGTCAGCCTAAAAGTGAAAATGTAAAATTTAAATAGTTATAAACTATTATATAAATTTAGTCACTACTTCGGAAAAAACGCATTAGAAACAGAGACGGATAAAATGGAGGAGAGTTGTATAAATAAAAAGTGTAAAACATTGATATTTATATTATTAAAACTTAGCGTATTTATAACTAAAAGAACGAATCGTTCACTATTGAGTACAGACTACATGTAGGTACTTACCATTTCGAAGAAGCAATTTGATAGAAAACGTGATCCACGAATAAATGATAAATACAAAATAATATAATACGTGTAGGTATACGACTATACGAATGAAAGAGTCGTATAATATGACATAGGTACGTAAATATAATATCATTGATTTTATGAAAAACAGATAAGATAATGTGTATTCCGCTGTTTTTCCAACATATTCTGTGACTATTAGTAATTTATTATTAGCAATTGAACGATTTCCGGCGATACGAAATCAGATACTCACAGAATAATAAGAATCATATAAAAATAAAAAACAAGTCTAAAATTTAAAATTGGCTTATTATTATTTATTTAGAAATTACGAGACAACGTAAACTTTTATCTTATCTAAAAAAAAATGTATACAAGTATTTTTTTGTTAGTGATAGAGTAATACAAATTGTACGTAATAATTTTAAAAAATTCATTGGGGGCGATCGCCCCCATCCCCCCCCCGTGGATCTGCGCCTGCCATAAGTTATATAATATATATATAATATATAACACTTTATTATATTATTCTGTTCAAAGTGCCAAAATACTTCACGATAGGTTCTTGTTTCGCCTCCAGTGACAACATCAAATAATATACTTAGTACATAATCAAACTCATTCACCACGTACAAAATGTGCATGCGAGTAAAATTTAATGCAATTATACACAAACTGCTGCACGAGAGTTAGGAATTCACCATTCAATTAAAACGTAATATTATCAGAAAAACAATTTTTATCATTAGAAAATAATATTTTATTAAATTCCGAAGGCTTAAATAATAGTTTTATAAACTGCGTAGTTTAATGAATTTTCTTTTCAATTAGAATAATGTGAATAAAAAAAAATATTTACGTGTCAATAACACGATGGTTTTAAATAAGGTCGGAATTCTAAACATACTGTATTCGTATTTTCACTGGTTTTCAAAAAATATAACTACTGATATACTTATTTTCTAAATGAAAATAAAAATATAATTTCTCGGTGTATATATTCGATTTGGTGGCGAAATTGATATATTAAGTATCTTTAGATAATATGTCGAACTAATACATACATTAAAGTTACATGTTGTACTGAGATTAAGAATTTTATTCAAATGAAAATGCACCTAGATTATGAAATTTAAAATTACTATAAACAAGAATAACAATAATGGTCAGTGGCGTACAGAAGTATTTTGAGAGCGCACGCAACTAAAAAAAGTAAGCCATCCACCCACCAATTTTTTTTTTTTTTTTTAAACGTTTATTTAAATTATTGTCTGTAGCTGTAATTAACTCTTAAAACAACTATAAATTTAAGAAATTAAGATTTATTATAATTATTTAAAATTAAGATGTCTACACCCAGTGCCGTATAGGTATAATGTTTGTGTTATAAAAATAATAATGTTATTTGCTTACCGTACTCCATAATGTTTGGTATCCAAGTTGTACAATTATATAACCACCAAACACCACCCATACACCCACTCCCGATGAAAGCACATGCAATTTCCCCCCCCTTGGTAACCTGTCTGGGCGCCACTGATAATGGTTGTGACTACTTCACGAAAAATCACTATTTCGGTAAGTTGGAAGAATTCAAAATCGAGATGGGAAGTACGAAAAAATCTCAATAATTTCAATCATCATTCAGCCGAGACTAATTAACATTGGTCTTATTGATATTTTGTATAAGTGCATAACTAATAACAACGTAGTATGATTAATTTAAAAGCATCTCTACGGTATAGTCAAAAGTGAATCAACTCGCAGATCCCTTTGTAGTGATTTTATTAATTAGTCTGTCTACCAGAAGTAGTCTGGTAGACTCTACCACGTGTCACTACCGAAATATTGTTGCAGATATACAGTGACGAATTGTATATAACAATTATATGCAACAGGGGTGAAGAACATCGGACCACCCCATGCACTACAAGTAAGTTTCAGAATATAATTTGTGATACGGTTGTATTCTTATTCCTGAGCCCGAAACTAAACAGATACGATATATATATATATATATATATATATATATATATACGACATTATATAAATATGCAACAGGAATTAAATTACGATCTTTCTATTAGGTAATCTTATTAAATCCCTTTACCGTATAATAATAAACAACGAAATACGTAAATAAAATATTGCGCATAAGTAAAATTGAAGAGCCAACCTTAGATGTATTTTCGAAAATTAAGATTTTACCGTTAGAAGTAAATCACAACACGGAATACATGAATATTAACGCAAAATGCAAATTCAGCGAACTTAATAATACAAAACAGATATACGATCACGTCACTTCAGAAAAAAATAATTAGTTGTAAAATCTTAGCAGTAAATAAATTAATAATGGATTGATTACTATTGCGGCTGTATACAATTATCACTGTTATCTTCGTCATTTTTTTGGGCCATCAGTTAGACACACCACTTGATAAATTAAAGTCGTCTAGTTTCGTTACAACATCTTATTTGTAATATTTATTTACGTAAGCCCACACGGTTTGTTTTCATTTTCCACATCTTGTTTTATTTGTATTTTTATATCTCGTCCTGGACAATGTTCAGTCCATCCGAGATACAACCTCATGACTCTTCCATTTCATATATTTGTCTCTCCTGTGCGATAACCCAGTAAAAATCCAACCTTTGCTTGAAAATTTTTTACTACAGTATGCTACAAAATTATTAATCTTCATCCTCGAAGGGAACCTGGATCAAATCAAGATTAATAAAATTAAATACTTGTTTTATATTTAAATTATAATTTTTATAATTAAATAACTTGGTTTTTACCAAACCATAGCAAACAATGATTGTTTACACCTGTAAATATCACAACTTTTTTTATTTCATACGTATTTTATTTAATAAAATAGTGTTCAATGGTATATAACTTATTATTTTTAGTATAATGTCAGTCGCTGTAGTTAATAACCTGAATACATAAAGTTTAAACAGTTTATTCGAAATAATAATAGAATAATGAAAAATTTCATTGGCTAATAATGGAATACTTAATTTGATCGATCCCGTTGATGATAGTATAACAATACTTAATTATTTACACCTAAAATTAATTAAATCGATTTATTTTGACTTTCAGTATAATAACTGGTATCTATTGAGATAAAAAAAACACAATAAGAAAAATCATGAAATTACGAATACATTTTTTTATTTACTTTCACATGTAATGTTTTTCATTTATGAATGCAAACACGATTTTCATATAAATACCTAGCCAGCGTGACAAGTCCATATGTAATATTGGTCCACACCTTATTTGAAGCTATATCTGGACTATGAAAATATAATACACTTATTAATACTTATCCATACCTTCCAAATCCATTATTTCATGTTATAAATATATCTACTATAAATATTAAACGATCGCCTGATCGTGGTCTGACTTAATTGAGAAATAATCTCCAATCATATTTATTAGCCATTCATTAGTAATCGATTTGAATATATCATGTTATTGCTCTCGATTTTATGAAGATAAATCTGTTTTATAATTTAACCTTAATACCATCTGGTATTCCTACCCTCTAAAATTAGGGTTTAGAAGAATTCTAGATTATTTTTTTTTCTGCCGACTTGATGTAATTAGATAACATAACTTAATTTTTCGTCTCATACCTAACTATTCTACCTTATAACTATAGTATTTCTCTTTTGTCACTTTATCTTTATTTCTTACTTTTTTTTTTTTTGTTATTTTGTTAGCACAGTTCTTACATTATTTTGTGTTTGCTGCAATATTTAAAAATATGTTAATCAATATTTTTGATTTTCGAAATTATCATTACTTTCGCGTGCAAATAAAAGTAGTTGTTGTAGATACAAATGATTCATTAGTGTTTTAATGCACACGAAAAAATTATTTCTATTATTTTATTTACCTTTAGTCTCATTAATAAAAATATAAAACAAACACATAAATATTGTTCAATAGCTAATGAGATTATACGAATAAATATTAGCAATAACACTTAATATTAGAATATATAATTTTGTTGAGTCATGTTTATAGTGTCTATATTAAATATTAAATACTTAAATTAATTTGATTTATATACAATAAAGAAGAATAAATTTGTATATTTGTTTTGGTTATCAAATTTTCTTTAAATTATTCATATTTTTTATAATGAAGATAAAAAAATTAAAAAAAGATAATAAAATATATTTTTTACAAAATGGTTATAAAATGAACATACATTTTTAAATAATGATTTTCAAAACTCAACTATTGAGGATAATTTTTTTTTATACAAAGTCATTTTAATTTATTTTATTAAAATTCGTTAAACAAAATTAGGTACCTAAAAATATACAATTTATAAGTTATAGTAGAAATCGATATCACATAGGTATATGTTTCAAGAATAGCAAGGAATGTAATAATTGCGATGATATATGTACTTATATAAAATTTATATTTATTAGGGCTAGGGACGTCATGCTCACAAAAACTTTAAGTTATGCATGTTGCCGTTAAAAATTATCAAATATGGTCTAGAAATATGCAAATATTCTAAAAAATTTTCTTAAAAATATCATATGTTTCTGTAAAATACCAAAAATTACAAACTTATTTTATATTAATTATGATTATTTATTATTTTCATTATTCTTCTTCATTACATCTTCTTCTTAAGATTGCCTCGCCTTTAAACAAAACAAAATTTTAAATTTCAAATATATGTCCATTCTGTTTTTTAGTTTTAATAATTTTAAAATTTTACCCAAATGAATTACGTTGTGTGACCAAAATTATTCAATTGTAAATGAGCGATGATTTTTCGCTGATAAATTTGTATACCTCGAAAACATACGCTCGACATCAATAGATGTTATTGAAGCAAATTCATAATACTTTAAATTGTTAACTTTTAAGTCTTCAATATATTCCATCGAATTGTGTTTCTTCTAAAATATTAGAAATGCTTCTAATAATATTAAATTCTTCATTTTTTAACAGTACATTTCTTTAAATTTTATAGGAATAGCTTTTTCCTTTTTTTCTTGTAAACTTTGTAATTTTGATAGTTTTAACAACGTATTGTTTAAATTTTTTTTTAATGAAATATGTACTTAAAATACAAATATAGACAAATATGCACTTTAGGAAAAAATAGAGCTAAATATGCAAAATAAAAATGATTACTTTAAAATGCTAATACTATGAAACGAATTTCTATATTACATAGATGTTTTGAATAATTATTTAAAACATGTTAACTCCTATAATTCCCTAGCACTAAAAATAATTATATTTTAGTTTTGATTCTAAGTGAAACAAACTTTATTTCTAGTGATCACCTTACATGGCCACTGATACAATACTAATACCTTTATGAAAATTATTATAACTTTATTTTAAAGTTCATAAACTTAGACATTGTTATTATATTTGTTATTATTCAGTTTTTATCTTGTATAATACGATCTAACCTAATTGAATATAAATTATTTTATTTTAATTTAACTTACTAATTTAAAATGCATTAAATATTTCTTAGTATTAATCAATTGTACAAAACCACATGTTCTTTAAAATAAATAACATTTTATTTAAATATTATCGTCTTATACTAGATTGTAGTGTAATTACTTGGATTAACTTATCACATTTCAATTGTTATTATCGATGATTTCTCATTATAATGTGTTTATATCTTCTCAGAAAAATGGTCTAAATTTAATAATATAATGCAACATATAAACATTATAAATCTATAAAGTAATTTTTTTAATTTTTAATAGTATAAAAAAAAAAATCTATGATAAATAAGTATATATATTTTAGTGTTTATTTTAATATCAGCAAAATGTTAGATCCCCTATGATAGGATTTACTTAAGCTTAGGAAAACAGATATATTTGTTTTGAAAAACCTTTTATATGCGTAAAGACTTGAGTGTTTTTTTTAAAAATAAAGTTTTAGAGGTATTTTTTATTGGAAAAAACTGACGTGAATCATTCGTTGAAACACTAGGTGTAATAAAAAAAAAAGTGTTACAACAAAATACTGTTTGTATTCTTGTATATAATTAAATTTGTTATTCTTGTAAAACTAGAAGTTTGATGAATATACCAATATATATGTATATATACTTACAATTCAGTCAAGTAAAAAACAGAATATTATAAATAATAAGTAAAACTAATGCGAGCTAAATATAACATTTTTATAAAAAAACAAAATAATTATAGAAAATAATAATTCGAAGAGCTTTTTTGAATTCGTTTTAATCACCCAAAATCGATATTATATTATTAAGTTTTTGTTACAAAAACAGTATTATTTAACAATTAACAAAATAAATACATAACACATCTTGTTACATTAAAAATTTTTCAAAAAATATATTTTTTTAATTTCATATACCTTTACCTGTCTCCGATAATAGTTTAAAGGTACAGGTACAATAAATAGATAATTGTGCAATAGTTAAAACATTTGATATAGTTCTTCTTCAGCAATACACCTAGCATGATTATATCAATATAATTATAAATCATTATTATATAAACCTAAAACCATAATTAACTAACCGTAATGATATTGAACTTTATACTCGATTTTTCCATTAAAAATGTATTATTATTATTCATAATATAAATATAATAATATTGTAGGCACTTATTTATAATTCTTGTTATTGTAATAAGATAGATAATTCTAATGACTAATTATTGTAGTATTACTTTCTAATATACTGTATTTATTTGAATTTAATATTAAATACATTATATTTCTAATAGTTTTCGTTTGTTTTTAAAAGATTACTTCCAATTCAAATCGACTATTTGCTATTTAATAACGAAATCAGAGGCCTTCATTAATCTTAACATTAACAAACATAGCTGATTCTTATTGGCATCTGATACACATTTCAAATATTTTTATTTTTTTTGTCTTGATGCAACACGTAACGTTTTATTTTCGGCGATGACTTGTTTTGGTCGTTTAAAATTAAATATTTCAAATATCGAATAAGCCACGGTTCATTATCAGTACAATTTGTCTCAGCATCGGTTCCCAGCAACCGATTCATTATTAAATGTTTGAAAAACAGCCAACAATAACCTGGGTTTAGGACCCTTTCTATATCATCTGAACATTTTAAAGGCGTGGCACTCCCCCTTTGATCACATAATGACAATTTGGGTTGATTTATGTTTCCCTCTAATTGCACTTGGCTTTTAACAACCTAAATAAAATAAACGTTTAGTAAACCAGCTATGGCTTTATATATTTAATAAATATTCAGTTTATATACATTAACATAGACATCTTATAATTCGTTGAATAATGTATGCGTATGTATATCGGTAATAAATATGTGTATTATGCATGCATCCACACAAGTGTAGGCGACATTAAAAGTTGTATACGGTAAACATTGTATTATTAATTTCTTTATGATAAATTCTTAGTATTAATATATCTACGATTTATTTTTATATAGTATTATTTATTTTATTACATTTAATAAGCTCTTAACGTTTAATTTTCATTGCGAATACATAAAATTGTATATTTTTTTCATGTAAATGTATATTAATAGATGAATAACTTAATTTAAATAAAGCCAAAAACAATGAATAACCCTTTGCTACAGAATTAAATCAGTACCACATGTATAATATTTATAATTTTGGCACATACATTTATTTTTAATACTTAGCAACGTTTTCTTGGATCTTAAATTTTTTTTTTTTTTCATTCATACTGCATATACATCTATTTGTACTAGTTGTTTTGGTGTTACGTGTAATCCGTTCAGTGCAATAGTAAAATTTCCAATACTATTGTCCATCTAATAGCAAAATAATTAAAACAAATTAATTTCAAAGTTTTCAGCCTTATCGGCAAGGAATCGATGATTAAAATATACAAACCAGTCGCGTAGGTGTTTTCACATCGACGAGAAGTAAATTATAAAATCGAGACCGAGAAAGGCTATCGAATGATTGAGAACGTTATACCTTTTTGGCCGAACGATTGAGAACACTTAAAATTAATAAAGAACTTACAGTTGACCCAAAAAAAAACTCAAAAAAACGTTAGGATTGAGAAAGAATTTATATGCAACGTTGCCACAGTTTGCTATATAATTTATTTGGCTTTTGAAAAATTTAGTATACATACAATAAATATTTTTGAAAAAATAATTTAAAAAAAAATAATATCGTATGAATAAAAATTAAAAATATGTAGAACTTATAATAATATCTAATACCTGTATAGTATGTATATGTATAAAAAAAATTTAAAATATGTAGAACTTAAAAAATTATGAAATATATTCACGAATAAGTTGTGTGATGACTGCAAAACCTAACCATATCATAACCATTATTCTCTCGTATCTGGTATCTAAGTTACTAATAACATCCAGATAAAAGTCCGATAATCAACAGATTATTGTATTCATATTATCGATCGATTAAATTTGGCAACGTTGGAAAAAAAAAACTCGAGCGTTCTCAATCGTGTTACCATAAATAACGTTCTCAATCTTATTTTACCGTTTCGAAAGTTTCACGTCCACCGATCACAAAAGTCCCGTTACATTTGCCACCATGTGGACGGATTCAAAAGTGTACATCGTTCACGTAACGTACCGAAAGTTAATAAGAATTTCAAAGAACCGTCCTCGACAGCAGTATACATCAGTGGTTCTCAATTGATGGCCCGCGTGCTGATTTTAGGGGGTCCATGGTTGTGTAGTACTGTAATGATTTTTTTTTATTTTTTTTTTAGAGAAATGTATATTTATATATACAAGGTGATTTTTTTATCGTGAACTAGTTAATATCTCGGAAAGTATTAGGAATTTTAAAATATTATTTTTTTTTTAACTTTCTAGGTTTTACTATTTTACACTGTATTACAATTTTGATAATTTTAACTTCCTCCCTTATTTAATAAAGCACTATCAACTTTCGATTTTCAAATGGTAATACCTATTTTCAATAACGAAAATTTATGAAAATACTGAAAAAAATAATTATAACATTTACAGAATTTAATTTCAGTTGTCCATTTGCGACTTATAACCGTTTAAATATTCGTTCAATTTACTGCTACTGGGCAATTTATCAAATGCAACAGTAAAAACCAGAAGTCGAAACGGAATGATATCTCAATTTAACAATTTCTATAGATAACGGTCATAATCGATATTATATATTATATTCTTAATTATTTATATATTACATTTTTTTTTTTAAATAAATCAATGTATTATATTCAAAAAAAATACGAGACATGAGGGGCGAATGACTGGTAATTGTAGTTATTCAATTTTTTTTATACACATTATTCACATTAGACTCTAATGTCTACTTTATGTTTGCCACCCCGTAGAACCACCTATGAATGCATGTATATTTATTTAACATAATTTATATTACTATATTAGATTGATGAGTTATAACTAGTAAATTACAAAATAAATTTATTTTTTAAAACAATATGATGTATCTTAATAACTATAATAAGCGTTTATATTAAACAGATAACATTTTTTTCATTTTAAAACCAGAGACTGAGACCAGGCCGAAAAGAACCGGTTACGGAACCTAAAACCTAGTGTAAATTAAAGAACCGAAAATAACTGTTACCTGTATATTATATTTTTAATATACCTTAATCAATACCGAAACCTATAAACATTACCAAAAGAACACCGGTTTTTTTTAAGGGTTTCTTTACTGTTTACAATTCTCTATTGAAATCGAAAGAAATTACTCTTTAAACTAAAGATATATTATTTAGAAAAAAATAATTACATATAATAATTTATACTATACAGTATTTACTCAATGTTATATTCGGCCGTCGACCAAAGAATATAATATTATTTTCTAAGGAATATTAATATACATTATGTATAGTCATTAAGAATAATACGAGTCTTAACATTCGTGGACCAAATTGAAAACTGTGTTAAATCAATTGTTTCCCATTGATTTTTAAATCTTTTAAATAATGGGATGTCAGGGCCTGATGATGGAGCAAACTTAGACCCAACGAATACACTTTGGAGAATAATTTAAAAAAACATGATGTCTACAAGCCAAGTATAAAATATCACGACCAAGTTTATGTTCTAAAAGAACACAAGCACCATTTAAACGTCCAGTATTAGATGCCGTCGTATCAAATACAAATGCTTGTACTTTATGAAGAAGTGACCAATCTTCGAGAGAATCGTACACAGCAGATGAGACTTCATAACCGGTTCCCGCAGAAAGTTCGGGAACACCAGGCAGTTGTTCAGTATTAGGAACTGTTGCAATGATAGGAAGTCTATCAACTTTTGTCTTACCAGTTATATCGAGAAGAATTTTTGAATCCCAGTGTATAGTTAAAAATTTTAAATTTAAGTCGAAAAAATTTTGTTTTATTCTAGAAGCATTTAACTCACGAAAACGTTGACGAGATAGCCGAATTGAAGTTCGATTTATAACATAATTTAACGGATTTAGAGAACTTGCTTCCACGCAGGCTGTTAATAAATGTACAGCATCTCTATCACTGATCTTACATTTATCAAGTACAGCAGAAAGTCGAGGTGTTAATATTTCTAATCGTGCCCCTTTCATTTGCAATGCACACGAAGTTGATGAACTTGAATTTTTGTTCTCTGTAAATGTTTCTACTTCTTCCGAACTGGATGTGGAATTAAATTCAACTGAAATCAAAAATAAAACAATAAGTATAATTTTAACTATATTAAATAAATTATAAAATTAATTTAATTTGACATAACTTCTTCAGATTTCGATGAACACGGTTTTTCTTGTAATTCAATGTATTTTTTTTTCACGATTATGTTTTCGTTTTTCAATCCCGGCTAATTTTACGTCTGTACCAAGCATACACCCAGGACGTCCTTTTTGTCGTTGTAAAATCAAAAATTCTTTATCTTCATTTATTTTTATTATATTCAAAGCAGATGCATGCGCAATATCAAATAAATCATTTAAATTTTCTTCAAATTTATGCTCTCTTTGTCTACATAACTCACTATTTCTATTTTTACATTTTTCGAGGTTTCGCAATTCTTCATAAGGTTTTCTCAGTTGTTTTAAGTAGTGACATCGATCTCGAGTTGGTATTCGGGCTTTTTTTCCAAAAGATTAAACATTCATCAATAACTAAGGAAATACTACCTTGTAGCGTTAAGTTTACCATTCGCATATTAAAAAATAAAACACTTAAAACATCTTTATTAGATGGTAATTTACTACCAAGTATTTGATTTTTCATAACACTGACAATAAATATTTTTTGACGAGGCATGATTTTACTATAGACACGAACAGAAAGACAAATACACAGTGAACACAAATGTGACATGATGGTTACAATTCTGCGATTATAAATCACAATAAATAATCTAATCTAATCTAATACTCAACAATAATGAATAACAATAATAACAACTATAATTATACCGTATAATTGAAAGAATATGTGCTGTCTTATCTCAACTTAAAAATAGTTTTGAAAAATTATTATACAATAAATATTAAGGTATAAAATAACTTGTTTGATTTATTAAACCTTACTATGAAATAATCTTTTACTAATTAATAAAATAAAATAATAATTATGTTGTATTTGGTTCTCCGTGGTGGTAGAAGAATTATTTAATAAAATATTTCATAAATCCTACTGTAATAACAAAATTATTGGTATAATGCAAATTTAAACTATAACTTTATTTTTAGAAAATTATATTTTAAACATTTTTTTATACAAACAACTTTGTCGTATTTTAAACCATACGTCAAATATATTAGAATAATCATAGGAAAATCAAATTTTCCAAATAAATATAAAATCTGATTATTTAACAAATTATAGGAAAATGAAGGATTTACAAGAAATTTTGTAAGAACACTTTTTATAGGTAATAAAAAGTTCTACAATTAAGTTTCTATTTATTTTTATGTGGGCTTAATATTTTTCGGTTTGAATTCAAAAAACAGAAAATCTACCCTCATCAGTCATTTTTTCAACCCTTCTGCGGCACGTGAAGGGGGTGAGATATCATCACCAAATTTAACTTAAATTATTTTCTTATACTAATGAACAAAATGGAAGGGTGCTCGATAAAAAATTTGTAAGTGTAAAATTAAGGACCACCCTAATGTATACGTTACACGATAATGTCGATAACGGATTATTTTGCGGTCACATAAGTTATTTTTACAATTACAAAAATTACACTGGGTTTTTGAAGTGTTTATTTTTATTACATATCTACACGTCAAACACAGTACAAACGCATATCGTATTATCGTTATTAGTTATTATCGAATATCGGTGCTCAGTAGTAAATTTGCCATATTTGCTATTCAGTCGCCGACGCATGAACACGCGATCTACCTTTATAAGTTAAAAAGTATCGAAATAAAATTATGGGTCATCATACCGTGTCATGTGTTTATAAATATTTTGTTTACGATAAGAAATCTAACGAGTCAGTTTGTATAAGTTGCAATGGAAAAAATAAAAATAAATAGTTACATATTATTGTTTCCTTTAATATTAATTTAAGTTTAAAATCATTGACAAAAAAATTAAAATAATATAGTAATAAAATGGTAGGTAACTATGTAATATTCAAGTAAATAGACAAGACGACATTATCTTTATAGTTTATCTATACCATCCACTATAATAGTGGAGCCTTGAGTAATTTATTCAGGTCCTACTCGCTATTATGTTAAAAATACTCAATGTGAATATTATGTGATTATCCACAAAATAAAAAATAGTATCTATGATTTTACCAGTAATTGTTCTTCATCTGTACGTGTAGCTTTGTAGTAGATTACTTATGAAAAGTTTAAATAATATTTATTTTGATGAATTTAGTTTGTATATTGTATTTCTTAAATATTTATATTTTGAAAATCTAATTGATATAGCTAGGTAATCAGATATTTTATAAATATTTATAAATATGTACCTATAATTTTAAAAGGGAAAGCATGGAACAAATTTGAAAAGGTACCTGAGTTCCCACCAGGATATATATGAGGAGATGCTGGTTAAAGATACAGAAATAAAAATATGTACCCAGATTAACACATCTGTTATCAAAGCACATGAGAAACTCTTTTATTTTTCTATACTCGAGGTTAAAATTAACATTAATATGAACACTTTAATCAGCGCCTGCAAATTCTAAAAAAATAATATCCAAAATATATTCTTGTATTAAAATTTCTAGTTTGAAAAAATAATGAACAAAAATAATGGTTAGAAACCGGTTGGAAGCGGAACCTAAATTTTAAAACTCTTAAAATCCCGAAATTTAACCTAAACCCTTAAAAAAATATTTTAAAAACCCAAGCCCCTTCCTAAACCGTTAAAACCATTAAGGTCTCAGTCCCTGTTTCAAACAAAGTAAATCAACAATTCCTATGTATTTAGAAAAATAATACATAAATATGCAGGTATATATGTATATGACATAATATATACTAGGATTCGGTGTATAGAGCTGAGACCAAAGTAGTTAAAGATCTATTCACACATTTCTTTTATTTTTTTTTAACTATACATTTTTACAATGCCCCTGCCATTTAAGGTTTTCTTTTCATTAAAAATAAATAATTACAAATCAATTTATGTATACTAAAAAAAAAAAATAATAAAATAGGTAAGTTATTTTGATTACATAAATTAAGTGACATTGACAAATAACCTACATCAAACTGATATTACAATATTTTGTGTATAAAGGAAGTGAGTCCTGTATTTTTAATCTGATACAGAGTTATAGGCCTATATACCGTTGTACATCGTGCCTACCCGACTTTCCGTTTATAATTATAAGGTATTCGGGGATATATTTTTTATATAGTGTATGATATGCATTTTATATTAAAACTATCTTGTGGGTGAATAGACCAAATAATGGAAATTAATTCAATACTAAATTATCAAAGGCAATAAACACATTAGTTAACAATAATTTTACTAGAACATGAACAAATTTCCGTAGTGTACATTTTTGCAGGATTTGGGTAAGGTAATAAATAAAAAAATAAAAAAAAATATTAACACTTAACATGTCCACTACCCTAGATAAATTAATAAAAATTAAATGAACATTGAACACACTTTACATTATCTACTCTAGGGTACAACATATTTTTAAGGCTATAGATGTTTTAAACAAATTATTTATTTTTACACTTATTTTCGAAATTTATTAATTTTTAATTAATATTTTATGATATAAAAATCATGAAAATGATACTCATATTAAAAAAAAAAATTGTAATTTGCCAATTTAGGTTAATGAAAACTCCATAGCCCTACTTATGTTATGTACCAATAATTTAACCTAATTATTCAAACTTACAATTAAGATTACCTAACTATTAATGTGATCATCAAAATTTACAATTGTAGAAATAGTTAGATGGTCTTAATGCTGTACTGTTTTTTTTATCAGAATGCAACTAAAAAAAAAAAACATTAAATTATTTATAGAATTGATGTATTTCATACAAAATAAAATGAATACATACTTATTAAATTATCAGGTAAGATGTACTATGCTGAGACTAACCAAAATATCAATTTGTATTTGTTCATCCAATCTTGCTATAGATATTTGAATTAAAAGTTAGTACTACTAAATGCAATTGAAATTTGAAAAAAATCAAATTAATTTCCTAAGAAATGAACAAAATTCATGATAAACATCAAATTATTTATTTTATAAAAAAAATCATACTAACATAATAGATTATTTAGTTTGTTTAAAATATACTAATAGCATGCAATGTGAATATGTAGTAATTGCTAGTCAAATTGAGTTGTCTAGTCATATAGTTCACTGTTATTTTTGATTATTTACACCAATAATACGAATTTCCACTGAAATAGAATTAAAAAATTTGAACCATTATTATTATTTTTCAATAATATAATACATAAATCATTTAATAATAAAAAAAAATTATTTATTAATTTTAGATTGAACATACCAATAAATTATATAAAAAAAGTTGTCGGCAAAGTGTGAAATCTAATTGCCATATACATAATAATACATATTGCTGATTGGATAAAAGTATATTTTTAATTCTATTCAAATTGTTTAACCAAAATACAACACTAAGACAATATCGAAAAATATATTATGCATTGAAATAATTGGTTTAAACCTTAAATTTATATTTTAAATAATATACATAATTTAGTATTTACTTAAAACGTATTATGTGGTTATACATTCAAAGAATAATAATTAATTAATAATTTGTATTCGATGTTGGATAATGGAAAACTAACATTAACGATTAACCAATAACCTGATGTTTTCAGAAACAGTTAACCAGCATTTATTATCGTTTATCTACTAATATAATACTTGATAAGACTGTATACCAAGAATCAGTAACCAATGATATATTATGTAACCATGATGGTAAATTGTTATATGGTATTTTTACACTTTATAGCCGATTCAGCCGCGCTACTGCAGGCTAGTCACTCACTGACATGCGGTGTTCTGGTGTGAGTATTGATGAGACATTTTTTTTTCAACAGTATTGTTTATCTATCTTGTTAGGTAGGTACTTAAGAGTTATTATCGATAATGACCGTTTCCATGGATATTGTTAAATTGAGATATCATTCCGTTTCGACTTCTGGTTTTTACTGTTGGATTTGATAAATTGCCCAGTAGCAGTAAATTGAACGAATATTTAAACGGTAGTAAGTCGCAAACGGATTACTGAAATTAAATTCTGTAAATGTTAAAATTATTTTTTTTCAGTATTTTCATAAATTTTCGTTATCGAAAATAGGTATTGCCATTTGAAAATCGAAAGTTGATAGTGTTTTATTAAATAAGGGAGGAAGTTAAAATTATCAAAATTTTAACACAGTGTAAAATAGTAAAACTTAGAAAATTAAAAAAAAAAATATTTTAAAATTCCTAATGCTCTCCGAGATTAACTGGTTCACGATATAAAATTCACCCTGTATATATATTTAACAATATGACAAAAAAGTTAGTCAAATTAAAATAAATCGTATTTTTTTTTTCATTTTTATAATTAAATAAAATTGAAAAGTAAATACAGTGAAACCTCTCTTAACGGACACCCCTAATTAACGGACATTTCTCAATAACGACATAGCCCCATTGAAAGTAAAGGATTACGCTCCTCTAAAAAGCAGACACCTCTAAATAACGGACGTCGACAGGTTTGGGTATTCTGGTGTGTTCAAATACCTCTTAATAAGGGACAGATAGATCGGGAAACACAAACCTGTTTTATATACTATTTTTATATTTCCGATGAAGAAATTTATCTTTATTTAATGAACACGATAAGGTATAAAAAATTATGGATTATTGATATCTACCGTTAGTATAGTATTTACCATGGATCTAGTACGGTCACGTTTGGGGTTAAAAAAATAAAATCAACATTATAAATTATTGTGAAGCATTGCAGTTAGTGAATCGGCTGAAGACATTATATTTCAATACGAGTGATACGGTTTCATTGACATTTGTTACCAACTTCGGTCTAATTTTGAGCGAATTGCAACACAAGAAAAAAACGATCAAAAATTTTAGATTTTTTTTCATCGTTATATCTTAAATAAACACATTTTTTTTAAACGCTAATAAAATTAAATTTTTTATAAATATGATACATGATTTTTTATTCATTTTTCTTAATAGCGGACAATTCTGAGGGTCTCGTGAGTGTCCGCTATTCAAAAGTTTTACTGTATTTACCAATGAGTGGTCGCCGGACCAATTTAAGTTACAGCTTGGGGTATGTGGTTTCATACTAATTGGGAACCACTGGTGTACATAAACAAAAAAAACGTTTTGCAGCGCTCGAAATCGTAAATCAGCAATCATTGATCGCGAAAAACAAATATTATACCACGACGGACGTGCACGTCGTCCTACAGTGCACACCGATAAACGACCGACCTGAATGCCACGATCACGCACGGTATTGCGCCGGATACGTATCACGTACGTTATTATCGCGACGATCGTGTGTGCCCAGTACCGGTGTTTAAGAATTCGAAACGCGTTTGCAGTTACGATGTGAACCGTATACGGAGTAATTACCAAACCCGACGACCGCTCGTAGGCCGTTAAAACGTGTTGACGGTGTCGACTGCGAACCGACTTCATCCGGTAAAGGTGTGGGATGCCTCGACTCGTGTATTTGACGAATATCCAAGAAGACTCGAATAATCGGCAAGTTACACGAATAGCCATGTACACCAAACCCACGCTGATAAACCTATTATAATTTTCTGTATTTGCAAATTTGGAATATTATTTTATTCTACAATATTATTGATGTGACCGTTAACAAATTAGTAATTACAATGAATTAGTTGATAATATGACTGATAACTGATAGAGTGATAATAAAAAACAACCGAATGGCAAATATTCGTCGTGTCGTGGAAGAATGTACTAACGAAAATCTATTTTGGTAATTGAATTCTCTTCGACTCGTGTCATTTTTACCGAAAATCCACGGGAAGGTGGCGAATAACGAATAACGAATACCGAATACCGTACAACTACTCCATTCCCACTACTCGATGAATATCCACGAATACCAAATATTCGTCAAATATATAAGTCGTGGGATCCCGGCTTAACGCGTGTCGGTCGCGGACGAGCATTAGCAACCAGTGCCGGCCCGACGGTTTTCGGGGCCCCATACATATATGCACACATATAAATATTAATTTATTTAATGTTTATAGAAATCTATGTTTATTCGTGTTATTATTATATAACTATATTTCGAACCGTCGTTGACGATAAACAATTTTACATGCGCAATACTTCAAATTTATATGTAATTGGTACCGTCTTAATTTTCGCCGATAACAACCCGTTTCCTGAAAAAATCACACGACCACACGGGACTATATTATTTTTATCTATAGATTAATTGCTATTCGTAATATATAATTTGTGTGGCCCCGTACAAACACGGGGCCCTGTGCAATCATGCCATTTACCTCCCTCTAGGGCCGACACTGTTGGCAACGATTATTGTCGGTCGGATAGACACCGGTGTGTGTCGATAACGTGCCACGACCGACATGTGGTTCTGGTTCGCGCAAGCACTGATCTTGGATATTGATGCGCAGTGGTCAATACGGACATATCTAGGAGGTCCTTAGCTCCAATTACCAAAGTAAATAAATATATATAGTACTTTTTTAATATACAAATTACCATTTTCTTATTTATGTTCATAACGCATTTATTTTACAAAGCGAATAATACTAATGCTTGGCTTCGTGGTTACGATTTAAATTTGATTTTAAAAGCATTTTTCCACTTGTATCACAAGAAAAATTCAAAATTTATGAGTGACCGCGAAGGTATGCCAGGGCCCGAGCTTGTATAGGAGTCCCGTCACTTTGCTCACCACGCGTTCGCGGTACAGCACCGAAGTTCTGATGCGTCCGATGAAGTTAAAGCGTGCGTGTGTAGTTTCACGGGGAACTTGTCGTCCACGTGCGTCCCGAAGAACACCCTTGCTGATGATCAGAAACAGCTGGCTACACGGTTGGCCCATCTGATCGGCCTCGATCCACTGGACGACCAAGTGTAACAGACGGTGTGCAGGAGGTTGCCGTTCTTCGAAAAAAACCATGGACCATGGTCAATGCCATGCCGCATACTTATTCCACGTCCGGTGTCACCGCTAGTGGCGGATTTAAGGGTGGCCCGAAGGACCTCGGCCCTCCTCATTAGCTTAAGTTAGGTTTTATTAATTCAATTATATTTTAATCTTAACAATTTTATATTTTATATTGTTTCGCTCAAAAATAATAATTATTATATAAATGATATAATAATAATATAATGCTATAATGATATGAGAATTTCGAAAATTTCGTCAACTTTTACTAATTTTAGCAATATTACATGTAACAACAACGACAAGTAAACGGTTTTTCTCAACGCTAAAACGCATACAAACATATTTAACGATTATTTGGTACGTAGTATTGAACACATCACTAACAGTTTGAAAAAAAAACACAATACTGTGGATGGTTAAAATGCTTTTGTAAATTGGAAAATTTTCTTCTCCAAAATTATAAATTGTTATCGTTATAATAATGCCAAATGATAATGATTTATAATTCTAATTAAGTACAATTATTATATTGGTAATAAAATACTAATTTTTATGAAAATATGTTTCTACCTTTCTACTCCTAAATAAGTTTTTAAAATATAAATAAGATTTAATGATTTAAGATTGTGTATTTTTAGTTATATCCATAATGATCAGCCTTAAACATATAGTTTTTAAATGTTTTTTTATAAATTAATACTATTGGATTTCCTTAAACAAAAATTAAGTTCATATACATTTTCCAACATTTGTATTTAACAATTAAGGTAGATATTATAAGACGATTTATTATATTAATTATATAATAATGAAATGTAGAAAATAGTCTGTAACTATTTTCATTGAAACATGTTGTTATAAAATATAACCTTATTTTTATCAATTTAAATAAATATTAACAAATGTTTGGTGTAAAATAAACTAAATATAATAATAACAATAGTATTGAACACATGTTTAAAAGTAATATTTTAGGGTATTTACGAGATATTTGGATTTTTTTGTAATTTACAAGTATTCATTACTATTGATCACGAAATATGTAAAATTAATAGAAATATGATAATTAATGTTGACCTTTGTGTAACATATAACCAATTATTGTTTTAAATGTAAACGAAATTGTTAATTTATTTGTACTTCTTATTGTTTTTCAGTTATAATATAATTTGTCAAATATTAAACGTCATTCATTTTTTACTCATGATACGTAATATGTTGACAGTGAATAACCAAAAAATATAGTTTTGAAACAGTAAATTTTGTTCGGTACATTTAAAAATCAATTTGAAATTTGGTTATTGTTGAATATAATAATTATTTTCAATCCCATGGTAGTATAAATTAATTACTCTATCGTTAGTAAATGGAAGTCGTATATAACTATGAACGAAATATCTAGACACACGCGCCAACACATAACATTTGTGTATTTTAATGTGAACATTTGAAAATTATCACACGCTTTAAGGTTAAATTTCATTGATACGTTCAAATTAACTGATATGTATTTATTAAATCGTATAGTATTGGTTTCGTTTATTTCGCATTTTTTAGAAAAAAAATAATGAAAGTGTGAAAAAAAAATGAGAATCAAGCTAAGAAAAAGTAAAAAAGAGTAAAAAAAAAATCCATTTCTCGTGCCAAAAGACTATATGTTTCAAAACTGCAAACTACTCGTATTGTATGAAGACGTGTTACGGACTTTTTTTTAATTTTTTTTTTTTTGGCTCGAAGTAAAAAAGGGCGAAAGAAAAATGCAGGCAAAAAAAAAAAAACACGTACAATGAAACTTTTCTATAATAATTGATACCATTGTATTCAGTGCCAAATGTCTTATATGATAAACATAGATAAGATTGATTTACTATACGGTTATTTTACTGAAACAAACATCACGTTTGCGTTATTCAGTTTTTGAATTTTTCGATTTGCAATTGTTATTATAAAGATTATTATTATTAATAAAAGTTATACAAGTTAACGAAGTTATAATATATTAATAAGTATATGAAATAATAACAATATTAATAATAAACTATATTATGTATAGGTTGTAATAGAAACATTAAAAAAAAAAAAAAAAATGTTTTTCTAATCAAACAACAATAACTGTGAGCATTTGTTGTAATTTATCATTCATATATAATAATAATAAAACTTTATTTAGCTTTCTTATGTAGATTTACTTTGTTTACAAACAATTAAAATATATTATTTTTACCTCCTGTGCGATGAACATTTTAAATGTTGATTTATTTTTAATAACGAGTGTTTGACACTGTAAATATAACATTTTCACACATCAAAAATCATATAAATTGACAGCCAGGTTTCCAATTTTAAGCTGAAGTCTCATAATAGTAATTAATTAAAATGCAAAATTCAATGTTCATTGTTTTTTCTATTCATATTCACCAAAAGATATCAACATTTTACAGTTGGTTAAATTTGAAGCAAAAATAGTTATTTTTCTTTGGAAATGAGATTCAATTTTTTATTACATTTAATTTCAATGTTACTTTTTACTTTTCTTTTATTCTTTTCGGTAAAGTATTTTGTAAACAAAACTGATAATTATAAATATGCTTTCTGCTCACGGGGATATGCACTGTAAATTTCTTTACAATTTCACCGCACATCAAACGTTACATGTTTTATAGTTATATAATGTTTCTTAGGAATCAGTTTATTATTGGGTAATAGTAAACAATAAAAATCAAAAAACTTTTCTCGTTTTGGATTTAACCGTATAAAAATCACCAAAAAAATTCGAAACAATAAAAAAGAGTTTCCAGAATTTAATTTACTACATGCAACAATATTTTATGTTTATATTCTCTTTTGGGTTAGTTTAATAATTTGATTAATCACGAATAATAATTAAAAGTTTTTATTCAAATTTAAAAAGAAAAATTAATCCAATTTCTTCAATTATATAACTGTAAATAAAATTTAAAACTTAAATTTATTGCTGACAGTATAAATTCACAGTACAAAATATGACTGAAATGTATTCACCTCCGATGATATTAAATCGTTATAGTCAGTCAATTAAATAAATATTAAAACTATTTAAGTCATTTTAAATCGAAAAAAAATAATATTAACTAAATTAAAATGATATACAAAATCTACTGGCAAATTACAAAAGAAAAAAAAATATTTACCTTTTTTACTAGAAATCATATAAGCTTTTTCAGTTGTATTGAATTAGGTGTATTCAATGTTGAGACACTTAGCTATTTGGAATTTTCAGAAATGTGTTATGTTTTACTTTTCTTCAAAAAGTTACTTTGGAAATAAGTAAAACTTCAAAGTTTAAATTATAAATAAGGGTTTCATCTTTGGAAAAAGTCAAAAAATAAAAATGAAGATAGCCTAACTCATGACCTTTCGGTACATTCATGTCAAAATTGTAATAATGACTATAATTTAGTGTAAATTATTTAATTCAAATCGAAAAAAAATGTATTGTACATAATAACTGTGCCCCATTGAAGACGAACATTAAATTATTTCTCCTTTAGGTGTTATAAATATCTACAGTTTTTAAATAATTTTTCTTCATACCATTATGTTCGTTATCAATCATTTAACTAGTTGACCGATTGCTTTTTTTCCCTTAAATAGTGTAGTGAATGATGTGTGTCGTATTAGGTTTATTTTATTTGTTACTTTACTTTTATTTTTCTAGTAAGTCCCTTCCGGCGGAAAACAACCGAAACTGACCTTCAAACAAAATTATAATGCCCAAAGGTCTTTTCTTTTACCATTTGTATTGTAAACAAAAGTGGTGAAAATTATGCCCTGAGCACATAGACAGCAGAGTATTCTTATCGAAATATAGATGAAATAAAATTCTACTGAATCGAATTTGTCTCGAGCCATTCATGTTGTCATTTGTGATACCACCGGTATGAAAAATATTTACGTACACAAATTCGGATCAACAAACATTTGATTTAGGGTGAAAAAGAAAATAAAAGAATAAAAATAAGCAATTTTCTAATGAAATATATACTCGTCTCTTCTCCAATCGTAAACAAAACTTTTATTATGTTCCGATTGACATTAATATTGGGCGATCGAAACTTTTGATTTATTAATGTTCAAAAAATACGTACACATCAAATATTTATAAAATATAAACTTGAACTACTAGTAAAATGTTTTTTTTTAGTTTATAAGAAAAAAAATTTACTTCACGATTCGAACCAAAACGAATTCATTTCGCTTCATTTAGAGTAATAACTTTCAGTTATACTTCCCAAAAACCGAAAGAATTTATATTAGCTAAAATTTATTATGTGATGGTTTTTTTTTTTTTTTTTTTGAGCATTGTTTGAGTTATTCTCTCTATACTATATTATGTATAATAAGTTTAAGTATAAATAATAATGGTTGCTGCCAAAAGACATGAAGGAGAAACCGCCCACTGACGACACTCCTGTCATAGATATAAGATTAAATTAGAGAAGTTGGTTGCGGCACCACATTTTTTTTTTTAGTTTTTTTGGAGAGTTGGTGGGCATTCGATCAACATGATGTTTCGTTAGGATATTTGGATGGTTAAAGAGACAGTTGTGATATAGAGCATAAGATATGATAACGACTTCTAACATGATGTTCATTTTTATCTCCAAATGGATTTAAGGAAGGTTTTTTATAAGTTAAGTTTAGTGTGAGGATTAACTTTTGATTTTGCGTTGAGTTATTTGCAGGGAGGGAATCAAAAAATTTTCAATTTCGTTGGAAAAAGCTGGGTTGTTTATATTACCATGAGGCTTAAAGACTTCGGCTGGATATGTTTTAAAGATATCAGTTTTTACTGGGTCCTCAATGGTCCAGGTGTTGTTGGGTTTTTTTAGAGGAGGGTGTGAAAGGTTTTTCTTTATGAGCATTTTTTGTGGCTTTCCAGATTGAACCATCAATGAAAAATAGTGAAGCTATATAGTTAGCGAATGATTAATTTCTGTAGTTCGACAGCAATCTTTTTATAGGTGTAGTTAGACGAATTTTGTCTGAGAGATATTTGGTACGTTGCCATTGAGTTTAAGTGCAGCGTTTTTTGCTAATTAAATTTCGTATATGAATAGGAATTTTTATGATAAAAGGAGGAGATAAAGGAAAGAGATCCAAGTGGCTCTTTGTATCAAATAGCTTAATTTGGTAATAGCGTTTTCGATGTGTTCCAGGAATTTAATTTTTATATTAAGGTTAGTATCCTTAGAAATTTTTGCCTGGAATGCGTCCCAGTCGGTGATTTTGTTTGTAAGTGAAGGTTTCAGCGATTGAATTAGTGGTGAGGCGATTAGGGTGAAGAGGATAGCATTTTCGGTGTATTGGTAGAGGTTGTTTGGAATATTGAAGATGAAGATGTTAAGGATATCAGGATGTTTAGTTGGAAAAGAGGGAAAATAAGATTGGCCGGGAGAGAAGGGAGTAGACTTTTTATCGTTTAGAGGAGATTATTTGTAGAAAAGTGTTACCACGAGGATTGCTGCTACGGCAGCCCCAGTGAGGATGTTTTGCGTTGATGTCACTACCAACTATGAAATTATGTTCTAGGTAATTAAAAAATATTTTAAATTTATCAGGTATTATGTTATGTCTTGGAGGATAATAAGCAGTTGCTGTTGAAAGAGAAATATGATTTATTGTCATGGAGATTACGCAGACTTGTAAATAGTTTTTATTGTAAATAGGGAGACGATTGAAATAGGTAGATGTGCGGATTAAGATCGCAGAACTTGCGTGAGCTGTGCCATCAGGACGGTTAGAATTAATAACTTAGTAACCAAGGATGTTTAGTCTTGAGTTATTTGTTAAGTGAGGTTCCACAATGAGGGCTATGTCAATTACTTTTTCATGTAATATTACAATTAGTTCGTTGGTATGGTTTAGAATATCGTTACAATTCAAAAGGAGGACAAGGAGAGAGTTATTGGTCTGATTATTTATCATTATTCTTTTTAATTAACTGTGTTACGACTGTAGTGAGCAGTGATAGGAGAGGAGTTATTAAAGCTTTAATTTCCAATATGAAGCCATTAAGAACGGAGTTGATATCTGAGGAGTCAGCAGAGGGAGAAGTTGAAGGATTTGATTTGATGCGAGATGTGACTTGGGAGTAGCATATACAAGATTGAGTTTTGTTAGAATAAGGTAACGAAGAGGTCATCTGTGGGCTGGTTTCTTGTACGAGATGGTATACATTTTGGGGGGTAGGTGTTGAGATGAACTTGCGGTTTTTTCGTAGTTGCTTGTAAATTTGACAGCCTCTGTAATTGGTGGGATGATTTCCATGACATAGTGCGCAGGATGGTAGAATGTCAATTGGTTCATCATATATGGATGAAATTATGTAATATGATTATGAAAATATTATTTACATTTTTATAAATATTTTATTCTTACAACTTTATTTACAACTCATTTATAACTATTTATAACTTTATTATTTATAATCATTTACAACTTGGTCGAATAACTCGTTATTGTGATTAATTTAAACTAAAAAATACTTTTAAACCATAAATAATTAGTAATCATGGTTATTAATTGAGAATGAATTTACGTACATAAATATATGTATGTATAGTATGTTAGATTTACAAAAAAAATGCTAAGAAATCACAGTAATACAATTCAATAAAAAGAGTCAAATATGAGATTTCAACTCTTAAAATAAAAAATAAAAATTAGTCTGTTGAAGTAAAAAAAATAAATGATAATGTAAGTAAATTTATTATTAATATTAATTATCTGTGTTAAGCAAACCTATTGCAACGATCGAGAAAAATCGGAAAAACAGTAAACAAACAGACGAGGCATAAATAAAGATGATCGTTAGATACAATAGTATTATAAAAATATGATTGTTTTGAAATTATTTTAGTAAGATAAAAAAAAAAAGTAACTTTTGTAAATGAATACTTTATATAGCAGTATAATGAAAATATCGACGCTCCTTGCTATCTCATTACAACATTAGTTTGGGTTGAATGTTGAGCTTGGTCGTCTGTTTTTCCACTAATAATAATAAAATCACTCAGTAGATCCGCAACCGTTTGAAGTAGAAGTTTCGTTTCGCCAATTTATTTTCAGTTGAACGTCAAACAAAATTTAAGGACAAATTCTTTCATGTCCGATACATAATATAACTACTATTCTCTAACATCAAACGGAATAAAAATTGTATTAATATATAAAAAAAATTTTATTTTCGACTAACGATATAAATTATTCATCGGTGTATATTTAAGATTCTGATTGAAACGAGGACTAAAATAGTTAAATGATGACGTGTATTTTTGTATCTATATACATGATTTAATCAACAAGGATTACTCCGATCATTACCAAATAAAAAGTAAAGATGGAAAATGTTAGCGACTAATGAAAAGTTGTAAGTAACAACAATATATACCATATACCATTTGTGTAGGTACCAGTTTTTTTACAAAATTAAACTTTTATTTTTATTGTAACTCGAAAAAATAATAACCTTGGAGACATGACAGTTTTATAAAATGCTTATATTACCTTTTTCGATTGATAGTATGAATAATTTTTAAAAAAAAAAGTATAGCTATTTATAGAAAATTGAAAAATTCCTGTTTTATCAGCTTTTTTTCGGGAATGTCAATAAAATAATTATAATTTGACAAAAAACATAATTTTTAATATGAGTTTTTCATATACATCTATCATTTATTTTTTGTATTTAAAATATTTAATATTCGTTTTGTTTTATTAGTATTTGAATAGTAAATTTTAACGAAATTATAAAGATAGTGAAAATCTGCTACGTAGGTGTTATTAAAAATTCATAACATTTCTAAATTTATACTTAGTACTTGATAATTTGATGCAAGATTTTACTAATGATTTTCATAGTAAATGAAACAAAAATTACTGGAAAACAACAAATATTATTTCTTAGCGTTATAAAATTAAATGTTAACAAATTCAAATATTTCAATAATATTTCATTTAACAGTATTTTATAGTTGAAGACATTTCAGAAACTCGAATTACTTTAATGTAATTTATATTTATAAGTACCTACTTGAAATTTTTGACTTTCCTAAATTTAAGATTCTTTCTTTTTTTTGTGAAAGTTAAGACATTAAAGTTGAACCCATCTAAGAAATTCAGTTCTTCTACTAGAAAATTACTTTAACCATCTCTAGAAATAAAAACTGACTAACTAACCTAAACTAACTAACTAACCTCTTTCACTCAGGATTGTTTTTTTTTTTTTCGAGAGAGAAATATTGCATTGGTTTTTTATTTAAAAGACCATTACAATAAAATCATTCACCAATCCTTGTATACCATCCGACTGTGGTATCATATCTAACCTAGGAGTCTAGTCCTTTATTTTAATTTTAAATTGAAACATTTAATAGTATCGTATAGTAACAATTCGATACGACAACAAACAATTTTATTGGTTATTTTTTCAGTTTAAAATTAAACCGTTGAATTAACGTAATTCCACGAAAAATTAATAATTTATAATTCTATTATTGTGGATAAACATACGATTAACTTTCAAATTTTATCAAATAAGAATACATTATAAATTAGTATTTATTTCAAGCTTATACATATGTTATTTGTTACATATATTTCGCTTACATATTTACTCTGAGATTAGATAACACGTTTTAATTATTATTTATATGAGGAAACAGCGTGTATATAATATTTATAATGAACGAACGTAAAAAGAAAAAAAGAAAAACAAGGGAAAGTCTCTTTCTCTACTACCTATCATATTGTGATGAAATGATGGAATTAACTTGTGTTCTTAGAACTGAGTGTTTAGGATTTATTTCATTTCTTTAATATTATATAGCTGACCTTGCAACACTTTGTTATTACTATATTTTTCATAGATATATTTAACCCGATGAACTTTGTTTCACCTAAAATGTATCCTTATTATTTATAGCTGCCCTCCATGCACATAGTTGCACGTAAAAATCGTTGAATTCATTGGATTGATATATTTAAATTATTTTAATTTTTTTTAATTTTAGACACATTTTTTAATATAATAGTTAGATATTGCTGTTTTTGAAATAATAAGGTTTTTTTTAATATAATAAATATTAAAAATATCGATTTGAATTGATTCATTCAACAGTTAAATATGGGTAGTTAACGTAAATCAAAAATCAGTTGTTTTTTTATCTCCTCGTGATAAAGATTTAGTATATTGTAAAGTACGATTCTCAAATAACTGTGAACAGTCGTATTGTTAACGAACTTTATTTTAGCATGATTCGTTTTTTAAATCAATATTGTAATAATAAAATGATCACTTTGAATAGTTTATACCAACATATCGGTCTTTAGTTAAAAATTTAAATAATTGATATATATATATTATAATTAAAGAAATAAATGTTATTATATAGGTATGTCACATGACGTCGGATAAAATAATTTTCGAGTAAACCCGAAACCGTTCTCTTTAATATTTGTAGAAAGTAAGAATGAACATAAATTTAAGTGATAGCATAGCCATAGTCTGACTTTATCAATAAAACTCATTTACATGTCATATATCTATAAAATACATAGTGTAAAACTGAGCCAAGGTGGAGTATTATGTGTGAAAACAAACAGGGTAAATTCATAAATATTATTATTTTACATTCAACAGACTCATGAGCCAGAACATTTTTATAGTTTCAAACCCTCAACATATTATCGGAAATAATACTTAAACAATTATTATTATTCCTTAGTATTCCCTTTTACGAACGGAATCCATAAATCAAATAAAAAATATGTCATCCTCATATTATTTATTATGATAAAATTATGTAATATAGATTATCATGAAATTGAACAATTAAAAATATCTTAAATCATAGTTCGTTTGTAAAAAATCATTATTTTGCATTTTAAAATTCCAAATAATCATATATTTTTAATTTAAAAATTTTCAATTGTGCATTATTTAACAAATTGTTGGAGAATTATAAGTCTTGTTAAACGGATTAATCGTATTTACCATTAAACTTCACTACTACTAGTTGGTTTTTTTTCTTGGACATATCGCACCGTCTTTATCTTTCTGGATTTTTCCCGAAGGGTTTGGGCAGGATTTCAATTGATAGGTATTGTAACGTCTTTCACGAAGACGGTCCAGGTTCGACATGGAGCTTTTATTGACAATACTAACGCACAAGTTCACCAACCCACAGCCGAGATTCAGAAATTGGATAAAAGGAGATTTGTTTTTATATTATTTATTACTAATAGTCATAATAATAGTCATTATAGTTATATTTAATACTAATAATCATAAACACAATTGGTTCGGGAAATAATAATTTTTACGGTTTTTATTGATAACTTTGAATTTTGTGTCGAGAAAGCCAGCCTGGCGTAAAACTCGATCTGAATGAAAATTGACTCCGACCAATAAAATAAAAAATGGGGCGACGAGGTTTAGGGCACCTCGTGACAAATAATTTACAAAACACAACACCACCAGCTTCTACCGGCGCATTCCGATATATTCCGACTCTATTTGGTTTAAGTTGATCCACTTAACTTGTGCAACTGAGCAGTAGAAGCAATTGGACTTCCTAAGTCAGTGACGGATGTTCCGTGATTGATCGCTTCGATCACCGATTCTCGTTAATTATCACAATCAGCCGCTGCCGCCGCTGTTCATATGGACACCAACGCTCCGTGATATGCGAAACCACTGCAGGTTCTCATTCGACGAGTGTGATAATTTGAACCACATGGAGTTATTAGTATGCAAAAAAATAATATGTTATACATGTATGGTTTTATAATCTCGTAAATCGTCCGAAAAAATAAAATCATCGATATGTTGTGTAATTTAAGCATAGAAAATTGTGGCAAAATGTATTAATTGTAAATCTACGAACCAGATTGATCAACACACTAATTTGAAATAAATTTTATAATACAATACACATTAACTGTAATTTCACATTGCTTGAAATGAAATGTGCTTTATTATCGTATTCGAGAGATGAAGGGGAAAATATATTTCCTGTATTTTAATTAAATAGTACAAGCCAAAAAAATAACATTTTCTAAACTTGTTTATTTAATATTTTGATTTCAGAAAATATTTTATATGTACAATTATATACTAACTAGATAAAAATGCTCTCATGGATCATGGCATATATTTTTACTTGTCACATTTTTTAATCAGAATCAAAATAGTTGTGTTTTTTATCGACTTAATTGAGGGCTAAACTAAATAAATAGTGTTGTAATTTATTTTGTTTAGTCCAAAATTAAATCGATGTAACACACTACTTTGATTCTGGTGAGACCAAAGTGTTAAAAACTCGTGAAAAGTAAAAATTGATGCCATGATCCATGAGAGCATTTTTTCTCCAGAAATTATATAATTGTATATATAAGATATTTTCTAAATATCAAAATTTTTAGTAAAAATTTTAGAAAATTTTATTTTTTTTTCTTGTATTACTTAATCTAATTAAAATACAGGTTTTAATTTTCTCCTTCATCTCTTAAATACGATGATGTAATACATGTTTTGGAAAATAGTAATGATAATTTTGAAAAATAAATCTAGGTAACAACTGATTATTAATCATTAATTATGACGATATACACATTTTTTTTGTAATGTATTATGAACTAATCATGTACTTTACACATTTTGAAACATTTCGAATTCCCTAATATATTTACAGATATCAAATGTAAGAAAGTGTATGTAAGATTATTTTATCATCTCAAAATCCTCTCTACAAAATGAAATTAAATCATACTTCTTCAGTACACAAATACTAATTTACCGTATTATTTTAGGCGAATAGTACTCAAAAAAAAAGCTGTGTGTTTAAGAAATGAAGATACTGAAAGTTGAGGTGAAAATAGAAGTAAGATGAAAATTATTAGTATAAGTAAAATTCAAAAGTGTTATGTTATAATATTGTAAGACATAACATTAGTGATATTACTCATATGTATAATAGTATTAATAATAAGTAAATTTAATTAATTTTAACTATATAATAATATCTTTTGACATTTAATATAATAACAACTCTATCAAAAATAAATAATTGTCTAAAGCGGCAACAATAAACCATCGGATAGTTACATTATAAAGGTAAGAATTAAAGAAATTCACTTTTAGAACTATTATAGTTCATCCAATATTTTATCCTTTTCTGTATTACTACAGTTAGTAGTTCTACAGGAATTACAGGTAACTCTGAAGTTATAACTGTCAATGGAAGAGCTAGTGGTTACTAATAGGCATGTTCTAAATTAGTTTTTGTGACATTTTTTAGGAATTATCATATCCTTTCGCCTTGGGATTTTCATTATATTATCACCAGGTCTCCTCAGTTTCTTGGTCATAGATTTCAATAATTCTGGATTGATTGTATATCTTGGAATTGTACTAGGTGGTTGACATTTTTCTTGTATAGGATTAAATGGTGGTGGGGGCGGTGGAACAACCACTGGAAATTTTGGTTCTGGTTGACTCAGTGGCGCTGAATGAAAAGGATAATCTTGTTGACTTTTCGCTTCGTGTTGAACGTTTACCATTAAATCGTTCGTTCTATCTTTTAAATATGGTCTTGACATAATCATTAAATTTTGCCGTATTTGTTCGGAATTGACCTGATTTATCAGATTCCGGTTTTTCAACTCGGCTTCTAAAATGTATTTGTAAAATAATTGTAAAAATATCCACTAAAAATGTTTGAGAAGATCCAGTCTTACTTTCCAGCACAAACAGTCGATTTTTTAACTTATCATATTTATGGTGAACGATTTTGTCGATATTCTCATAATTTACAACTTTAGCAGTTGTATCTTAATAATAAATGTAAAATGTACACGTGTTAAATACATTTATGTTTCAAGGAGTAATTATAATAAGTAATTATAAAAACATAAATGATATATTACTTTTTAAACTATATAAATGTTTTTTATGATCGTTCAAATCCTTCTTCATTTGAGTCTTGAACTTGCTGTATTCTTTTTTGTTCACATAATGTTTTTGTTTATTATCTAAGAACAAATTTCGTGTGTTTAACCTTGGTACAAAAATAATTTCAAATACGAGTATAATAATTAGTCGGAAAATAATACTCCTGATTTCTTTAGCCATCTTTCTGACCGTCTCAATAAACATTTTTTTTTCTGAACATAAGGAGTCAACAGTATTTAAAAGCTTTTTCATTTGATTATTAATTTCTTTGTATTTAGCTTCTGATTCAGCTAAAAATAAAATTGAACATAAATTAAATATTTGAATGTAACGAAGGTCACAATTAAAACTGTGTAAAATTAATTATAATTTCCGTTCTGTCGAAACATCTGCCGTGGAATATTATAATATTTTTTTTTTGTCACGTTTAAAATTTGAACTGATACCATATATATGTGAAACATTGCGTGTATAGCGTCTACATAATAATTTATCGACACTATGATGTACAATTATAATCCCATACCGTAAATCGTTTTCAAGTTATTTTCCATTCTGCTGTTATTATCTCTCAGCATCCATAATTCTTTTTCCATAAAAATATTCTCCTTTTTCTTCAAATCATCATCTAAAATTAAATAAATGTTTAATTTTGTTTCAATACATCCCGGTTCAAATAAATTACGGAAATTACCTTTGGTCGAATTTTTTTTAATTTTATGCATTTCAACATTTAATTCTTTGACAATCTGGTCATGTTTCGCCTGTTTTTCTTGTATCTCCATTATGTACGTTTCTACATTTATAAAAAAAAAAACATATTTTATAACATAACACAATTTCTAAATTTATTTAAAATTATATTTTAATTTAATAGTATTGTTTGCCTTTCATCAATTTAATTCTGTGCTCCATTAAATTACATTTTCTTCTCGCCAATGATAATTCATTGGCCAAGATGTAATTGTCATTTTTTAACTCTTTTATATCTAAAAACCAGCGATATTTATTATCATTTACTGTTCATTATACGGAATTTAACCAATATGAGAATAAAATGATACCTTACCTTTCATGGCCTTTTCTAATTGACAGGACATCTGATTTGGCGTTATGGTTACGCCATCAGTCTGGGTTCCTTTGTTTTTAATTTCTAAACATGTAAATATTGTTTCATATTGTATCATTTGTTGACTTTTATTTTTTGTTCCAATATATTATAATAGTTTATCACATTTTTACAAACCTGGGTTCATTTTTACACTCTCAGTGGACAGTTTATCTCTGTCCGTCGAAGAACACACATCTTGGGATGTTTGCTTTGTCAAAAGGGAAGTTTTTGCCGTGTCCCCTTGATTGTTGACATAATTGTGTCTGTTCCATCTCATCCAATCAAACCATCCTACGATTCTTGTAGAGGTCTGCTTTTGGACTGCTGATAGTTCTGGCATGCTGCTTTGTTTCCATAAATTTGCCATTTCTGCAATTACTTTTAGTAATATGTATTAAAAATTATTAGATTGTTATAATTTAATAAGCTTTATTAAATATAGCGTTAAATCCGCAATGTACAAATACAACAAAAAAAATTATTTTGTTGTTGAAAATATATAACTGATTTCTATACAGAAAAATCAACAATCTTTGATATCCAAGCAAAAATTTGTAACGTCGTATTTCATTAGTGCCACGATATAAATTTCTATTAACCACACTATAACTTCTACCGCTTTTCCCATTTGTTAGTGTTTTTATTAGAATTTTTGGATGAAATGAACGAAAAATATTAAAAAAAATAGCTATTCCATTTGGTCTTTTTATGAAACAATATACAGTTTTTGAATGTACGTCATTTTGACGCATGTCATATTGAGTTGAAAAACATCGTTCATAACTTGATGTTGCCGGTATTGACAAATATTTCCTTGCCACCTCAGGAAGGATTTTTTTTCCTGTGACTTCCACCTGACACACGATCCCGTGGTAATTGAAGTACATAATGTACACCACTATTGTGGACCCGTATCTGCTCTCTACTAAGCTGCCAAATCACCATATCACATTGGACATCAAATTCTTGCTTGATCACTAAAGTTAAGTAACGTTGAGCATAGTACCTATTACTCTCCATCACCGTTGAGCTGCGAACAACTGGATCAAGTTACATACCTCGGTTTTTCATCATAATCACTGAAGTCTGAGCAGCGTCAACCTCAGCTCCCATCATCCTGACTCTCAGCCACTGAAGACAGCACTCAACACAACATTCAAATGGATCAAAACTGTACTTCAATCGTGGTTCTGTTACTAAACAATGATATGGTGATGAAGCATCTATGATGTCATCAAATTCATTGTAGAATGAAAATTCAAGTGCCCATGAATAATTGAATTAAATTATTTTTTTGGGCACCACAATCATCAATGTCTAGTCCGTTATATGGAGAATTGACTTTAGCTAGTAAATGTTTTGCTATGGAACGAATAATTTCCCTTACTTCAATCTTTTCATGTTTCATTTCTTTAAATCAACGTTTCCCAAATTGTGGTCCACGGAACCCTAGCGGTTCTCATCTCTATTTGAGGGAGTCCGCGAACGTTAATTAAAAACACACAAAGTATTATTATTTATAATTGATTTTTTAATTTTTATTTTATTAAGAGGTCCTAGATCATTTTTATTATTTCTAAGGGGTTCGTCAAAGAAAAAGTTTGGGAAACGCTGCTTTAAATCGTGGACAAATTTTTCATTTAGACGCAATGTCAGTTAAATTATCATATTTAGCATAAAACGTTCCTTAAGTTGTGACAACAATGTCTCTTTAAAAAGTGCAACGATCTCACTATAATATTTTTTTTCATATTGGTTAAATAGTGGTCTAAACATTTATACTGGATAATGTGTGTCGTTGGGTTGTATCAACTTGTAATGGTCTTAACAAAATTGCTAAACTTTCTATTATTACCCATTTACTTTTTGTAATTTCCAACTGTTTTACCATTGCAACATTTATTGTATTACGATCATTTAAGACGTTTGTCATACCACATATATATATTCATAAAGAAAATCCTACATAGAGTTCTATCTTGTTTTACCTCCTTGAATGAGACTGTGTTGGGTTAATCCGAGCTGCTCTTCCAGTTTTTTCAATGCTTGTTTTACCAAATTGGAATGTTAAAAATTATAAACCATTTTACTACTGAATTTAATAAGTGTATCGATTCTATCTTGTCGTAATCAATTATTGACCGCGAGATGAATACATTGAGTAGCACATGTAAAGTCGTGTTTCTATTTTTAATTCTATCTAATCAAGACTAATCTAATTCATCAATTAATGTACATCATTAATTAAATTTTTTCATTATCTATGACGACTGCTATAATTTTACCCTCAAATTTCATATTTATCAAATGTATTTTTTAATTGATGAGCAAGATTTATATCGTTATGTTAGTGTAAATGTCTTCGGACACCATTGATCATAAATTATGTGAGTAGTAATTGTAATATAATTGTCTTTAGATGATGATGATCAAATAATAAGTATGATATAATATAATATAATCATATTTAAATGATAATATCATTATCAGATAAACTTGAGAGATTATAACTGCATATTATGCTATTATTTATTATTGTTTTTCTAAATAATTTTTTTAACTGAAGAACTTAACGTCTTTAATCACGATTTATTGCTCCTTCTTTTAAATTGTATTATCTCTTTCAATCACAGCCATAAATTTTTTAAAACCTATACCTACTTGAATAAAAATATTAAGACATTTGATTAACGGCTATAATTTTTTTCAATGCTTGATGTATTTGTTCTATTTTCAGAATAACTGTTTGAACGCACCGTCGCGGAGCCTTTGAAAAATATTTATCGCCAGCCGGCAGCGCTACACTTGCGAACGTGCGCTCAGAAGAAGATTATGAAATATGGTGAGAGGAGGAGATGGTGATATTCAAGGACAACAAAAGGCCAAAGAAATGATAGACCAATTAATAATATGCCCTTAGGCACAAACCAAACTTATTATTATTAAGGTTTACAGACAATAAGTAAATAATAACAATCTTATCTCGGGTGGTGGTGACAAAGGTCCAAATGATAATCGCTACACCTGACTCCTAGAGGGCAACGTCAATCAGCACTGCTACCAACCGGCAGACCGCAACGGACAACAATCGTGGCGATGGATGGCTTGTGTTGGGAACGAGGTTGGTAATACTAGAGTACGCGACGCGCACGACGAACCGGCTTGTAACAAGGACCACGGGTGAAAACCACGTGGACACCAACAAAACCAGAATGATCGCCAACTGAAAACAGGTTGACGTACGAGAAATGCATTCGAAGAGGGACTGTCTAACACGCACAAAAGCGAGTTCGTGAAACACGGGCACGGTGATGGCACAATACCACTGTTCACCAATTAACCGGCGCAATAAACGGGGCGTAAGGACGCAAGGCCGCGAAAATAACCACGAGGTTGACAGTATGTAAAAAACGACGCATTGACATTACACATGGTGACACAAACACGAGATCGACCAATGGTCGCGGATCAAACGCACGATAAACGACAATCGCGTACCAAAAGGAATCGGCTTTAGGAAATAAAATACACACGGAAAGAAAGGCGGCGCAGGCGCGATAGTTATCGGCCGGCCAAGCGTGAACGTGTGGCGCAAAAAACAAAAACAAATTTTTCAGCACACACCGCTGTGATCGACGGCCGGGTGACCGGGTGCGCGTCACCGGTGGGGGTAAAAAAGAGAGTGTGCCGATGGTGGTCTTCGCGAATCATCGACGCTCGTCGTGATGGTGCACAAACAATAAAAAAAGTCGATTGTTCTCCCAATTTATATTTGTTCGTTGTTGTTTTCTAAAATTTGGAGCATAAATTTTTAAATTTTATATTTTTGAAAAACTAGCAGTCGTGGTTGAATTGGTTAACGCATTAGAGTTATCAAATTCGTGACAAATTGCAATAATAATAAGTACTTTATTTCTAAGTTAATTATAAATATATTGATATATATATATATTAGTATGACCAACATTTAAATACACTTTCATTTACTGTATATTTTAAATATGTTTTACCTACACATGCTACCTAGTTCATTTTTTTATACCCGATTTGTATCCATTTGTACTCTCATTAAGTAAATTTGTAATCCCTTTTCTTTTCACGTAAAACCAAATCTCCCGTTCAGGAGTCGGGATGATTTCGTTATAACACCCGGTCGGGGGATTCGGTTTTACGTATAAAGGAATGAGGTACAAATTTATTTAAGGAAGGCACTAACGGATACAAATCGGGTATAGAAAATAAGATGGATGAGAAGAGGGGAGTTATGATGATTAACGGGTTCTACGACGACGCACCTGCGTCATTGCAGTTTTTTCTAGAGCTTAATCAGCTTGCTCTTAAGAAATAGCCGAATCGATGGCTCATTTTGCCAATATTTCGATTAACGTTGGAGAGAGGAGGACGTCAAACCAGTCCAAAAATATAATGATTTGTACTTTGTATATAAGAACCAGTATAGTACACGTTTAATTTTTCTAATTCAAAACATGTTAATATACTTGTAAAATATGTATTTATATTTTGATGATGTACTAACTTTGCAATAGCAAAGCTCTATAATGTAGCAAATGCATGAGTTGCTGCCCCTCTCCCCTGAAATTACGTCTTTGTGTCACCGATGTACACAACATTAAATGATTTTTCGGATAAATCAGTTTTGCCAGTTTTTTCGTCGCTATTTAAAAAGCTACCATCAACTTGGACTTATACAGGCTTGAATTTCTTCTGAATACAAAAATAGTATTTGAAAAACTACTCCGCTAAAGGCCCACCACTGTACTACATAAGTACGTTTGTTGAGTTACATGTGCAGTTTACTGCCATCATGATTCAAGTTGCATTAGATGTGAGGAAGATCACAACTCAGATTGCTACACCAAGCCCCGTGAATCTCCTTATGATAATGTGATTTATGTGATAGTAGCCACGTATAGAATATCATTATTAATTTTTTTTTCTCTAACTATGAAAATATTGTAATTATATAATATAAATATTTATCTATAGTAAATTATGGAAATTGTCTTAACTAATCGAATAATTTTAACTCATATTCTATGTCATTGTTGATATATTATAGTTTCTACTAATAGTTAATACAAATATAAAAATAAAAACAAAATTATTATAAACACCAGAAGTTAATTGAGCCGCTTCCAAGCCATTGGTTGTGAAGAAGTAATATTTTGAACCTACTATCATTAATTCGTCGAATAAACGAAGAAATGTTCAAGTTTGTATTGAAATAAAGTGTGAAGATATAAAATATAATCATTTACCACTGTCGTATATAATTTAAAGCAATAATTACTGATGAGTTTTATTTTAAGTATTCTTGAGTTAATAAAGATTTTAGAACGTGAATAATAATAATTTTTCAGCATACAAATTACTGTTTAATGAAATTGAATAAGTTTGTGTTATTTATTTTATGAATTATCATATTATTACGCGTAAGGTTTCGTTCGCATTCATATTTGATACTTTTTATTATATTTTTTTTTTCAACGATAAATGTGTGTATAAAATAACTAGTTTAAGTTTTCGTTGTTTTATTAATTACTTAGTTGTTTCATTAAACTAACTCGTTTCACACTTAATCATTATGAATATTTAATTTTAACTTTGGATTTGATGGCTGAAATTCTGTGACTATTGTATTACTCTATATTTATGGTTTCTTACTATCAACATTGTTATTTCATGATAATATGAAATATCGAACAAAATTCAATTTTCCTGAGGCTTATTAAAAAGTAATAAACAATAAAATATAAAAATATACTTATTATATATTCTTGTTTTGAATTTTCTTTTCTCCATAAAATATATTACATAAAAGAACGCAAAATATTAGCGATTTATGCTAACACCATTGGTTTTTGGTTGTATAAATATATATATTCAAATTGAATTCATTTCAGTTTCATTTTCGACGTTGGGTATAAAAAAATGTAAACATCAATATAATATTATATTTTGATAAGATATTGGTATCTTTATGAGATTTCAATAAAAGTCGAAAACGTTTGATTTTGTACATTTTTTTTTTCCATATATTTATATAATAAATTCGTAAAAGTTTTAAATGATTACCATTTTTTTCAAAATTACTGTTACTGGTAGAATATTAGAATATAATAAATTTAACTTTGATGCCTTAAAAATAAGAAGTTAATAGCAACTTTCGATTCTAGTAAAATCATCCAAATCGGGAAAATATAAGTTCAAATATTTAAAATCCCCAAATCCCTGGGAAAATTCCTAGGTTGGGTTCGAATATAATCCTATTATATGGAGTACTGCACAATCGTTCGTATTCACACTACGTTATGTTGATTATCCTTGTTATCTATTATTACAGAACTTAATATAAATGGTCTGGGTGAATTTAACAACCAAACATTATTCTAAGTTAACCGAACACTTTAATCTAAACTAATATTATGGACTGCATTTAAGTGTTTTACTTGAAATTTCAAAGCAGCAAGGTTGATATCGAAAGTTTCATAGATTTGCTTTGGTAATATATTATTAAAAGTCCTTTCGAATTGTATAATTTACTGAAATACTTTCAGAATCAATGTGTTATGTGATCAAGTGTAATACATGTTAAAAATGATGTGTACATTTAATTGGAATTTTTGCAAAAATTGCATAAATTATTTTTTAAATTAACGTATATTTTTTCGTCTGTACGATTTCTATATAATTTTAATAATAAAATATTAAAACGGAAGCGATTTTACGTAAAATGCAAAATATGCGCATTGTCTAAATTGTTTCAAGGAGCATCAAATAACCCTATGAACTGACATGCTAAAAATTATAAACAGTGATATTCTGTACTTAATTAATATAAGTTACATGAAACACACCAATAGCGATTTTTCATTAATAATGAGTTATTCGTGATAGGTTTTATTATAAAGGTCGTTGAAATAATACATCATGTTTAAAATAGCTCAAATTGTATAAATACCGTATTAAAATTGTAGCCAATAAAATCGGACCGAATTGAACTGAAAATTATAATAATTTAATATTACGTATCGTTGTTGAAATAACTAAAACAAAACAGCATCATGTTACGATGAGGCATTATGTATCAATAAAATATTATATTTTAATATAATATTACGAGTTATGCGCATTGCAATAGAATAAAAAAATGAGCTTGTAACATTTCACCGTTTCGGTTTGGGACTTCTTCATTTTACGAAGCCATAATTAATGGACGTCCAATGTATTTTACGTGAGGTTTACGACTTTAGTAATAATGTTATATTCATACTGTGTAACGATTTAATGATATTTCAGTGTGTTTTGTGTTTTTATCATGTCGATTCGACATTATTATAACATTTTTAATATATACTCCTGATAAATTCTCTTTTGATAGTACTTTTATAAAACACATTGATGAGTTATAGGTGAAACTTATTATTAAAAATTATAGAGAAAAAACTACTGTGGGTCATGATCGGGTATCGGTAAAAATCTTAAAATGCATCACTGACCTTATGGTGAAACCTCTTATACATATTTTTTAATTGAAGTATTCAGAGTGGTATTTTTCCAAATAATTTTAAACTGGCCATTATTAAACCTTTATTCAAGGGAGGAGATAAAAAAAAGTATGACTAATTATAGACCGATCTCTATGTTAACCAATTTTGCTAAGATTTTCGAAAAAATTATTAAGTCAAGATTAGTTAACTACTCAGAAAGTAACAACTTATTATCAAAAAATCAGTATGGATTCAAATCAGGTTTAGGAACTGATAATGCACTGGATGAGGTTGCCAAATTTCTTTATGAGAATTTAGATAATGGTAAAAAAGTATTTGCTGTTTTTTTGGACTTAGCAAAGGCTTTTGATACCATACATCACGTCATTCTTTCCAAGATTCTACTGAGGTTCAGTATTAATAATATAAGTATAAATCGGTTTAATAGTTATGTATCAAATAGAAAACAAATAGTTAAATTATATGATTCTTTATGTGAAGAAAAAATTGTTACTTATGCTGGTGATACATGCTTGTTGTTCTCAGATAATTCGTGGGAAGAAATAAATCACAAAACAATAAAAGAATTTAATCTAACTCTTGCCTAAAGAAAATAGTCCTCTTTTTAAATTATGATAAAACCATGTGTATGAAGTTTTCAATAAATAAAACAATTATTCTAAACTTTCCTCAAATTATACATAACTGTAATTAATATAAGAAATGTGACCAGCAAACTTGTAAGCAGATAAAAGAAATTGCTAAAATCCGCTACTTAGGTATTATATTTGACAATAACTTAAGGTGGGATCTTTATACAAATAATCTAGTGAGCAAGTTACTTTATATAATTTATAAATCCGATCAACTTAAAGACGTATAACCGATTACAACTATACGTAATACATATTTTGCGTTTTACCAATCATTAATTCAATATGACCTTCTAGTTTGGGGTGATGTACAAGACAATAATTTCAATATTTTACATCAAAATCAAAATTGCATACTAAAAATAATATTAAATAAAAAATTACTAAAAGGCTCTACTAATTTAAATCATAAAATGCTAGGTGCATTGCCAATAAGGATTCTTTATAAAAAAAATTGCAACACTCTACATAATTAAAAATGTATTTCATCACAAATTCATAAATTAATTCTTAATGAAATCAGAGAAAACAGAATGTATGATCTTCCGATTAAATATACCAAAAAAATCTTTTGGTCAATCCTTTGTTGACTATCTAGGTTCCAAATTCTTTAATAAATTGCCTATTTCGACTAAATAAGATATTAACACAGGGATATTAAAGAAGAGATAAATAATTTATAGTTAGTTATTTTCTAATTTTTAATTTTCTAATTTTCTGTTTTTTAATTATATTTTATACGCAATTTTAGCAAAAGAAAAATTCTCTCTATGTGGCTATTTAATATGCTGTATATTTATTTATATGTTTATTTATTTTTTCTCTTTTTTAACACTTAATAATTATACTATAATATACTTAATAATTTTGTTTTTTGTTCGAAAACTGTATACGTTTGGTTTACCATTTTATTTCTCTTAATATTATTTGTTTTTTTCTCTTAATAATATTATGTATTAGCAGAATTATGTAACTCTCTATTCCAACACAAGCTTCGGCTTAAAGGAGTAAATAATTTGTAACAAAAAAAAAAAAAAAAATGTGGACCACAACGGTTTTCCAGAAAACGTGTTCGGTACAATTTTCGAACCGCACGATCGTCAGACTCGTTACGACGCAGAAAAATGTGATAGGCATTACACGTCTACAATTTAAAATCAGTCGATTTGTATACATTAATTTATGGTTTTTTTTCGTTTTCTTACCAGTTTCGTCGGAATAACGAAAACTGAAAATTAATATTGCGGTGTCGTCTAATGATACCGCAATATTAATTTTCATAGGTTACAGTGTGGCCGCCACACGCATTAACTGTATAAAACACCGATCCCGTAAAATTCCACACGAACCGTCAGTTTTTTTTATTTTTTTTTAACGACTGAATTATTACGAAACTGATAATAATTGCTCGTGTTAACCTTTTAGAATGTGTAAGGACGCATAAAAGTTCTAACCGACAGGCTCCAGTTGCGGTGGCGGTGGTGTGGTAGCGTCCCGGAGGATATTCGGTCGGATGGTTCGTATATGTATATTTGTTCGCTTTCATCGCACGTTTAAGTACGTGAGCGTTTGTGCGTATGCACGTTTCCGAACCTTTGTTGTGAATGCCCACAGATGGCATAAACGGTGCACGCGTCACATCCACGACAAGAGAAAACAATATCATCCTTCTGCTTTGCGGTCTCTTTTAAACCGGTCAATATATGTGTGTGTCATTGCAATAGGTGTGTTACGTTCCTATCAGCATTGCCGGCTCAAGGATTTCAGAGTCATGGTGCGATAAAAATATTTCGTTTTTTATGTCACAGTTCCTTATGTCCTTGGCGCACAATACATATAAAATGACTGTTGGCACATAACATAACGCGTTTAACATTCGGTTGAACTTAATATCCTTTTCAATAAATATTTAATAATAAGTAAGTTTTTCTGAATTCATTATTGTGTTATTTTTAAATACTTTTAATATAAGTAATCACGTAGGTAATTCACTATGAAATATAAACCAGGCACTTAATGTTTATAAAGTCATAAACTTTATCTTGTTGCTTAAGAGTAAAACTATTTTTAGTTTTTTTTTTTTTGTAATATTAGTAATGTAACGTGCATACGCTGATGTCTGGGCGTATCTCATGATCCCTAGGATCCTTTTGTTTACTTAAATTCTAAATTTATTTTAATTAATATTATTTACCGGCTATTTATTAAAAATCACTGACTGATCGTAAAATATTAACTATGACTTACACATTATTACACGTTTTCACTTTTTCGTACTTACATTAAATAATGTGGTTATTTTAAAATTGGTGTATAAACTGATCAAATTTAATAATAGTTCAAAAACAATGTTAGGAACTATCTAAGTTAAAATTTACTGTATACTCTTATGGATTTCGTTTTTTTGTTTGATCTACATCAGAAACTACACCATATTTAATGTATTTTTACTAAATCGTTCAGCTATATTCAATACGGAACATTGAAAATAAATATAATTTTAAAGTTCGTAATCGGTATTTATTTTACAACCTTTTAATCGAATAATGGTTTATTGCATTATTGCACTTGTGAATATTAAGATATAATACTGTTTAGAATTATTTGTCAAAATTAAAACTATTTCGTTAGTTCTATCTAATATTCAATGGAAAATAATTTAGATATTATTTGTTAGAATAAAACTAATTGATTTTAATAATAAATGTTTCCACATAAAATACACAAACAATAGTAATGATCAAACTCGTTAATATGAACGCTTTATTGGATTTGTAAATTTAAAATTACTTAGTTATTATAAATAATTATATTAAATCAAATTCAATTTGATATATTATATAAATCACATCTAAATCATGTCAGTTATTGTGTTCAATAAAATGATTAAGATTGCATACATAAAAATAGTTTCATAACTAATAACAACTAGGTATAGTAAAATTTAGGAATAATAATACTCAAATAACAATTATCAAATATGCAAATTCTAAGCAATGACTTGTTTAATGGTTCAATGAATTATTGCATATCTACCGAGCTGTAAATAATAACAAATTGACCTATATTGAGCAGTTATTTAGTGAGTTGCATAAATTTAAATTATAATGAACTAAATGTTGATGCAATATTTAGCTTCTGCGCGAATTTTTAAAGTGTTTTTACAATCATTCAAACGAAGTAATCCCAATAACTAAACACGCCTTAAAAAAATATAATTACGTAGGGATGTCGTTTCGGTATGGTGAAAATTAATAATTATAACCATTTCAAATCACTGTGTCAAATACAATACAGTAAACAGTGCCTCCCGATTTTTTAATACTTCCCGATAAACGATGTGTACGGTTTCCGTCGAGTAAACCAGAATAAACATTAATGTAGAGTGATAAAGGTTCATCTTGTGATTATTTTTCAATGGTTTCTTTTTTTCGCGATTATTACATTAATAATTATTTGACTTTAGTGGTCCGAGTTGATAATAATATTCAGATACTTCTGTAGTATTTGAAATAATATTGATAAAATAAGATATTTACTATTAAATGTTACTATTCTTGAAAATCGTAAAAATTTCTAAAGACTCAAAAATTTAGTTAAATTAATAACTGTCTGACTTCCGTCATTGGTATTTCTAGCTGATTTGCTATTACAGTAAAATTATATGGTTTATGAGTGAAAAGTGAAGCCGTTGTAAACCAGTATACCATTACTACCTTATGCTGTCTTCCTCATTTGTATTGATAATGATATGTTTTTATACAAAATGTATGCACGCAATAAACTTTTTGCTAACAATTAACCAATGGTAATTCATAATATACTCGAATTATTACGAAGGTTCGAGGATAAGAAAAAAAATTGTAATTTATTTTAACACCATGCCAGTATTTATTTATATTTTATTTCCATCCATCGCATTGCCATAAAATAGTATACGTGCACGAACTTTTTAAAAAATATTTCCACGAATGAAATACAACATAAGAAAAAAATCCGAAAATCATATCGTATTTTTCGTTATTGTGATGTTTTATTTATTATTGACATGCATATCTATTATACATGTTTATTACATTCTTATATTCGACTCTTGAAGAAGTGTAGTTCAAGAAAACGTTTTCTAAAAAACATTATTTATTAAAACATAAGCTGTAAAAATAACTAAATGACGTACGTTGTTCCTCTTTTTTATGAATTATGCATTTATGAATATATATAGAAAACCAAATGAGTGCTAAATAAAATATTGAATTATGTATAAATTATTGCTCTTTTTATTGTTATAGTTATAATTACACTTTAATTTACGTTATATTTTAAATCAGGTCGACAAATAATTTAGATATCAATATGTATGTATATTATTCGACATATTTATGAATAATATAAAACTTTAGTTTGTGAATATATTTGTAAAATATTCTATTCGGAAAAATTCTATGAAATACAACAAAAAAAAAAAAACAGTTGTAGTTTTATAATAAATGTATGATTGTGTATATAAAATTATGTAACGGTGAATTTGTAAAACTGCAGACTTTATAAATAAGGTAAACATTTTTTTTACGGAATAAAACAAATTATTCGACAGTTCAACTTTATATTCATTGTAACTGCTAAACTGAAATATTTCCAACAATGTTTTCCACGAAACTATATTTATAGTTTATACTCTATTTATAAACGGACAATTATTTGCAATTAATTTGCAAAATAATGGTGTTGGTTATGAGTAGACGTTAACATGGTTGAATTAACTTCCAGAACATACGTAACGTTGGAAATTTAAAACACCTTTCCTTCTTTCTCGTATATTATATAATTTCTTGATTTGCAGTCCAAATGATTAAGCGTTTCCTATAGAGATAAATGGTAGGCAAAGTCGAAATTCGTCGCCTACAAAAAAAAAAAAAAAACAATATTTTGTTGTTTGTTGTGATTTCTTGCACTTTTTTGAAATATAGTAGTCAGAGATACGCTTCTATCGAATCGCTATTCCAGTCAAACACTGAAAATCATCTCGGGTATATATAAGTACAGATGCCAATACCGGATGTCAGAAGAGAGCCGGTAACAAACAGTATATGATGCATGATGCCGAGCCCATAGTGAATTATTTCTAATCAAAATTTAGTATTATTAAATCAATTAAGAATGTCAGTATTTCGAAATATACGACTCTAATAAAATTATTGTATTAAGTATTTGAAAATACTTCCACACAGTTACAATATTTTATGATGAAATACATATGGAACATGAATTATATTTAATGTTGCTGTTAATTGTTTATTAAAAATAATAATCATACTAAATTTGTTTATAAAAATATGAAAAGTATTGTTTTAATTTTGGAATGCATAATACATTTGACAATAAAACAGTTTTTTTTTCATCCGAGTATTATAAAATGTGTACGTTTGAAAACATACATAAGATAATTTGTCCGTAATAGATAAAACGAGTTTCCTACAAAATAACATGTAACGTAGGTACCAATAACCTATTGTTAAATAATTTTAAAATGTTTGTTGCGAAGAAGTCTTAATTTTTGTTTTTTTTTGAGATGTATCCACATTTAGACGTATTACTTCACAATTGTTATTAGTTTTTTTATTATTATAAAACGCTAACAGCTTATATTAGCTTATGATCATATATAATGGATGTAGCTAAATCGGCTGCTCTCTATGTCCAATATAGTCCAAAGAACAACTGTCTAGTTCGGTAAATATACACTACGTCAGTGGCGTACTTAGACCAGCATTTTTGGGGAGTTTTAATATTTAAATTTTTTTCAAATCGGAACTGACGTCCTAATACTTGAACATAACAAAACATATCGTAAATTTTAAAAGATTACTAATATTTATTTGTGTGTTTTTTTTTTAATTAACATATCAAAGTAAAATGTATATTGGTATAAAATAACATTAATTATTACTTAGAAATACATATATATATAAAAATTGTTAAAAACTATAATAAAAAATAATAATAATAGTAATTTAGATTTTTTTTTTAAAGCATTAATTTTGTATTTTTTTTCTAAAAAAATATCGACCACCTCACTACTTAAGATTGATATGATTGATATTTCTCTACGGATACTTAGGCGAACCAATCTATTAAGTCGATTTTCCTCCGTAGAATTATTTAAATATGATTTCAAACGTTTTAACGTTTCTATGTTAGCAACTGTAACGGGCATCGTAGCACCAATTACTAAATATTGGTATACTTTAGGGAACAGTAACTCATCATAACAACGTATTGCATATATTTAAGTGCAAGGGAGCTATCTTCTGCGGTTAACCATCTTTGTTTTCAAAATAGAACTTCTTTGCTTACAATATTGTTATTCGATCTTATTACTATTGGTCAAAGTTTTGACATCACTTCCGTACTTGTCTCGATTTCATTTTTCGATAATTTTATTAGTTTATTTAGTATAGAGTTCTAAATAATTGAGAGTGTATTTTTGTGTTTAGTAAATCCAATTTCTAATTTCGAGATGAAATAGTCAATAAACGGGATAAATATAGATACTCGATAGTAATTTTCTGCTGAAGTTGACTCATAATTTTCTCTGTGTTATTGAAATTTTGTCTCCCTTGGAATTTTGATTTACTCTCCAATTTCATTGGTTGTTCAGCTGTGCTAAATAAATCGTGGCATTTCGGCTGTAAATTGCTACGCATTTAATTTATCAGCATACTTAAACTCTTAGCAGCCCCATTGCATGTCCTAAATCAACATTAACTTTTTGTAAATAGATTAATAGTGGGCGATGCATACAAAACATTTCTTGGATAACAACCATTGCAAGAATAAAACTATGTACTTTTTGTATTTTTATAATTAAACAATAATGTACATACATGTAACATATATCATAAAAACTCGTAATCAGTAATCAACAATATTTTTAGCAATTAATTTATGTTACTAATTAAGTTGTTATAATTCTATATTAGCCACTACGCATGTGCCGTTGTGCGATATTCCTTGAAATGGACATTATATTAGATACAATCACGGTACCCAAATAATACACACATAATTACGTTCATAGCATATGAATTAAGGATAAAAGTATTGAGCAATATTATTTTTTCATAAAAAAATTTGAGTTTGTAGTAGTTGTAACGATCACACACACCTACTACCATCCGCTATGCCGCGCCACCGGTATCTCATGACGTCACGCATCGACCCGTCGATCTCACACTGCGACGACGGTAGATAGTGCTGGCGCCATGTAATATTAAAAAACATAAAATTCTTAATAAAATTAATAAACGTTCAACTTTCTTTAACAGTAAATAAATAGTAAAATTCAGAAACGCCTACAGTGCACAGTAAATTAATATCTCCAAAAGCAATATGCATTAATCTACCAAAAACTTATTAAATGAAACATGTACCTTTTACTCACCCGGGAAATTAAATCAATAAACACCAAATACACATATATATGAGACCGACAGACCAATTCGTTACATCTTTCTAACCAAATATCGGGTATGAGATATTACTAAAGGTTCAGAGTCCAGGGTACGGCCTTAAAACCCCGTCTGTCGGACTGCCTGGCCTAAAAGAATCTTCCCACCGATGTCAGCGTTCCCCACCAAAATAATCTCAGTTTTCATTGACATATTCGGCGCGTTAATAATTTTCTTTTTAAATTTAAAACTGCATGAGTAAGTAAATAGTCCGGTGTGGCCGTAATTCCCCACACCTTTGACAATTTTATTTTTCATTGTTATAGGGCTCCGTATTACACTCGTGTCCCCTTTTACGCCGCAACATTTAATAATTTAAATTGTCGTTTTACTTCAAAGTGCTACAGAGCTGTAAGTTATAAACATATTAAATATTACTTTTTATGTTAAATGTTATATTTTGTTAAATGTTATGTTATATTTTATTATGTATTTATACATATATCCTTGTACATTCTTGTAAAACAATTATGCTTATAAATAAACTTATTTTGTAATGATAAAACTCGACGTGTTCAGTTCATTACATAATATTGAAATAATTGCAAATATCTGAACAAACAGTAATCTAAAAATTAATAAAAACCTGATTATATTTTGTTCATAGAAAAATAATTCTAAAACTAATTTTATAAGATTGTATTCTTTCATTTTATTGTTAGTTGAACTTGAAACTAATTGCGTTTCTGCAAACACAATATATTGCACTTATTAAATTATTCGAAATATACAACTTTCTTAAAAACATTGATCGAATTACGTTTCTCATATATTTATCTAATTTTATATTTTCTTTATTAGCGAATGTTTAATGTGGACAATGAATATATTTATTGCAAATAAAAAAACTCGTTACTAAAATTTCACTGAAGATATAATGTAATTTTAGATTTTGAACAAAACAAGAAATGCATTGTTTTTACTATGGTGTGTATTTTACATTTTAAGTGAAATGGAAATGTATCAGTTTTACCATGAAATATGTTTTTGTTAACGAATTTATTTCAACCAGAAGGGTTGCCCAATCATTACAATCATAAGAAATTTCTGATAGAAACTGTTGTCTAGTTGGTAATATGAAGGAAGTTGTCATTTTATGAATTTCTTAACAGTTATCTGAATAATTGCGAATAACTGATAACTTTATATTTAAAAAAAAAAAACCAAATTTACGGCTTTTCGATTTATGATAAAATCGTATTTTTTCATTGTAAGTCAATAAGTTAACTCAATTTTTAAGTTATTCTATAAGTTCTATTAACAAATATTATAACATATAATAATGCAAAATTATATTTATATACTTAAATCCAAAACATAAATAAACAAAACATATTTTTGTTGATGTTTAATGATTATTTATGTTAGTGGTCAGTAGACTATCTATACTATTACCAATTATGATGAAATAGCATCGATGCCCTTAAATTGCCTACACAAAGCGCCGTCTTACAAATATGCCCACAAGAATTGTTTTCGTGCATTGTACGAATGATCATCAAATAACAAACTTCCAAAATTTGAAGTTTGTGAAGACACAAATAACGCACTATATAAAACGAATTTAAAAATAATTTTGTTCAAATAAAAATAAGATGACTCTTAAAAAATAATGCCCTTAAAAATTTGATATCAGATAGAGCAGTCTAAGTACCCACTTTAAATAAGTTACTAGTTTGGCTGAGTAAGTTTTCAATTGACCTATTTGTATTACTGACTATTTAATTTATAAAAAGTAATTGGAATGCTAGACTACCAGAGACATTCTCGTAAGCTCTCTGTGAAAACAGATAAGAAAGTTGTTTCAAAACGAACGACCACACATTAGAATATTAACAAATATTTTTATGCAAACTATTTCAATATAATTCATGTAGTAAGTTTTTAAATGAATAATTAGTTTGTTCAATCATGTTAAGTAAATAGTATGAAAAATTTTTATTTACCATTTTATTATAAAATATTAATCAGTATGTTTTTTTCGGAATTATCTTAAATATTAAACAAACATTTAATTGGATTTATCATTTTCTTCTCCATTATTTTTAATATTTACAACGTATATTATGCATATGTAATATTGTTCATAATATTACTTTTTATTTATTATATCTTATACTCTTAAGTCATGACTCATTAGATAATAAAATAGTTAGTTCTGTGCGTTGCTTTTTAATGAATGAATGCATTTATAAACTCTCCTCATTTAGTTGTCACATTAAATTTCCGAATTCCTAATTATAAAACATGACAAATCAATACTTTATATGTAATTTTAACGTTTTAACTATGGTCAAAATTTTCCTGTCATTAGTTTAATATAACTAAAAAATAAATTCAACGATTAATTGTTTTCAAATTTTTCATTTTATTATTTCAATATACTCATAAATAGTTTAAAATTACTGGAACCAAATTAAAGTATATAGGTATCTCAAAAATAACGCAGGTCTTAAATTTGCTATAAATTAAATGTATTTCTTTTAAAAAAATATAACAAATATATCATTGTCTTCAGGCGAATTTAAGTTTAAACAGTGAAAACAATGTCGGATATATTATCTTCCCTACTATCCCTACATGTGATTATTCTTTCCATAAAACTTACTATCCCTGGATAACACATTGCGTCATCAAATTCGTTGAGGAAACAACGAATTTCTTGCATAAGTTCCAAGATATTTTCAACTTTGTTCTGGAAAACTCGTGACGTAGTGTATCCCCATGAGAAAAAAATCACACGACGTCAAATCGCAAGATCGAAGTGGGTAGCTTTGGTTTTTACGCAACGAGATTAGTCTATCGAGGAACTTCTCATGTATCTGAGTTCTTGTTTCTCTTAAAGTGTGATAAGTTGAAACCAAACGCTTTTTACGTTCATTTGGTCCAAATAAGGCCAAATAAAATTATTGAGATCAGTGGATATTCTTGTATGATTACAGCAAGACGGTGCAACTTGTTACCTTTCAAGAGAAATTGTTTTTATTTCGCTTATTTGCGGTGTTATATTTTCCAGATATGTTAAAACAGACGGTGACAGAGTTGTTTCAAATGATTTTTTACACTTTTTTTGTAAAAAGATACCGGGGGACGGAGTCAGGATAGCTTACACATTTTTAATATATTTATATGCAATTTCATTGCCATACACTTTCACGCACCCGAAATTCCATGTCGGATGTGCATTTTGTTTGTTCCACTTTTACCTTAAAATATATGGAAGAAATGAGGATAGGTTTAGACCAATATTTAATATAATCAATGTACCTAGTAATTATTTGATCAGACAGAACACTCAATAATGATTTATTATTATACTCGTATATTATTGCCTCTATAAATCATTATATTTTTAATCGGAATTATAATTATACTATTGAACAATCGTATTGAATAAAACACATATCAACAAGCCGAGGAAAACACTTGAAAACCATCAATTTCAAAGTTCACCCAATAAATTATTTTTTTCCTATTTTTTTTTTTTTTTTTGGTCATTTTAATTCCATAAATATTTTTTACCAATACAATCTATAAAAAGTAAAGATTGTATGGGTTTTCCCTAAAATTTTGATCATATTTTATAATATGTGCTTTTTTTACTATCAAAATTTCTAGTGTAAATCTATACCAAAAGTTTTGTGTGGTATACGTAAAATGTAAAAAATCGGTTATAAAATATCAGTTTTAGATTATTTTAATAGTTTTCCAAAGATCGAAGAAAAAACTTTGATAATCGTTTCATTCCTTGATTTATATAAATTATTTTGATAAAATGAATAATTTCTTCACGAATAAATAAAAATTAGTAAGCTACTTGAAAAGTTACAATACTGGAATAAGTTATTTTGAGATTCATTTTAGGTATTTATTTTTTAAAACGAACTATTGATAACTTTTCACACATTATTTTTTTCTGAACTCGAGATCTGAAATTTTTCGCAATACAGATTGACGCGCAGGGTTTCTGGTGTTTATTTTTTTCTATTTACATGATGATGAAATTCAATTCGCAGATGTATATTTTCACTTGACTTAGATTATGCTCGAGTACCATAATGAATATATATTAGAACGAATAATGTGATGATATATAGTAGTATTTGAATAGTCGCAAAAGCGTACTATAAAACGCAGTTACTGGTTTATATGTTGACCGCATTTGAAAACCGGGACTTGATGTATGAATAAAATAGTTCCAATGAATGTGAGCTCTTAAGTGTGACGACACTCCTTTTAGTATTCATGGGCTAAAAAATATTAGATGTTTGTTGAGCACCGCGAGATGCTTAGGTTGTAATACGTATGGTTAGACAAAATATTTCACACATTTATGTAAATACGTTAAGTTAAATGAAAACACTTAGGCTTTGTAATAATATATTATAGTTAGTGAACAAATATTGTAGTCTTTAAAATTTTAAAATGTATTACAACCAACTTCTGACATCCGAATACAGTAATTTCTTTGTAAATTATTATAAGTGAAGCAGTTAGTGTATAACGCTGTTATGTACACATATTATAATAGGTCATACTCGTATTTTATTCATATCAGTGCTAACTGAAATGACTTTATTAATATAATTTTTTTTTTAATTGCTATAGTAATGTTCACACATATGCATTTATATTGTTTGTAATTTGCATTTTTGTGGCAAATAATTGAATATGTTGTTATAATATTTTTTATATTGAAATAATAAATATGTAAATAATTAATTATTTTGTATATTTAAAGTAATTTAATTAAATTAATTAAAATAAAAATCAACTTTTCTACCAATTATTTTTCATCAATAACAAAATGGTTAAATACAACAGTGTATTTAATTGTTCTGAACTCCACAACTATTGGAAATCTTATTTTTTGAAGACAAAAAATGTTCATGCTTTCATAAATTATATAAAAATATCAGTTCATTTTGAAAGTCATACACTTTTTAGATATTGGTACTTAAATATTTAAAAAATCTGTACGAATATTAATTACAATAAGACAAAAAAAATATTTGATTTTTATATCATATAACAAGTGTTGGAAATAGATAATGCAAAATTTATTCAGATAAAAATGAAAGATAATATGTCCAAATTCATCTAGATAAAGATAAAAGATAATTTCATTTTTATATAGATTAAAAAAAAGATATTTTCAAAAAAAGTTATTTTTTGAACAATTATAATAAAAATAAAAATAAAAATTTCATATTTGTAATAATATCTTTGAAAACTCAATTATAATTATTATTATCAATAGGTACCTAAATGTTTAATGTTTATTGTAGTTATATAGTGTAACATTAAGCAGTATTTATATAAAATGAACAATATTTAATGATAGTTAATCACTAAAATGTGACACAAAAAAAAAAAAAAAAAAACAATGAAAATTGCTTTGTATCAGGACGAATACATAATACATAAGAGATTATTTTAAGTTTACAATATTGTTTTCCGTATAATCATAATTTGATAATTTTTATTATTCTATAAGTAGTTACAACTTTACGGATTCCAAGAATGAAGTATTGACTATTCAGCATATGTGTTATGTGTGTATACTAAAATCAAATACCAACTATATTTGGAACTTCCATGGAGAAATAAGAAATTACGTTTCAAAATATCAAAAATATTTTCCCGACATGAAAATATAAACAAAATGTTATACCAAGAAATAATAATTACTTATTAATAATACACGAATTATAATTATGAATACAAAATCTAAAATTTGAAAATATATATATACATATATTAGGGTGTTCCTTAAATTTTTTTTTTTGCATTTTTGTTGGTCTCACCCACTTAATTTGTGTATATGCCTACAAAACTGAACTACAAAAAGTTTTAAGTCAATCTATTAAGGTTAACCCGTGCCGACTTGAATTTGAAATTTAAGTATTCTAAGTCATTCATAATTTAATGATATATTTTACATTTTCATATATAACTCATTTACAATTAGGAAAATTAAAATTTGTTACATAATATATTTTAAATATAATAAAATTGTCTATAAATTATGTTCTTACATACTTCTTCTTATTTATTATAATTTACAAGATATATTGAATTTTGTGTATGAAAGTACTATTTTCTCAAAATTATATTATGAATTTTTATAAATACACATTGCACATTGCACACAATTACAGAAATCATTAAATTATTTGAACATTAAAAACATCGTTATGTTCAATATTATCGTATTTTTTCTAGATAAGAATGGTATGGATTACGATCTACGAGTCCAATAGATTTTTATTAATAATATCGTGTAGTCGTCTTCGTTACGGTGCGTGATATAGTTGAGTACATCGTTTGTTGTTACGTTTTTTTTTTTTTTTTTGGTACCTTATTGTTTTGCAAATATGTCTAGAAAATTACGACCTGATGAACAAATATTTTTAATTGGGTCACTATCTACCCAAATACTAGACTCAAAACTCCCGTCTATTAGACAAGTGCTTTCAGTATTTTTTTATAATGTGAGAACAGTAAAACTTAATACGAGAGAAAGTGCTTCGATAGCCATTCGTGAATGCAATATTTTTTGAGAAAAAGCTCGAATTCCTGTCCGAGCAGTTTAGCATTGTATTAATAAACTTTTAAATGTGTACGAAGAATGGCGTGCTCTACAAAAAAATTCACAAAAGGTAGGCGATTCATTTAAATTAAAAGAAACAGAATTCATAAACAAACTGAACAATTTATTTGATATTGCACATGTTAATGCTTTAAATATAATGAAAATTGAAAATGACAAACAGTTTTTAATTAATCAAAGACTTCCTGGTCGAATTGGCTGTCTTGGTAGTATGGACAAAAAGTTATTTGAAAATGAAAACAAAGCAAAAAAAAACGTAAATATAGTGAAATAGAAAAACTAACAAATCGAAAACTTCAACATTCAAATTATAATGCAACTGAAATTCAAAATCAATTATCTGATATGTCCTTGAGTTCATCGTCGTCATCGTCAGATTCTGAATTCACACAATGCACTTGTATACCAATGAAATTATCAGAAAAAAAAAGGGGTCACACAAATTTCATTTCTCCAAAGCTTGTTGCTGCATTAGATCGATGTAAATTAAGTGTACGGGACTCAGTTTATATTATTCAAGCAACAGCTGAAGCATTGGGTAACAATGTTGATAGTTTGGTTATAAATAAATCGTCCATATATCGATGTCGTGATGCTTTACGAGTTGAACGTGCCAATAAAATTAAAACCAATTTTCAAAGTTCTATTCCTAGTTATATAACTGTACACTGGGATGGAAAAATACTACCAACGTTAAATGTTAGAGACTCAGGTATTGATAGATTATCGATTGTTTTACCCAGTAAGAATCAAGATTTGCTTATTGGTATCCCAGTTAGAAAAATCAACGGGAAAAGAACAAGCTATATATATTATATATGTTTTGGACAAAGTATACGACTTGGGCATTTTATACATTATCCGGACAGAATATAAAATGCCATTCGTATATTGGGCAATATTGATAACGAATGATATGATTAAATGAAATATAATAAATTGTAAAACATAGTTAAAATAAAGTCAAATTATTATCTGTAACTAGTTTGTTTGTTCTTATCGTATTTTTACAATGGGGATGTCTGCTTATCCATATAATATATGTGTGAACGTGACAAAATATATTATTACTACTAGCTGTCCCGACACGGCGTTGCCCGCGTATTAGTTGGTTTTTTAGCATTTTCGTAGGCCATGTATTAGTGTTATTATGTATGAGAAAATTTAAAAGTAATAGGTAAAGTATCTAAAAGTTGAAATTAAGTACAAACCAAAATATATATTTTCTGAATTTACATTTTATTCATCTTATATTAAATTATTGTTTGTAATATATTAGGGGATACTGAAGTGCGTCATACGAACGATGAAGGTCTGAAATTATATGAACAATGCTGTCTCGACGTATGATTTTGAGGTCTCTGTTGTTAACTGGATCACCAACCATAATAACAGCAACTTCATCTACGGTTGGCGCGTTGAACCTTCCAGCGTGTTCTCCTGCAGGTACTTTGTCGGCTTTAATGACAATTTGATAATTATCATTTCTTAATTGAGGCGATACTCTTTTAAATAATTGGATAAGTTGATTATAATTTTCAAAAAAGTTTTCCAAAGATTCCACAATTGCTCTTTCTTCTGCTTGTTCGATGAAATTATGCAGGCACCGAGTTGTTACGCGTTCCTCACAACTGCCCATAAAATAAATTTGGAGAAACTTTGGATCATTATTAGGCATTGGCATTAATGATCCAATCTTGTGGTACACTTGGCCTTGGATTTTGAACATAGTTACAAAATTATTTCCATCAGATGTGAGGTCGCAAATTTTAGTTGCGCCAAAGGACGTCATTTGGAAGCAAGAATTGAATTTGCGTGTCTTACGTAAAAATAATTTCGAATCGTCTGATTCGCCAGCAAGAAATGATTTTAAAGGTTCCGGTGGAATAGGAAGAGGTGCCAGTACAACTTTTCCAGATGCACAACACATACCAATCGTTTCATTGCGGAATTTTAACGCTTGACAATATTGGCATATTTTATCCATTGCACCAATTATAATTTTAGTATGTGCAGAGCAATTGATATCTGGTGCATATTCGAACGCAAGGCGAACGAATGATGCACGTGTTAATGCACGGTTGGTTTGTTGTCGCTCTCTGTCAAGTTCTCTAAATGTGGCTATGTGCCGTTATCGCGCCGATCTTGTTCTCAATATATTTTGTCGTAGACGTTCATCACGCTGTTCTCGAGACTCTTGTCTGCGAATTTCTGCTGTTCTGATTTGTTGAGCTGCGTTTCTTGCTGCAATTTGTTCTTCCGATTCATGAGCTCTATTAGCACGCATACGTCGTGCATTTTTACTATACTGATTGTGTAGGTTAGATTTCCGCGGCATTATACTAAATTTAAAAAAAATTAAAGAATATTCAATACTGAACACTGCATAATAATAACACAATACCAAGTATTTATGGTTAGTGTGTAGGTAAAGTAAAATACGAAAACACTAAACCGGTACAAATTAAACTGTATAAATAAAAATAACAAACAAAACTCGAGACGGCGCGATTAACTTCAAGCCAAACCAAAATATGAGAATGAGGCAAACCTCGCTTTTGCCACTCAATAGAATACAGCCAGCAACGTGTGTTACCAAAAACTGAATATTTTACGATTAAATTAATTAAAGATTTTAACTTTTGTTTAAACAAACGTGTAACGATATCGTGACGATGTATTGATTGTTGGCCTGGTAATAACAAACTTTTTTTTCTTCCCAATTTGGATTACACGTAAATGTAACAAACAAATCAGGTCGACCGTAATGACGTACATAAGTCATCGCATCTTGTATGTATTCCTGCATGCTCCGTGGACTGCCGATGTAGCTTGAAGGTAAAATACATGCAGTTCCGATGTCATTGGCGTTTAAATTTTCATCGATGTTTCCGGTGATAGAAATACACCGAAATACACCATGCAATTATACACATTTATTAAAAAGTTAATTAAAATATTTAAAATATTAAAAAAATTGAAAAAAAACTATCCTATATTTTAAGTTGGACCAAATTACACACGGTGTAAAAAAATTCATCAAAATCGGTCCAGTAGTTTCGGAGAATATCACGAACATACATCGTGACACGAAATTTTTATATATATAGATATTTACTGATTTATAAGTTATATTATAAGTAGTCGTAGTGATTATCATGCAGTAGGCCTTTTACCTATTTTTAAAAATGAAATATTTAGTAACCGCGAATCGTTATATAGTGCAGGTTAATTTATTCAGTGCGTACCTAACTACTTATTCAAATATGGAAAAGTTTAATGAAGATTTCAACAATTTTTAAAAAAAAAAAAAAAAAATTCAAATACTTTATTTTTTATCAATTTATAATATGATCAATTAATTTTACATATAAATAAATTCAAAGAAAAAGTAACTGAATGATTATAGGCTTTTAAAAAAATATGACGTTTTAAAAGTTTCTGATATTAACAAGTTAATTGTATCAGTATCTGAAAACAACGAAATTAAATATTATGTACATAATGAAGAGTTATTTGATGTTATACATAATGTTCATTTATCGATTGGACATAGTGGACGAAACAGGATGGAACACGAGGTAAATACAAAATATAAAAATATCATCAGAGATATGATTATACTATACTTAAATAGATGTGAATCGTGTAAAAAAAAAAAGGAAGCACAACCAAGAAAGGATTGGTGGTGCAATTAATTATATTTACTGAGATGAATTAATCAATTATATAAATACAATAATAATGAATAATGAATAATAATAATAATAATAATTGATTTATCATATTTCATTAAATCATATCATCTGTTATCTATATTACGCTATATACGAAGGGCATTTTATATACTGTCTGGACAATGTATAAAATGCCTGAATTGTATGCTTTGCCCATAATATATATATATATATAAGAAAGTCGAGTTAGTTACAGAATTTATAATTCAAGAACGGCTGAACCGATTTTGATGATCTCTGATTTATTGGATTTGTCTCAGTATAAGAATAAAAATAACTTTAATCTTGGTAAGAATTCAGATAATTATCTAGATAAGTAATTAGATTACTTAGCGTTATTCATCTACATAAGATAAATTATGACAAAAAATCTATCTAGAAAGTCCCTACAATACAAATAACTATTGCAATCATTTTTTTGTAAATTGTTTTCAAATTATCTCAATCAACGAGGAAAAATGATAAAATTAAAAAATTACTTCCTGAATGCATTTACTAGGTAAAATTTTTTATCAAATGGAAACAAAACCATTAAAAATCAAATTACAGGATGAAAATAATACATCGTGACAATGATAAAATAGGTAAATTAATATTTATATTCTTCGTACATTTTTTTTATACTTGTGAATTATTTTTGAATGAAAAAAATATAGTTTACATGTTTATCGAGTATTACTCAAATTGTAGATTGTTGAATAATTTTTATCAAAATTGATTTCTCTTTATCAATAATTTAATCAGTCGTTATTTTAATTTATACTCCAGTACATATATATAGGTATCAAAGATTTGTTTAATTAAACAATATTTTCCAGTCAATTATTTTTTTCTAAATAATTTCCTTCTTTAAAATAATTCTTAAACTTCAGCTGCACAGATGGATATGATCAATTAATGTTAAAGGTCAATTTTTTTCAGGTAATTAATATAGCAATAATTTAGGCTTAAAAATACGTTTTGTGCGGGAAAAAACTAATCAGGATAAATTCAAATTTGAGGTTTATTAATTTGTTGTTTTATTTCAAATAAAAAAAAAACATATACGTGGTATAAAAATAATTTAAAGAATAATCGCTCGGAAGTGTTACTTTTTTAACACAAATAAAATAAGTTTCTATTATCAATTTACAAAAGGTGTTGGTCCCCCGCATTGTAGTTTTCATCTAAAAAATTGTAAAAACATATTTATTTTATTTATTGATCATTGAACACGATCACGCGTCACGCATTTGCTTATATACGCATTTGTATACGACTGTAAAATAATCCTATAATCCTATATCTTTGTCGATATATGGATCGTAAAATCCAAAGCATATTTTTTAAGTCCAAAAATTTTCTTAACAAGTTCATATGTAATATTTTTAGTGATAATTCTTAATTTTTTTTTTTTTTTTTGTAAACGATCGTATTCTATAATTTAGACCATTTGGTTACTTCCTGATGTAAAACGAAACAGTTATTGCAACTGACACTATCTTATATTGAACTATATTTCTCGTTTAATATATTTTGATGATCTGTTTTTTCCGTTTAAAATAAAGTTCTCTTAAATCTGTCAAGTCTGAAATTAATCATCTTGAAGTGACTTAAATTGTTATGATTTGTATCTATAAATTGCCGATTAACGTTAATTAAATTTATAAATAAATAAAAAAATAAATGATTTAATTTCACACACACACACAACACACACAACAACAATAAATTATATTTAAGTGAATCTATATTTTTGATATCGATATCCGGAACAACTAGAAATCTTGAATTCGTGCCAGCGCGCGTGATCAATATATGGCTGATATATATTGATATATATATCAATATATGGATATATATATATCAATATATGGCTGACTCATGACATGATATTAACGACGTCAAACAAATGTCCACAGGGGCGTGTATTATGGGAAACATTTCGAATAGTACAACCAACTCTAATGAACTATATTAGTTTTGGACGAAGTTATATGCATAGATTTATATATAGTCAAATTTATAATGGTATATAGAAAAATACAACGATAATGCATGAATTAGTAAATCATGCTTCAGTAAATAAATTCCAAACTTTAATGTAATATAATTAAATTATTATAACGGTTGAATTTGTCAAAACATCATTAATTTTCATAATGAATAAGAAATATCTTATGAGATAATTTATTTAATAGCTATAATATTTAAATAATATTTTTATTTTATTAGTTTCCAAACGATTTTAAATATTCTTAAAGATGATCGAGTCTTTGAAATTTGTTATTAGTTTTTCTTTTCTATTATTTTTAGCAAAAGCGATCTATAAAAAAATGAACAATAAAAATGTATGAGGGTTGACGTAAGTATACTCTGACACACAAGATTGATCTCCCTCCCCAGAAACACCAAAAGAATAGTTTTAAAAAATGACTTAAGCTACAAATTTAATATTTATTACAAAGTTTCTCGTGAGATTTTAAAATAAAATGTATAAATAAATAAATTACATAGTAAATAATGAAGCATGCAATTTATCAGAATTTTACATTTTACTTATATTCAACCCTCCTCTTGCCGGAAATTACGTTCGGCCCTTATTACGCTGAAGTATGGATTTAAAGTAGCTACTTATTGGAAAAACTTTATGCAGTTCATTTTTTTATAATTTGTTAATCTAGGTTACAACGTCGCGACCGTTTTAGGTACCTTCTGGAATATTATGATTAGAATCTAATAGTTCAGAGACAGAGGATTTCGATGATTTAATATGTTAGCATTAAAGCGTTGATTTGATGTAAATTTTAAGTTCAAAACGCGTTGATTTTTTACAATCTCTAACTTCGTAATTGAAGATCTTAGTAAAATATAAGTGAAATATATCGTTCACCGATAAAATATCGTGTTTCATCTTAACATAGTATACAGGACTTTTTTCAAACGGTAGAATAAAATTTAAAATTTTCAAATATGAGTTATAAAATTCAAAAAAAATTTTCGAATGCAATTCCGGTATAGCGCAGGACCTGTATTTAATGAAAAAAAAAAAAAAAAATGAAAAATAATAAACAATACAGATCATCAACCGAAAATGACAACTAGTACTGAAATCATTGGCCTTTCCGTCGTGAAACTCTGAATAATTTGTTTTTGTTTAGCTATTCGTTAGGTGATTATTATTATTATTATTACTCGCAGCATGCAAGGGAAATCACCGACTCATCGGAACTTCCGCGAAGATATTTCAAACGCGATTATTTACCGTCATTGGAGACGATCGCAAAATCAGGTTGACAAACAATTACGATGTAATATTATCAATACAATGTGAGTGTGTGTGTGCATGTGTATGTATGTGTGTGTGTATGTGTGTACGTGGGTCACATACGCGTGTTCGTATATGCCATAAATGTACATTTGGGTTTTACGACGCGAGACACGGAACAACCGTACGGTATCACTTCGATTCTCTTATTTCAGTCACGTGCATTCGGAACGCGCAGGCGTTTCTAACGGTCGAAATAATTACTATTGCAATGGGTACGTATACTGTTACAGTAACGATACGCGAGCGATGTCGTTATTGAAAAAAATAAAAAAAATACGTGTTCCCGGCTCGATTTCGAGGGCGCGACACGGTCAACTGTGCGGTAAAGGGGTTGTCTGACCGTGATGAGGTTGGAGGGACGTAGTGCAAGCCCTAGCAATACAACCAGCCACATGGTGGGGTGCGGTAATCGAGCGGATCGTGACGGGCAGAAGGAAGAGGGTCGCGATCGCAGACGTTAAGGGTGAGAAGGGTTGCGATCGCGAAGGAGACTTCAGGATATTTGTACTCGTAGTATGGTTACCTAAACTACCTACCGCCGTCCTGGTCTCGACGGGCGTTCGCGGTCGGTCTCGAGTTAATGAACAACTGAAGTGTTCGACGCATCCGGCCGTGCCGGTTAATCAAATCTTCGTTTATACCCGGATACGAGCCGTTGGACCGGAAAATTCATAAGGCCCATAGATAAGAGACCGACGAGCTGAAGCCGACGATGAGCGACGACAACAACCACCGCTCGTCTTGTCGAACACGACCGTCATCAGACTTTACCGATGGTTTAAGGGAGGGCTTGAAACCGGTAACCAATTTTTTCCGATAACCGGTTACCATGAGTACTTTTTGGACTGGTATCCGCTTCCCAGTTCTCGAGTTTCAATTTTGAGACGCGGTTATTAATTTCCGGCAATCACAGAATTTAATAAAAGGAAAATCTATAACAGTAACCGTTTATTTTTAGAACCAGTTAATTAATCAGAAGTATAAAAACTATAAATCTCACACCAATTAACGTAAAAATATTTTTTTTTTAATTATATTGAATATTCTAAATAGTAGAAAATTATATTTATAAAATACTAAAATGGATTATTTTATAACTACAAAGTATTAAAATTTAAAAACACCAAAACAATGCGTGTTTGAACGCGAAATCCTATCGGCGCACTAACTAAAGATTCTCAGTACCTATAATATACTGATACGAATGGTAGAAACACCAACGAATGCGGGCTGATACATATATAATATAATAGTATATAACTCATTCATGTACGATATCGTACCAAGTACCAGATAATAGATACGTTATAACTTATAACTTATAATCATGGACTGTTTTGATATTTATTATTTAATGATAAGTTCGTTACATTAGTTCGTAAAAATAGTTATACAGAGCAAAACTGTGTAATCACATATTACCTATTGTTGCTATTTGCGTGCCTACTTACCCGTCAGCTATATTCCATACCAAATAATACGTACTAACTACTAACTGATAATAGTCAAATGTTAATAACCAAATATTGTCACCATCTATGACAAAATAAAATCTATTTTATTTTAATCTTGTTTCCATTGTGGACCGTGGTTGATAGTTCCCACTATATAGTTTATACTTAACAATTAACAGTAACTTTATGTTAACTAGTTAGATGAAAAATCCGGTATTATGTTTTTAAAATATAACCAATTAACAAATATGTCCAAATGCGGTGTTGAAAACTGCACAGTAAGTCTTAAAGGAAAACATGGATCAAATCTCGAGAAACATATTTTCGCAAATCATAAGAGTCAAGACATCGAACTACAAAATGCTAAATCTAGTAATATCACATCAGATACCAGTGTTCAAAACTCAGCAGAAAAAGTAAGTATCTAATTACATTACAATTGAATTTTAAATAGATTTAAAGTATAAAATATCATAAAATACTTAATTATTTTGTTACTTTAATAATATAACAATATTATTATTTAACTAGGGAAATTGGCCCATGCTCACTTAGATCACCTTTATATAATAGAAGGATTATTTATTTATACTATGTTCTTATTCAATTCATTTTTATAATTTTGTTTTTTTATAATTTTGTAGAGGAAAGCAGGAAATTCTGGAAATCAAATGTTGATGACACAGTTTGTGAAAAAAAAAAGTACATTGCAATAAATATGTTAGAACAAATATTGCTAAAGGCCTATGTAGAGTTAGTAGAGTTAGTCACTAGACTATGAATGGACGGCCATTAACGATGATGAAAGAATTTGGTTTTAGGAGCATAATAGATGCAATATTAGGTAGTCTCGGATCTCAAAGTGGGAATCAATTATTTTAAAATAAACAATAATAAATAATAAAAAATAGATATCTAACAATTATTTCAAACTTTATTTTATTTATTTATTATTAACCAATTGTATTAATAAACATAATATAAATAAACACATTTCCAATACTGCTTCAAATATTATTTCAACCATCACTTAAGATATGAATAATAAACTGGTATCACTAAAAGTAGATCGTATTACATTGCATAATAATTCATTTTTAGGAATAAATATTCAATACATGATTGAAAATACAATAGATTGACAAATAAAAACTCTTACAATTTTTGAACTTACTCAACGTCATAAAGCTGTCTGCTTAAAAGATACTGTGAGCATCATCATTTCAGTTTTGATATTTTACTGTAATCCAATATTTTAAGATTAAGATTATAATACATTATATTTTTTAAATTATAAGTGTATTTAAGTACTATTTGTATATATATATATATTGTTTCTAATTATTATTAATTTTAAATTTAAATAAGATTCTTGAAGTCATGAATAAATATAAATTGAAGAAGACGCAATTGTTTTCAATAATAAACGATAATGCTCCAAATATGCTAAAAATTACAGATCTCTTAAATCAAAGTACTGAAGAAGAAATAGGTACCTAAAAGTTTATTATTTATTTATTAATTAGGTGTTATTAGTTTTTAAAATTATTAATTACTTTTTGCCTTTTTTTAGTTTTAAAAAAACTGATAGAGAGTTAAATTTGCATACAGAAAATACAGATATTGATTTGGCCCAGTTTGAAAATTAAATAGAAAATGCTATTGATTCATTACCGAATACATCAAAAATTAGGTGTGTAGCTCATAGTTTAAATTTAACTATAGAAGAAACTTTAAAAACTACAATTATTCAAAATGTCTTAGCACGTGCTAGAGCGGTAAAAACATGTTAATCAATAATAAGTTTAAAATGTATTTTAATAATTATTTCATTAATATATTATTCAAATATATACCATTTAACAAGGTTATCATGTACTATTTTTTGGTAAATTTATTTTAACATATTCTAGGTTGTTAAAAAATGACGAACACTTTTGCTACACTTCTAAAAACACAGAATAAAAAATTGCTATTTATATTATTGAAACTCGTTGGTCATCTGTATACGATATGATTTTAAGATTGTGTGAACTGAAAAATTTTTGTCTTGAATTTCAAGAAATAATGCCAGAACTACAAATCTCTACTTCAAATTAGAATAAAATTGAAGAAATGGTATAAATTATTATTCATTATCAATATAGCATATTGCTTAAATTTAAATCTTTAAAGTATATTTAAATAGAATCTTTTAAGTTATATTATATTGTGTTTTTAATGATTATTATTTAATTATTTTCTTATAATATTTTTTAGGCTGATACGTTGGAACCAGCAAAAATAGGCATTGTCCAATTAAAAAAAAAAATATATAACTTTGAGTGACTTTTTCGCCATTTGGTGGAATATGATAGCAAAGTTAAAAAAAAAAATAATTCAATTTTATCTCGTGAGCTACAGAATTCTATCAATCAAAGACAAATAATTTTATTTGCTAATCCTACATTTGCAGTAGGTTATTCTTATAAATTATTACTAGGCACCATTTTAACTAAAATTAAAAAAATGTTGAATTGCTATCTTTATATCTCATTATAAATGTAATTGTTTTAAACTTTACTAATTTAAACAACTTATGAGCATTTAGTGACCTACTTGGATCCTCGATTTCAATCTATACTGGATGCAGACCAAAAATCTACAGCAAAAGATCATTTGATCAAAACGTGGAATGCACTTTTAGACATGGAAGCTATTCAATCAAGTCAAAGTGATGTTATTGAAACACCAGTGCAAAGGGACGAACATAGCGATAATGAAATGAACGATTTAGAAGATTTTTTAAAAACTCAAAACAACAGCAATATAGTAACTAGTACAGTGGTGCATCACTCAATTCATATATTGATAGGAGAGTTTGATAATATTACAAAGCTTGATCATAAAAGTGTGTTCACAAATTCTGGATGGAAAATAAATTGAAGAGAGCTAAATTGTTCAAATTAGCCCAAGCATTAATAGCGGTCCCGAGTACTCAGGTAACATTTAAATTATTATAAAATTAGATATATAAATTAATATGAAGTGTCTTTTATATTTTTATAACTTATCGCATTAGTAAAGTTAATAGTACAAACTATAAATATTGAATAGTGAAGACCAAATACATTATAAATAATAAATAATACAACTATCAGTCTTGTAAAAAATACTTTTAAATAAGTATTAAAATACAAATACTAGTATTCAAATAAAAAAATATTAAAAATATTTTTAATATACTATTATAAAAAAGTATTTTACGAATACTCATTAAGTATTTGAATACAAATAAAACTATTTTTTTTTTTTAATTGTATGCTATATAATAAATATGCAGTGGTCGAAATGACTCAATATAAGTGGAGATATGCCTTACAATTCAGATTTCCTGATATCATCATAACATTCTTCACACCTTGTGTACCTTAAATATTTTATTTTTTATTTTTTATAGTTCACATAAGGTATATTATCTTAGTCCGTGGCTATAAACACGGGTATAATACGGATTGCAAAACGGCTTATACTAAACAACACGATAAGCTGGGCGCCCGGGCCTGAATGTTAAAAACAATTATTTTCACCGAAAAAAAATAATTTCTTATATATAAATATAAAAATGATAATAAGTATATCATTTTAAAATATAAATCTTAGGAGAAATGCATAATTCTAGACAAAATAAGTAGAGGGATGCCATCTCTCCGTATCCTCCCCACTTCGAGTACTGTATATATGCATATCGTACACTAGTATAGGTACCCATTATTTTACTACTTTCCATAGGTTTTAACAATTACTATAACATGTCTGATTATTTAGAAATAAATACATGTTCACATATTTCATTCTAAATTCAAATATATTTCAACTAATATTGATTATATTTGAATGAATAAAATAAAAAGTGGTATTAACTTACATTAATATGGAATTATTTTAAAATTATTAGATTTTCAGTTTTCTTAAAAAATTCCAATACAGAAACTATATAAAATTTAATGTGGTATTTAGTATAGTAACGTTGTTAATACCTAATTGTACTATACAAAAACATAATATTAGTTTTCAATGAAAACAATATTATTTTTATTGATGTCAATTTTCTTTGAAAAATAATAAATTAAAATTAATAAAACGGACTTAATGGTATTTTAATACAAGTATTTAAATGTTGTTAAAAAACAATTAAAAAGTATTCAAAATACTTAAAAAATACATAAAAAAAATTGTATTTAGAATACCATATAAATACTTCAAAAACTATTTAAATACAAGTTTTCAAATACTTCGAATACTTCGAATACTTTACAAAACTGACAACTATAAAATATCGAATAAAGCCAATTTATAGCATTGGTAAGTAACTTTTAATTTCAATTTTATTACTAAGAAAAAAAAAAACTATAGGATTTAAAACCATTTTAAGTCACCATATAAAAGTAAAAAATAAACCTCGGACAGGATAGTGTAATTTTACTGTTTTCGATTTGAATGCAATGATTTCATATGATAAAAAACGATTATGAGCGGACGAGGGAATTTTTTTTATTTAATTTTAAATTTTATTCGTTTCTATGGTGATAAAAAAAGCGTTTTAAAGTAGATTAAGAACAATTTATATAAAAAGGTAGTTTATATAATTATAATTAAAATTTATAATTAGGAAATATCATAAAAATGAAAAAAATAATATAAAATTAAAGAAAAAGCTCAAAAATTGTTCAAATGTTTTGAAAATTTTACCATATCTAAGTAAGGTAATATAAGTAAAAAACCTAAATCTCAAGTTTTTATGAATATTTTTACCATGTATAGGTAATGCTAATATAAGAAAACAACCAAAATTTTGTTTTTACGATTAAAACAAAAAAAAACTTCAAAAATTAAAATGTCAATAAGTAGCTCAAAAATTACTAAAATTTTCCAAACTTTAAACAGTAAGGAACAAAATCTAAAATATATTAAAAAAGATATCTTGTTATTTTTCATTTGAAGTAATATTTCTGGTAGAAAACGTCGTTAAATATTATAAAATCGTGAAATCATACGTTTTTTTCTCATTTTACAATTTTTATTTCGAGTACCGTTCCGAAAATCGAAAAATGACCTTTTTAAAGTACCAGCTCAAGAAAATTACCTTTCAGAAAAGATGCTACCCTTGATACTTTTGAGCAAGTTTAGAGGGAGAATAAGTATATACACAATAAAAAAGAAAAAGAAAAAGAAAAAAAACATCATAGTAAAACCAATACATTCCTCGCTCCGTTCAGAATCTAAAATTATTAGTAGACATTTTGCTGTATAATTAAATATTATTTAATATTTATTATTAAACTGTTATAGGTAACTATAGAACATACATTTACTGGGCTTAAATTTATTTTTAGTGACCTCAGATCATCAATATCATCTGATTTTCTGAATGAAATTATGATTATAATAAGAGTGAATAAGATGGGTTTGAAAATTTAATATGTATTTTAAATGTTTATGTTCAATGTTTAATATTTTTATAAGTATACAATGATACACTATAGACTACACAAACTAATTTTTTTGTTTATTATTTTGAATTTTTCAAGTAAAAAGTTTGAACTTGTTTACTTGATAATATGTTTTGTATTTTAATTTTTTTCATAATTATCAAACTGTTATCATTTATTTTATATTATTAAGTTGTTTTTTTTTTTTTTTTATTATTATTTAAGAGGCGCATAATAAAATATTTGCCTCAGCGATTATAATAACAATACAATATGACTTAAAATAATGTTAAATTTCACAATTAATATATAAAAACAAAACAAGATAAGAGAAATAAACACAATTATTAAGATGAAAATAAAAATATCGAAGATAGTTAATTATTATATAGATAAGCATTACAATAGAAAGTTTCTTATTTTAATATTTAGAGATGTGGTTGTTAGCTATTCGGCTAACAGGTAAACATAAAATACAATTATAAAAATTGCAGTTAATTACAATTATAATAATAACTTAGGAATAATATTGTCGCATGAAAACGATAATTAGGTAGTTAGATAAGAATAAGAAATGAAATGGTACACAATTTGATGTACTTACAATGATATATGGAATTACAATTGTCCTTTATTTAATAATGACGTAAGGAGTGACAGGAGGGGTTTTATAATCGCAGTGAATTCGGTAAAGAAAAAGTTAAATAAAGTTTCTATATTAGGAGATAAGTAGGAGTGTTTATAATTGGCGGAAGTAGCGTTGGCATATGATGGTTTATCAGTATTGGAATTTAAGGTGAATTTAGGAGAGTTAATATGAAATTTGGGAGTAGAAATGAAGTGTTCACGATGAGGTTGTCTATTTTTAAGTTTTTTATAAACAGTACAGCCTTTGTAATTTGCTGGGTGACTACCTTGGCATAAAGCACATCTGGCCGGAGATTCTGGTGACATAGTGCATACGTCAGATCTATGTTCTTCGCCACATCTGATGCATCGTGGAACGTGGTTGCAGTAATCCTGAGTGTGCCCGTAAGCTAGACAGCGGTGGCATTGAGGTGGGCCTTTACGTGAATGGGATTTTTCGACAACAATTTTTGTGTGCAGAAGATAATCGATGTTGTATAAATCTATATTGTTAGTGGCTTTTTTGAGGTCGACGAAAAAGAGAGGTAGAGGTGATTTATCGGAAGAGCACTTAATGTTATGAACGTGGGTAACCTGGTGTCCCAATTCCGAAAGAGCGGTAATTATATCTTCAGTAGTAGTAGAGGGGTGGAGATTACGAATCACCACACGTAATGGGCGCTTATCATACGACTGGTGTGAATGAAAACTAAAATTGGTCTCAACTAGATATTTAATAAGTAGTCTGTAATGCTCATAGAAATGAGTATGGATGATCAGGTAAGAAGGAGTGGTACAGATAAACTCAGTTGTATTGATAATTTTCATCAAGCTTGAGGTGAAACTGGAAAAATTACTCACGCCTTTAATATAAACTGCAGGTGGTTTTAGTGGAATTTTTTGATCATGAGATTGAGTCTTGTTTGGCTGTGTGTTTTCGTATGAGTCGTTTAGTGTGGTAAGAACTGAGTACCGGTTAGGAGTTATAAATATTTTTGATTTCTTATCCACTGGCTTGGGTGAAAGCGAAGAAGACGATAAATTTCTTTTGTTTGTGCCACGACTATTAGTCGATTGGGCCACCATATTACGTAAACGTAAAGACAAAATATAATAATATAATATTAGCGTATGAAAAATAGATAACGGAGCGAACGTAATGACCGTGCGTTCATGGTGAACGTTATCGCCGGACTGAATTATTAAGTTATTTATGTATCTTTGAGAAGAAAAAAAGATAACGAAACCTACTAATTTTATATAATTGTTGTTTTTCTTTTTTTTATGCCTCTTCTTATCTCCAATCATACCACAACAACATGCATGAATAGTTTCAAAGATGACATGTTAAGTTTGATGAAAAAAATCTAGAAATAAAAAAAAAAAAATAGGAAAACCAGTTTTATGAGGTTATCAGTAATTTTGAAGATTTAATTTGCTCGCAAATAGATAACTGGCAATACCATTTATAGAATTTATTTCGGTAACCGGGAAATGATTATCATTATTTCTAAAAACCTTGATAACCGGTAACCTGTTCCAAAAAATTTTCCGGCCTCTTTCGGACCCGGTAACCTATTTCTTCTGGGGTGGTTTCAAGCCCTGCTTAAGGAATGAAATGACAGGATCCATGAGGCTGAGAATAGTTGAGGAAGGCCACCATTCGAATACATAAGCTAAGTAGTGAGGGATATAGGGTGTGGAATATACTATAAATTTAAGCATAAATCGGAAAAGTGTGAAAAATGGAGGAATGCTGCCAACCAGCCTTTGTGCTGTTATTACAAAAAAAAAATAAATAATTTTGTATTTAGTATTATAGTGTTTTTAGACTTTGAACTTTTTTTGAATAATAACAATATATTTATTCAAATATTTATATTTCTCAACATAAATATATATAATAAGAATTAATTTTAAATAATTTCTCCTATTAAAATAAATTATATCTACGTAAAATTAACAGTTTTTCTCAATAGTTCCTTCCTTTATTTTTTCATATTCATTTACGATTTTATTCAATTTTTATATACCTGATAATACATTTGTAATTCTAAACTGGTCGAACTTTATAAATATAATATTTCTCTAAATATTAAATATTTCTTTTTAAGTTAAGCTTTTATTTATTTATTTATAAATGTATACTATTTGTTTATTTATGTGTTAATAAATAAGTATCGATTACAAATATAGAAACAATTAAATTATTATACAACTACCGTCTGGTAATTTAAATTTTAAATGAGGATTTATTTTCATATAATTTTAGTGTTTTAAAATTTTTATATAATATAGGTATTAGATTTATAAAAAAAATGTTGTAGTTTAAGTTGTCTAATTTTAGTGAGATAATGGAATTTATTTGAAGGGCTACGGAGAAAAACATAAATTAAAAAAGAAAAAATCTGATTATTATATCAACTTGTCGTTTGTTTTAAAAAGTTTTTTTTTTTTATTAATTTTATCAACGATTAGTTGTAATCACACAGTCAATTTTTTCGAATTATTTCGTACTTTATCTTTTAGTTTTTAGAGTTCTGAAACTTTAAATTTGCAATACTTAACAGTTAAAGAAAATTTACTTTTATTGTTTTTCCCCGTAGCTTTCGTTTTTTTTTTCATCATTAAAAGTATGATAAAAATGTTCTACTCTCCACAAAATTTAATTATGACCCATACTTAGGATCTTCTGGTACAGTTCATTCATATATATATATATATATATATATATATATGTATTTATATTTTTTCTATTACATTAGAATTCTCATACAAGTTTTAATTATTTTAGTTATATTTTCAAATTATTAATTAAAATCGGAATAGGTATGCTTAGTTTGTAAATTAAATTTTGCTTATAAGTATAATTGCGTTTAATTTAGATGGAATTCTGCTCGAAATTAACTGTTCTCATCCACATTTTATTTTAATATTTGTTTCTATTTACCTCCGCACAAAAATCGATAAATAGTTCGTTTATTTTGTAATAACCAACTTTTTAATATTTATTTCAGTGGTATTTCAATGGATTAATTTGAAAACGTGACAAAGTTTATCTCGTGTCTAAGGCGTGTTTACATCCACTTAAAATATCTTTATCGCATCTCAGAGATAAATTGCGGTAAATCTTTGGTAATAGAATACGTCTAAAATACTGCGTCGTACCGTTAATAGATAAAGACGACTGCAGCAAATCGCCATTTTCAATCCTCTTAACTACTCGTCTTTCTGCGATTATAAACTGATCCTATAGTATTTGTACTCGTTATTTATCAAAGAAAGTAATAACAACTTGAAATCATCTATTTCGATGAAAAGACCCAATGGCATATTCATCAAGTAAACGATCATGCGACCAACACGTGGTGTAGGTCCATTTCCCCAGCCTTGCCATATTGGAATTTTGAATTTTTTGTTTTTTCATTCGATTGTGCTACGTTAGTGCTATTTTTCCTACTTAATCCCGCATTTATGCTGACTTCCTAACCCTGTGAAATCAAATTTTAATTTTAGCGAGGATGAAGAAATGTTGTCCCCACTATATTGGAATTTCAAAAAAAAAAAGGAAAAAAATAGTTGATTCTTGATACACACTATCAAATTTGTTGTTTAGTAAGAATCACTAAAAAATGCAATTACTTAATTAAATGAATAGCACGCCTAATTATATTGTAGTATGTAGTAGTAATTTATTATTATTATTATTATTATTATTATTATTATCATTATTATTATTATTGTTATTATTATATTATTTTAATGTCCTGATATCAATTGCTTATTTAATATATCATAGTAATTTCTAATTAAATATAGCTTTCTATACCTATTTTACACAAAAAATAAAATAAACTTCTATGCCTAATTAGCTAAAACTTCTAATATTTGGAGGTGTCTATTATTTTAATGATAATGAATTATTATTTTCCAACATAGCCTAGAAGAAAAGCTATCTGAATTAGCAATTTTATGATTAGGTATAAGAGCTGATGTTACTACAGTAATAAGCTTTGAAGGTGTTATTCAGGAATTTGCTCAAGACTATACATGACAAATAATATAAGAATATTTTTAAATATTTTTTTACATTTTTATTCTCTACAAAAAATATTCATCATTAATGTATATCTCATGAGTGAAGAGTACTACTAAAATGTAGTTGTTAATTTCGAATTGTATCACTGATAATAATTATAGTTAATAGTTTATACAATTTAATAATATTCATACTAAAGATAAAAGTATTTATCACAATAAAATTGTGTAATATCGAATTAAATAAACATTGTAAGTAACATATGATAATAATAAAAAAAAACATAATAGTAATTTAATAATAATAATTTTAGTTCTTTCATAAAAAAGTAATAGTAAAATAAAAATTAAAATAATGTTAATGTCCTCTGTGTATTATATATGTAAGTAATATATAGCAAATGTATATATTATTAGGCAATAGTTACCTATATATTTCCCTAATCACCAGTGTGATGTCACAAATTTGTGGTTATCCTATACTGCACTGCCATCATTACAAAACGATTTATCTACCCGACTTTTTGCCATTTTTTTTTTTCTCGTTTAGTTAAGTAAATAGGTATGGTTATCGAAAGACAGGTTCATTTGACTTTTTATTCTGAAGCGAACAATTCAGATGTTTTGTACAGTTTATGATATCTTAATAAGGTTCGATTTTTTTCTTCTTTTTTTTTTTTTTGTTTCGATTCATTTCACCAACTTTCAAATTATTATTATTCGAAATACATATTTGTAATAATTGTTTATATCGCAAACAAAAAATGATATTTTTAAAACGTAAGCTTTTTTAATAGCACGTATTTAAAACAAACAGATACCGATTGAGTTCAATAAATGAGGTTAGTATTAAGATTTATTGACTACTTTATATATTTATTTCGATTAATTTTTCCAGTCATAGAGGATTAATTGTATTTTTTATTACACTTTAGCGAGTCGGAAAGGAATAATTCAATGCATTCTATAAGTATACCGTAACAATTTTATTAAAATCGAAAAAAATTATAAATACTATTAACATATTATGTTTTTTCTTTTATACAGGTATTCAAATAATAATTAGTCAAGCGTGAGAATAATATGTAATTGATCATTTATTTGGATTAATTTTTCCAATCATAAAAACTAATATTATTATTTATTGTATTCTGGTGAGATGGAAAGGAAAACGCAAGGATATTATTATTATTATTCCAAATAGATGTAAAATCATCAAATTATGTAAAATAGTTATTTTCTATAGAAAAGTTGCAACGCCAACAGAAATCGGTATTATTCTTTAAAAATATCAAAGGTATATTATTATTTTCAATAAAATAAATGATGCTTTGACCACTGATTACACTGATTTGTTTATTCTCAATAAATTGTGATATCCACATAAATATGAATTAATTTGTCTGCAATTCCCTATTGTACAGAATTACAACTGTAACTCGATATGAACTATTTTAATATATATTTCGAATCGTTTATACTTGTTTTATTTTTGATTAGCTTTTAAACACAAAACAGGTAGCACGTGGTGTCTGCTAGAAAACGAATATTCTGAATACTGAAGGCGCCACTAACAGTGTTCCCTTTTAACTCTTGCCCTAGTGACGGTCGACTGACATCTCATCTTTATCACAAAAATGAAAACTCTGACAATAATTGTTCCGATGATGCGAAAAAGAAATTATTTACAATTACGATATCGATTATTATTTCTTGTGCTCTACTCGGTATTTATCGTTTAAATAATAACTCATCCATACATTACTCCATATATTGGGCCTTTATGTTTTTACATAATCTTAGTTGATAAATAATTTATTTTCGAGTTGTATCTTAAATTTTATTTTGTGAAATGGCATGTACTTTGAAAATTGTCAAGTGTGTACTTAAGAACGCACAGAAGATAAAAAAAACATTGTTGAGAATATTCGAAGTTACAGCCGAAGAAATTATAGTACCTGTTTTAATCGCTGTTTTTCATCTACGTTTTATCAGGTCTTTAATGAATTATGTTACTACGACAACTGAATAAAACCGTCTTTATAAGACAATTATTCACAGTTAACAATAGTTTAAATTGTTCGTGAGTCAAATATCATTTAACTGACTATCATAATTGAAATCAAACGTTCATTCTCAACCTCAATCTAAACTTGATATTTTTATCTTTTCATATTTTACATTTTTTTTTTTTTATTTTTATCTATAGAAACTCACTTAGAGCTCTATCCCGTAAAAAGTCTCTTAATCGATGTCGTTATTTTAAAAAAGTGCTTACCACTATGAGAAAAATATTTAACTGTATATCTGTTTATATTCTGTTTAAATCAAGATTTTATAATTTGAAAAAAGACAAGTCTGAATTTTAAATTCATTTTCTTTCAAGTTCTTAAATTTATATAAAATATTTTACCAAGAGATGAACATATTTTAAAGACAGCAGCTCTTGCCAGTCTAGTTTATAAAGATGAAATGGAAAAAAGTAAGGCTAGGGTTCAATAATCTATAAGTGTGAAGAGAAAAATAATTTATAATTACTGGTATATTGTGGCCTTATACAAAAGGTGACACAATATTTTACATTCACGTAGTACATAAAATACCAAAACAAATTTTGATAATTTACCTTATCAAAAGTCTAGTAAATTAAATTGTTGATTTATTTAGAAGGGCTAACTTGTATTTATTTAAAATATAAAAATTGAATGATTAAAGACTGATGAGCTTTAAAGATAAGTTAATTTTTCAAACGTGTATAATACACATTTTTTTTTTAAACTATAGTTATTATAATTTATTAAGATAATTTTAATTTTGATCAATTTTGAAAAAAAAAAAGTAAAAAATTTAAATATTATTTTTTTGTCGCTTATTTTTGCTAATTTTATAAAAATAATGATGCTGACTAAATTTTTAATTTATAATGCCAAATTCATTAAACATTTTAGGTAAGAATCAGTATAGTGTAATGATTCCAATTAGTGTTTCCAGAATTATATTAGTGATCCTAAAACTCCTGTTTACATCATTACCACTGAGTATATTAATATTTAAATTATTTTTATGAAATATACAGAGTATATAAAACTATTACTTACTAACTTTTACTTATTGAAAAATAATATTATACTCAATTACTATAACAACCTGCAATTAATAAATATAGCACCAAGTAGAAATTATAAAAAGTATTGAGATATTTATCAAATATCTACTAATTGACATATTAAAATAATTGTTTTATAGAAGTTGTAGCTCAATGTAAGCTGTCTGTGAAAATTAAAACAGATAAGATTACAATAATTGTAAAACGTTTTGTATTTAATAAATTAAAAGTCAATAGAAGTATTTTTATATGGTTACTTATTATTTTTATTTATTTATTAAAGAAATTAGTTTCTATTCCTTTTCCGGTTAATGAAATTCACAAAAAAACATGAATTATTTAAATGAAATAATTTAATTTCAGTCGTACTTAGACATAATAAATATTTGTATTATTTAATTATATCTTACTGATTTTTTCTCTATAATATTTGCATATCCTGATTTAATTTAGTTTGTAACTTTCTTCCTGTTGTATATATATATTCCTCGTATATATATATTTATAACATATATATAAATTTCTTCCCTGTTATCAGTTAATAGTTTGTATAAAATATAATTTGATTTAAACTCGCTCAAACTTTAAAATGTACTACGAGAATAATTTTTGGACGAGTAGATAGTATACCATAATTAAATTAACAAAATATTTACTATTACATTTAAGTTTATGAAGAATTTTTACAAATGTCAATTATTTATTAATAATATAGCAAAAGTTTATAGACCATCTGCTCCTTGTTGATTAGGTGGGAAGTATTGTTGACCAGTATTATATTAAATAATAAATCATATGGCACCAATATTTTTTGTCATGTTTTCTTGGTAACTGTTGTTTATTATAGGTTTTAGGGTTTTCCGAATTATTATTTTCTATGTACTTTAATTGAATGAAAATAAAATGTCAGCTGTTGCAGTTTCTTGCTGTTTAGAATTATTTAAAAATGAACAACTACAAATATTATTTGGTTTTTGACTAAATATATTAAATTAAATATACTATATATTATTATACTATAATATTTAATATTATTAAATATAATCAACATTTATTATGATATCATAACCACCATGATATTATGACTGCTACTCATGTGTTTTTTCCACAGCTGACTTCAATTTTTATAATGAATTCTGATAACATTAGTTATGTAACTATCATAATCGACGTCCGATTATGAGAATGAGCCAATAATTCTAACATCAAAATTCTCAAATATTTCTAATCCATAATAAGTTATTAATTATCCATATCATCTTAGTTAATATACGTTTCATTACGATCTATTAAAATCAAGAATAATTACCCTAGCCTCAGAGACGAATAAAGCATTTCATATTTACACTTACAATCTCACAAACCCATTCATATCCAAACTTATTGATTACCCTCCTAAGCAATCCTTCTCGTTGCTTTAAAAGAAAATAATTTGAGATCTAATAATCAAAAACTTATTTTTATTCAAAAAAAAAAAAAAAAAAAAGATGAATTAAATAATTCAATAGCCCAATCATCTCATTATAAAAAATAATTTTAGTGGAAATCCTTATATGTTTTCCCATTTAGTATAAATGAGATATATTTCTCATTGTATATTTCATTTAAGATTGTAAATATTTGTTCAATAAAAAAAAAAAAAAAAAAAATTCAATAATGTTATCAAGTTAAGCTGTGGTATTAAATTACTAACATAGATAAGCTTAATTATAAGTAACTTATATATAATGAATACTTACAAGTAAACATTATACATAAACAATTTTAGAACAATAATTTTTTGCTAAGTTACTAAGAACTTTATCGAAAAAGGATCGACAAGGAGTTCATTTTTTTAGAAGAACTCTACCCGAAACGAATTCTTTTTTTGTATAGCGAATGAGTATCTGGAACGAGTATTAATTTAGAGAAATTAACGAGAAGAAGATACTTTTAATATCGAACTTTCCCGACGCTGATGTAACTTCTGCGGTAAAAAGTTTCGAGTATTAGTATCACTGCAACAATACGAATAGCTTAGTCACATATTTGCATGCGTGTAACTTAATCACGCGATATTATTACTTTTTTTCTACTAATAATAGTGCACATCTACGTCGTATAAAATATGTATACGTATGTATTTTATTTCCAACTTCCCATCACGATGTTATTGTGTTCAAAAGTGAATTATAGTGTGGCCACAAAACAACAGCGCCGTTAATATAACAATAAAATAAATAATATTATGAAATGTACATGTATATGACATGGTATTGCGAAAAATATAGTTTTGTATAAATACTATCGACATAGAAATAGACAATGGTGGCTAAAATTTCAGTCGAGCTTATTGATATTCGTTTTAAATGTTCACACAACATGTCAATAAAATAAAATAGTTGTATTCAAAGGTTTTTTTCTTCAATATTTTTATACATATATATTTGTATAATTATCATAAATCGTCACAAACTTATAAATAATTATTACTATTGACTTATTGATATTTAAATGTAAGCAATATTTTAGATTTTGATTAATGTATTCGTTTATCAAAAGTTTTTTTTTTTTTATCTGTGTACACGATTTCCAATAGCACTGATCCGTTTATGGCCATTATGCAATTTTTTGATATGAAATGTTGTATAGTTGATATTTTGAAGAAATGTAGTTTTTCGTAATTCTCAATAGGTTTTCTTTACAAAAGCAAAAAACGTATGAATGTTTATAAATATCTGGAAAAATTTAAGGCACACTGATTTTCAATAACACTGAATTATTGATTTCATCGTAATTTTAAAAATACAAATTGTAAATTTGAAAATTTTCATTGAATTCCTGAATCACTGTGTGTTGGAAATTGTAACATTTTCTAAAAATAATGTACTATGCTTTTTATAAAAAATTCAAATCTTAATTTTTCCATCTTCTTTTTTCGAAAATATCAATAAAATAATTTTGGATTGATAATATTTTGAAAAGTGTTATGTTTCGGTTTAAAAATATTATTCAAATTTTTGTCATCTTTTGCAAATTCGTATTCAATTCAAAATGATATTGTGTTTTGTATAGTATTTTTTTTTTAATTAATAACCACTTATTTTCAAATTCCATAAGTTAATTTTATAACACAGCAGACAAATGACTCGTTGTCACGACGAATTATTCGTGATATATGCAAACCACAGATGACTAGTCTGATTTTATTGATTATAATAAAAAGTTGGTATTTCATTGGAGGTTATTATAAGTACATTCTCGTCTCCATAAAAGTCCGTAGCTAATTTCTCAGCAAATGGTGTCCTAAATTATGGACTAAGTTTTCTATATTATTTTTCAAACGCATTCATTGTTTTTATTTAAATTTTAAATCAACTATGCAAATGTAACAGTCTTCTGTCAAAAAAAAAAAAAAAAAATAATAAATAAAAAAAAAAAATTGAAATATTTGTAATAAGATAAAAATCATGGCAATGCATTAGTTTCAAATAATAATAATACCTTTTAAATCAATCTATTAAAATTATTTCGTCACTGCTATTAGCTTTCAATTGTATGCTAGATCTAAGATCACACTAACTTAAGTATGATCATTGATGTTGGAATTGCACAAAAATGACCAATTACCACGACTCTACTTTTGTTAAACAAAAAAATTTGAAAAGTTTCGTACTGTATATTCATCAATAATTTTGAAATGTTCAACTCAGGGACTGTAACCGTACCGAAAAGAACCGGTTTTTGAATAGGAAACATTTGAATATTGGAAACCAGAAACTCACCGAAACCCTAATTTGAATTAAATTTTAAAACTGGAAGTGGGCTGAAACCCTGATTAGAATTTATTTAAAAACCAGAACCTTACCGAAATCGCTACTTTTTGTAAATGTATTTTACACGGTTATTTCAGTTTTTTTTATAATTTAATTATTTTTATTTATATATGCCATTAGTCAGGGACTGAGACCTTAATGGTTTTAACGGTTTAGGTAGGGGCTAAGGTTTTTAAAATATTTTTTTAAGGGTTTAGGTAAAATTTTGGGATTTTAAGAGTTTTAAAATTTAGGTTCCGGTTCCAACCGGTTTCTAACCATTATTTTTGTACATTATTTTTTCAAACTAGAAATTTTAATACAAGAATATATATTGTATATTATTTTTTTAGTATTTGCAGGTGCTGATTAAAGTGTTCATATTAATGTTAATTTTAACCTCGGGTATAGAAAAATAAAAGAGTTTATCATGTGCTTTGATAACAGATGTGTTAATCTGGGTAGATCTTTTTATTTCTGTATTTTTAACCAGCATCTCCTCATATATATCCTGATGGGAACTCAGATGCCTTATCAAATTTGTACCATGCTTTCCCTTTTAAAATTATAGGTACATATTTATAAATATTTATATAATATCTGTTTACCTAGCTATATCAATTAGATTTTCAAAATATAAATATTTAAGAAATACAATATACAAACTAAATTAATCAAAATAAATATTATTTAAGCTTTTCATAAGTAATCTACTACAAAGCTACACGTACAGATGAAGAACAATTACTGGTAAAATCATAGATACTATTTTTTATTTTGTGGATAATCACATAATATCCACATTGGGTATTTTTAACATAATAGCGAGTAGGACCTGAATAAATTACTCAAGGCTCCACTATTATAGTTGATGGTATAGATAAACTATAAAGATAATGTCGTCTTGTCTATTTACTTGAATATTACATAGTTACCTACCATTTTATTACTATATTATTTTAATTCTTTTGTCGATGATTTTAAACTTAAATTAAAATTAAATGAAACAAAAATATGTAATTATTTATTTTTATTTTTCCATTGCAACTTATACAAACTGACTCGTTAGATTTCTTATCGTAAACAAAATATTTTTAAACGCATGACACGGTTTGATGACCCATAATTTTAATTTGATATTTTTTAACTAATAAAGGTAGATTGCGTGTTCATGCGTCGGCGACTGAATAGTAAATATGGCAAATTTACCACTGAGCACCGATATTCAATAATAACTAATAACGATAATACGATATGCGTTTGTACTGTGTTTGACGTGTATATATGTAATAAAAATAAACACTTCAAAAACCCAGTGTAATTTTTGTAATTGTAAAAATAACTTATGTGTCTGCAAAATGATCTGTTATCGACATTATCGTATAACATGTACATAATATATATTAATATTCCTTAGAAAATAATATTATATTCATTGGTCGACGGCCGAATAAAACATTGCGTAAATTTTTACTGTATAGTATAAATTATTATAAGTAATTATTTTTTCTAAATAATATATCTTTGGTTTAAAGAGTAATTTCTTTCGATTTCAATAGGAATTTGTAAACAGTAAAAAACCCTAAAAAAACCGTTATTCTTTTGGTATTGTTTATAGGTTTCGGTATTGATTAGGGTTTATTAAAAATATAAAATACAGGTAACGGTTATTTTTAGTTCTTTAATTTACACTAAGTTTTAGGTTCCGTAACCGGTTCTTTTCGACCCGGTCTCAGTCCCTGCCATTAGTAAGTAATTAGGACTAAACGAATACAAAGATCTATCATTGTTATTATTAGGATTCATGAAATTTAAATATATTCTTTCGATTTCTTGCAGAAAAATATAAAACGTTCAATTGATAATAATGTAGTATAAATTGCCAAAAAAGTAATATTACTTGTATGTATATAAAGTTATCAGTATAAAAACTTGTGAAAGTAGCAAAGAAATTCCTATATACGATTTATGGTAACCCCCGAACTCAAGTCTAGCCTAAATTAAATTTAAGTAACGGTAATTATATTTTTTATTTGATTTATATTTTAAAGGTTTAATAACTGAATTTCTTTTTTTAGAATCAGAACCGGAACTGTAAAATTCATTAAGATTCTATTTCCTGGTTTAACTAAATTTTCAAAAAATAAAAATGAAAAAATAAAAAATGTACAACGTGAATAACGCGTATCGGTATAATTCAATTTTCACAAATTAAATATTATATAAATAAAAGTAGTATTTGATAATAAATTATAGTAGTAAAAACGTCATCTAGGATTAAACAAGCAGTAGGGACCAGTTATCCACAGGGTTCGTATACCCCTGCTGTGCAAAGACCGTCAGCCAAACGTTTCACCATATTACTTATTTTCCTTTTTCAACACCACGAAAACGATGGTTCCATTCACTCTTTAACGGAATCATATGGCTTCCAGGTATATATTGTGTTTATATAGTTATTATTCTATACTTAAAATGAACTTAAAAATTAATCAGTAATATATTTATATATATATATATATATATATATATATATTTATGTTATGATAGTATTGAATTAAAAATAAATGAAAAACGAGTATATTAAATAATTCCCTTTTAAATTAAATAGATTGTGATGTTGCTGAGATGAAAGACGAAAAAAAAACTTTTTTTTTCAATTAGGTATTGTTACCTCATAGATAAATTAATATTTTATGTAATAATGTTTTTGTATTTTTAACTTTATTGTAATTAGCTGACTACAGAATCGGGAATTATTTCAATATGTAACTATATTGAAAATGTAGTAATTCATTTTAAACTTTACTTATAAAACGAACTTAAATTTAACGTATTCAATATTTTAAAAAGGATCACGAGAATCGTTTAGTAGATTATATTAGCCTACATTGATTTTATGATCAATAATTTTAGTGCAATTGACTATCAATCACTGTTAATTTTTATTTTTTTGAAAATCGCCTATGATTTATAATTGATCTTAAATGAGTTTTAGGCAGCTAGGTCTAAGATCAAGAAAATGAAAATTCAAGGTTTTATATCAGTATAAAATTTCAATAAAAACTGTTGATAAAAACGTATCCTTCGCGTTGGAGATCACTACACTATTAAATTAGTATGATTCATGAAACTTGTTCGCGGTGAGAAAAATTATCGACGCTTTTTGAGCATTAAAATAGGTAATGAGATAATAATTATACGAATAATATACCACGCATGGATCCTTGAAAAGTTCTCAGATACCTATTCCTTTATCAACAGATGTATTACATTTAGAATATCAAAATATTTAATGCTATTATAAACGGGACGCCGAAAGTTGAAATGATAACGCGTGTAATGAAACCAACACCATAACAGTTGTACTTTTGTAGACCAATTCTTATCAGGACCAGTGGCGCCGAGTAAAATGAAGAATAATTTAGTTAATAGCCACCCAATTAAAAACTTGCAACCCATCCCACCCAAGGCCGTAATTCAAGAAGTTAGAAATTCACCCCAATCCTATATTTTTAACATATACACTAATGATCAGCCAGGCCGGTATCAAACATTTAATTTATGCTAATGATACAGCCCTATCCGCCCAAGGTGACACTTTCCATGATGTTGAAAGTACACTAGAAGAATCACTCAGGGTATTGTCCGATTAAAACTTCCTTAAACCGAACCCAACTAAAACACAAGTCTGTGCTTTTCATCTTAAAAACAGAGAGGCAGACCGAACTCTGGAAATCGAATGGCGAGGCACCAAACTAGATAACTCAGCACATCCCACATATCTAGGCGTTATGTTAGACCGATACCTTACGTATAAACACCACTGTAAGAAAACTAAGCTAAAAATTGCTACAAGGAACAACATGCTCCGGAAACTCACAGGATCTACGTGGGGGGGGGGGGGGGGGGGGTAACGCACATATATTACGAGTATCTACACTGTCACTGTGTTTCTCTGCTGGGGAATATGCCAGTCCTGTGTGGAGTAGGTCCGTCCAGACAAAACAAATAGATACCATTCAGAATGAATCCTGCCACTTAGTAACAGGTCGCCTTAAAAGTACTCCACTTCCCAAAATTTACCAACTCGCTGGTATTGCATCCCCAAACATCCACCGGGAGGTCGCAGCAGACTGGAAAAGAACCAAAGCAGAAACTGATTTACGACACCCACTACATCACCAAACTACACCTAATTTCAGACTTAAATCCAGAAAGAGTTTTCTAAGAACGACAAAACTTCTAAATAAACACCCTGAAGAAGTACAAAGAGAAAACTGGGAACTCTCTCTCTCTAAGGAAAATAATAAACTGGAGTCCAAACTCGCGGAACTTTTGCCAGTAGGATACGAATAAGACTGGCCAACCTGGAAATCCCTTAATAGACTCATAGTAGGTGTAGGCAGATCTAAAAATAACCCAAAGAAATGGGTATCCTACAAGATACCTCAACAAAATGCGAGTGTGGTATGGAACAAAACATGGAACACCTACTGAACTACCAAAGCTGCCCATTTTCATGTACGAAAGAAGATCTCCTGCATGCAAATTCAAATGCTATAGAAGTAGCAAGATTTTAGTCAAGGGTAATCTAAACCTAAAACTAAGATAAACATTGAAATCTAACAATTATGTTACCATAAACTACAATAAACTTTATTTATATCTCTAATTATATTAGTTACCTATTAATGTATTTTATATCTTATTATTTATATTTATATTTATATCCATATAGACTCAGAATTGTATATATTTATTTTTATTTATCTAATTATGATTTATTATCAATTGTTTGTAATCATCTAATTTTGGTTGTATGATACGAATAAAAAAAACTCTATCCAAAAATATTTACTCTTTTTTAGTATTTATAAGAGTATTTAGATACTTAAATTTCTTAAATAATGATTATAAAATAACCACTTTTATAGTTTATAATTCATTGAATTCTTTCACTTAATACTCGTATATTTATCGACCACGACATCACCCATTCCACTAAAAATATGGTCTAGTCATAACCAGACTTGAACTTCGAATTTGTCGTCAACAGTAGCGTAGATACAATTCTTTTCTGAGGGGGGGGGGTGTTTAAGAGTAAATTTTTAAGTGTTCGTAGTATATCTTAAAACGAGATCATATATAATAATATTACATTTAAAATAGTGTTATTATGTCTCGTATTAATGAAAATTATTTTATTATTCAATTTTTAATATATACCTAATCATAGTAAAATCAAAATATTTTACAATAATATATAAATATTAATAAATAATAATCAAATATAATTAAAAAAAAAATCTGTGGGGGGGGGTGGAAACCCCTTACACCCTCCCCGTAACTACGCCACTGGTCGTCAATGATCAGGACTTTACACTGATGTATTATACCATTCTACTTTCTGTCTAAAATGTAATGTACATCACATATATAAATACGTGAATAATATTGTTTGAGATACTAAGATACTAATTAAACAAACACACTTTATTTGAATAGGTTAAAACAAACAACTGTCAACACGCAAGAACGTTAACTTCGGAATGCGATAGAAACTAACAACTTTTAATAATCTTTATTTTGCAACTATTGTGTATCTATGTACTATTTTCTACCACCTTATAGACCACATAGATCGAGATATAATAGGTTAAAAAAATAATTTTGTGTATAAAAAGAGTACATAAATATTAATTGTACCAACAGATTTCATTAATAAACATATATAATAGCTCTGATTTTTTTTTTTTTTTTTATTAGAAATAGGCTTCAACATCGTAGGTTATTAGCCTAAAGTAGTTTAGATACAAATGATAGAATAAATGAAAAAAGGAAAATTAATTAATTAGAATAAATAACAAATTACAGGTATTGTAACTTAGAGACTAAGAAAAGTTTTTACAATATTAGAGTTTGTTAATGTAATTGATTTTGGTTAGAAATGAGATAATTTTTCTGGTGTTCTTTTCATTGAGAGCTTCTTCATTGTTCGGTGGTATAGCGAGTTTGGTTCTTATGTCCCGGTACTTCATACAAACTTGGATGGTGTGGTGGACTGAAAGATCGGTATAGCATTTGTCCCAAATGGGTGGGAAATTTTTGCTGATGAGGAGTGAATGGGTTGCAAAGGTGTGTCCGATCCTACATCTGGTGATAGCAATTTCTTGTTTGGGGGAAGTTGTTGGTGTTTAATGCCCTTGATGGATTTGATTTTGTTCCACATTTCCGTAGGAGATGTGTTAAAGTTTATTGAGCTGGTATAATTTTGCTACGATTCTATTTTACTTTTTTTTTCGTAATGAATTTTGCATGTGCACGAGCTTTTTTTAAGTTTATATGGTCGTCGACTAGTTTTGTTTTTTTGAATTTATTTAATGCTTTTTTATAAGTTTTTATTGAGTCGTTACATTCTTTGTTCCACCAGGGAACTGTTTTTTTTTAAATTGTGTATTGCATTTGCCAATAGTCTTGTTGGCAGCTTCTAGGATAATGTTGCAAAAATAGTTAGTAGTTAAATTGATTTGAGTTTGGTTCGTTATGGATACTAGGTTGATCGGCATGTCACGAAGATTTTGTAATATGGTATCGCTGTATAGGTCCCAATTTGGATTATTGAGACGCCACCGGGAAGTTGGGTGTATCTTGGGCGATTCATTTAGAATATTAATGGATATTGGCCAATGGTCACTGGAGCTGTATTCTGTAAGAACTTTCCACTCGGTTTTGGGGGGCGAAAGCACTATTAAATATTGTGAGGTCAATAACCGAGAAGGAGTTATGAGTTGCATTGTGGCATGTATATTCTCCAGTGTTGAGTAGCGTTATTTGTTCATTTTCTAAAAAAATTTCGATCGTTTTACCTCTAGTGTCAGTATTGTTAGATCCCCAGATTTTGTTTCGGTTATTGAAATCTCCGAGAAATAAGAAAGGTTTTGGTAGTTGTTTAATAATATGGTTGAGATAATTGAGTAATGGATTAGTGCTGTTGGGTAGATAAATATTACAAAGACAAACAGGATTTTTGAGTTGTATGGAAACAGCAATAACTTCGAGGAGTGATTGGATTTTAATTTCGTTGCTCTAAAAGAGGTTACTTACGAATATTGTGACACCACCACATGTTCTAAGATTTGTCAGGCGATTTTTAAGATAGCTTTTGTAACCCCGTATGGAAAAGGTGGCATTAGGTTTGAGGTTAGTTTCTTGAAAACAAAAGGCTATGGGTTATATAAGCAATTTGGCTCGGTGAATATCGGTATGGTGTTTTTGAAGGCGATTTATATTCCACTTAATGATCGAGTCCATGTTAGGTTGAAAAAGATGTTTTGTAGAATAGGATTATGAATAAGTTAAATGTATATAATAGTGTATTAAAGTGATTTGAACGATTTTTATTTGGTTGGTAGTGTTTGAAAGATAAGGTTTGATAATTTTGTTAGACGTGTCTTTAATGCTTTGTCACTTGCTATTGGTCGAATTTTGTCTATTATGTCCATTAGAGAAGATGTATCAATATTTGCATCTTCGCACAGTGAGTGGATGTTAATAGATTTATTTGTAAAATTATCTAAGATATATTTAAATTGAAGATATGATATTGGTAAGTGATCTTTAATTTTAAACAGCAACTCAATTAGGTTATGTTCTTTGTTCGTTTTTGTGTCGGATTTGCACGACGAGTTTGAGCGGGAACGCATTTTAGTTTTTTTTGTGACATTTTCTATAGATCTGATGTTTGACGCAGAAGGAAGTATATTGGGAGATTTTAAAGAGGAAGAATCAGAAAGTGGTCTTTTAGGAGTTTTATTTTGAGTAGTAGTTATAGTAGATGAGAGTTGTGTGGATTCGGCAGTGTGTGAAAGTATATTACTGGGAGTCGGTCTCGTGTTGATGAGGTTTTCTTCTTATTTGAATCAGGGTGTTGAGGTGTATAAGAAGAGTCGAGATTTTCAAAGGTATTATTACTTATGTCTATATTATCAGTTTGCGTTTCAGGTTGACGGAAAGTGTTCTCTTTATCATATTCTGATAAAATTTGGTTTTGTGCTATCGTATTTTTGCAATACGGAGACGTATGTCCGGTACGTTTACATAAGTAGCATGTTAACGTATCATCGGTCAAAAAGATACGGTACTCGGTGTTGTCAAAATTTATTATTATAGAATTAGGTAGTTTTGAAATAACTTCTTTTTTAACATATGTTTGCCTTCTAAAACTGATAATATGGGATAGATTTTCGGATATAAAACCTGCTTTAAGGAAAGTTATTGGTGTGATAGGGTTAATTCCTATAGTGTTCAATGCGTCGATAATATATAGATATGGTATGATGGATGAAACATTTGAGAAGATTATTCGCTTTGATTGGTTTTCAAGTTTGCGGATAGGTATAGTATGATTATTAACTGTAAACGTAGGACAATTGTTTATTATTTCATCAACAATTTCTTTGCTGGCTAGATATATGCAAAAACGATTATTGGATATTCGGGATGCAAATGTTTATTGGATTAGTGATTGTGCTTAGAGTATTAATATAATCAATTTGTGGTTTACCATCAATGGTATTAAAAATTATCGCTTGGTCTTTTTTTGGAAAAGTGAAATTGGCGGTGGTTTCGGCGAACGTTTTTTTTGTGGGGTCGTTGTCTTGATTATTAGTGTTTTTTGGTGGTGTTGTGTTTGATGTTTGCATATTGGAGTTTGGTGTGGTTTGGGGTGGTGTGTTGGTTTGATTTTTTGAGGTGTGTTTTGGTTGGATAGATAATTTGGTATTACATGAGTTTGGTTTAGTTATAATTGTATTTAGTCTAGAAGTTAAATTTGTATTTGAACGTTTTAAGAACGTGTGTTTTGTGGCCTTATCGGCCATAGTGGCGAGTTTTTGTGAATAATAACGACGATATTACAAAGTAAAAATATACATTACTAATCGTCTAATTGGACCGGATAATCACTGTACACTAATGACTTGCTATTGGAAGCGATAAAACGAAACGCGGTATTACACGTGTGGTCTCTACGGTGTCCAAACACGTACTGAGCTCTGATGTGTTTATTTATTAACATTTAATAAAAAAACAAATAATCTTGCATAATAGTATATCATATTATCAATAGAAAATAAAATAACATTAAATCGAGAAGGTTAAAACCAAAATATATCAATTAAGAGTCAATATACATATATATATATATATATTTACTGTAGAGTAAATGACTCATTGTTGTAATTTAAATATTAAAGTTAGTTGGATAATTATACTTAAAACAACTAGAAATAAAAATATTATAATTTATAAACTATTATTTATAAAATTAATTAAAAAATAAAGGTATATTCTAATTCAACTAGTTATTTCATAAATCAATGTATAATGGATTTTCTTTCATCTTTAAAATCTCGTATTCTGTACATTAACAAAATTTATAAAAACATTTTTTCAGAAAAATTTACGTTTTTTTTTTCTAAATATACATATAGTATAGCTATAAATCATGGTTCTTATAATTAACATTAAACCACTAAATTTTACTTTCTACCTAGTTATCTTTGTTTAAAGAATCGATGAATGTTTAGCGTTGTGAAATAAAAAAATTAACAAAGGTTATTTTATCTACTATAGTCTCAAGACATTAAAAATTTACGTATATTGTTTAATACGGTTTAATAATGAAGTTCTGCCACTGAATCACAGTATTTAATATTGTAGGAGTTTATAATAAAATCGAAGAATTTTTTCAATGGATTATGTTTATTTGAAAAGGAGTAAAGTAAAAAAATAGCAAAAAAAAGAAAAAACATCACAGTTCACGAAATCAAAGAAATTCGAGAAATACCCTTGGGTTCTACAATATAGAAAGCATTTAATTGTAAAGGTCGAAAGATCCACAGTACTGACGACTTTATGGGTGTAGTCTGAACAGCACGTACTGCAACTGACATGGGTTTATCTTACTATTTGTGAGTTCTTGGTAGGACATTGTATGAAGACCATTCTCTTAATGCTCATAAACACACATAAGTTTCAGAGTTTATGTGTTTATTCTTGATAAATTCGTTTTGTTTAGTTAACCATACTAAAATGTGTGGTAATTATTTGTAAAGGAAATTATCACAAATAAAATATTTCGTTGTATTTCGATTTTACCGATTCTCATAAATAATTATATAACTGATAAAGATAAAATTAATAAAAAAAAAAGGATAAAATTAATTTTCAAATGTATAGATAACGAAATAGAAAAAAAATGTAATCAATTATATTTAAGATTCATTATTCTCTTATTAACTTGTATACAAGTTTTACCTATTAAATTGTAATTTCAATTTTGATAAATATTTTTTACGATCAAGACAATACAAGTAAGATAACTCGTATATAATATTCTTCGACAAAATATGCAGGCAAACATTTTTACGTAAAATTTAAATTTGAATTAATAATTTTATCGCTTTAAGTGTTGAAAATTTACCTCTATGATTGTTCTTACACAAAATATGTATCTAAACTATTGCATCGAACACCCACGACCAAATGAATACGTCTTATCCTAGATTATTTATAGTAATCAATGTAATGAATAGATGGTTGGCAGCTGATTTATTTCAATTGGATTTTTTAATTTATAATTAGAATAATCTTATAACATCATGTCTATACTGATGCATTAAATATACTGCTTCTGGGAAACATTGTGGATAGGAATTTTATGGCAAGAAGTATCAACAATTTTTACGCATTCCGTAAATCACTGATGATTTTAGATTTACATTGGCATTGATCATAAATAGGTTAAATAGAAATCCGTTCTGAAAAATATTCGTTAAGCCAATACATTTGTCCTTTCAACACGATTATATGCATATGATTGATAATATTCGAGGCTGATATTCCTTCGTTATGTAGTATCTTATGATATATGAAAGTTTGCATCTCGAAAAGAGAAAGTTCGAATAAAGAATTCTAAATAATTTAATAAAGTATAATTTAATTCAAGTAGATGAATATATATTAAATATGCTTCTTTGAAGTATTCAAAACGGATAAAATATTTATTAAAGAAAACACAGTGCCGAGTACTTATAATAAATATCATGCGATTATCATTAAACCATTAAACACTTTGCGTTCATGAACAGTGTAGTAGAAAGTTACAATTTATTCGTGATATAATTTATTTACATGTTTAATACATTTATTATCCATATAATTAGAACTTAACTAATGGCGTATTCAGGACAAATTTTTGGTAAAATATAATTTTTATGATGGTTTTTGTATAGCAAGTATGTATATTACAATAATATAACTCAACTCAAGTTTGATTTCCGTTCTATGAATAAACATTATAAAATAAATCACTTGAAACTATATTCAACTAGAAAGCATACAATGGTACACGAGTACTCAAATACTAATACGATTGTCTAACACTCAATCAGGACTGTAATGTAATTAATTTTTAATTATTGCCAGAAGATATGATAATTTATTTTAAAAAAAATGCATTATTTATTTATTAATTTATAATATACGGACTGAATCTTTATGTACAATTACCAAGTAAGGTTACAGGCATATATGTAAAAATTATAAAAGATTTATCAAATAAATGTTATTACACTCGTAATCATTAGGTACAAATTATTTGCGTGCGATTAAAAAAAAAAAAAAGACACTGTTAAAAAGTTATTGAAGATTTTTCTTACTTAATGGTGCATAGTCTTCGAAACGATTTTGTTTCATAAACAATGTTATCGTGTTTGTCATTAAGTAGGTATAGCATTACGATACGGTGTTGCTAGAGAGATTGGTTAGTACTTTTATGACCACGTTATACAAAGTTACACCAAAGTACAGCCTGCGTATATGTACACACGCAGTAGGAGGGCATGAAGTGGTTGTCAGTTCGTGTTAAGTCGTCGATAATCCCCAGGGATTTGGAGCGGGTTGAAAAATCTCGTAAAATTATAAACTACCCACCGAGAAAGAATGAAAAGAAACCGTATAAGAGCAGGTTGTACATACGTCAAGTATAAACCTATGTATATATATATAGTATATTTGTAGCTGGTGTGACAGCAAAAAGTATTCTTTATTTTATAACACACTGTAACAACTTCTATACTCGTATTGTAATTATACCTATCAATATTCCATATTTCACCGATTGTAAGGGGTGTGCGGCGCATCGTTTTTTGACACTTAATAATAAACTTTATTAACTAACCTAGCCTAATATTAAAAATACCATGCCTGTCAATATGTTTGAAAAAATAAAACAATTTTTACATTTTGCTGATAATAGTCAACTTATTCCATTCAATAGACCTGGACATGATAGACTTTATCGCATAAGGCCAGTTCTAGAATCATTGAATAATACATTTAAATCAGTTCCTCTCGAAGAATGCTTATCGATAGATGAATAATTATGTTCTACCAAAGCTAGGCATTATTTAAAACAATATATTCCTATGAAACAACATAAATGGGGCTATAAGTTGTTTATAATGGCAGGCGTTTCTGATTTTGCATATAATTTGGAAATTTATAGTGGGCAAGAGAACAATTCGGATTTACGTTTGTCTTGTGAACCAGATATTGGTGCAAGTGCGAATTTTGTTGAGCGTCTTGCTCGTATAATACCATCAAATAACAATTTTAAATTATGTTATAATAATTATTATACATCTATACAATTAATGAGTTATTTAAAAACTAGAGGTATTGAAAGTTTAGGAACTGTTAGGCGAAATAGACTTAAAAATGTACCATTTCCTTCAGATGCTGCTATGAAGTCTAAGGAAAGAGGTACAATGTATGAATGTACGGCCACTATAGGCCAAGAACAACTTGCTGCAGTCTTATGGAAAGACAATAAATTGATTACTCTACTTTCAACATTTGTAGGTATGAACCCCATTGAAAATGTAAATAGGTTTTCCAAAAAAGAAAAAAAAACAATAATAGTTCCTTCTCCTAAAATTATAAGTGTTTACAATAAACACATGGGTGGAGTTGACTTGCTGAATGCAAATATTGGAAGATATAAAATTGCAATAAAATCTTGAAAGTGGTACATGAGATTGTTTTTTCATTTAGTAGATATAACTGTAATTAATTCTTGGATATTACAAAAACGTATCCATGAAAGTAAAGGACTAAAAAATAAATCTAGTTTGGCAGATTTTCGTGAAGAGTTGGCTGTTTCTCTTTGTCAAATGGGAGAATTAGTGTCCCCAAAAAGAGGTAGACCACTCAGAGAAGAAAAATTAGGTAATATAACCGATAGAAAAAGACAACGCAACGTTAACACCACACCTTTAGATGTAAGATATGATGGTGTGCAGCATATACCTGGGTGGTCTGAAAGTAGATAAAAATGTAAATACTCTGATTGTAAATGTATAACATACATCAGCTGTGTTAAATGTAATAAGGCTTTATGTTTCACTAGAAATAGTAACCGTTTCAATATATTTCATTCTAAATAGACTGATTTCAGGTGTTTGGACATTTTTATTATTATTATACCAAAGATTGGTTTTTATATTATTATTTTATTTAAATACAAAATAATTAGTTTTAAAATTGTTTTTTACTTATAATATTATATATATTTAAAAAGACTGGTGGTCATTATCATATTTTTCAATTGAAAAAAAAGTCATGCAATTATATAATTATAATCTCGTTCATTGTAAAATTTGATGGATTTTAAAGAGATATATGGTTCTGACTCTTTGTATTTAAATGTTAACATTTTAATTTAAAATGTAAAATAATAAAATACGATGTTCACTTGAGTGATATTTTATAAGTGACAATTACATTTTTTTCAGCTTCTAGCTAATTATTCGACCAGTTATCAGATGCTAAAAAATGCTGAAAATAAATCAAGTTAAGATAATTATTTAGAATAGAAAAACACAATGAACCACACTTCAGCATAACATTTAATAATGAAACAACTAATTATTTTAAGTCACATTTCTTCGGTAGAAGTTAACTTAACGGGTTTTTAAATAATGCAATTTTTTAATGAATAAATACCCTTAGCATTTATCAAGACATGCTGAAAGGCAAGAAGTCAAAACTTATCTCCTAGCTTGTTTTCTAACAAATGTACTTGAAGACGGAGTATTTAATTTAATTTCAGAATTTTCAACAGTTGTTTTTTCAAACTTTGATGAGTCAAAATCAAATTCATCGAAAATATTTGCTAAAATATAAATGATTAGTAATAATTAATAATATATATTTAAAAATCCAAGCATAATATTATATAAATATTGATTGTCAGGTTTTAAATATTCAGAATTTTGATGTGAGAAACTTTGACCCTTCGCCTTTCAGCATGTATTGATAAATGCTAAAGGTATTTATTCATTAAAAATTGTATTTTTTAAAATTCAGTCAAGTTAACTTCTACCGTAGAAATGTAAATTAAAATAATTAATTGTTTTATTATTAAATCTTATACTGAAGTGTGGTTCACTGTTCCAAGCTCTTTAAAGGCTCCTGTTAATAATATACTTAATACTTTTAACAATGAAATAGCTGAAACTGCATTAAACAAATGAAACGCATATTGGGTTAAAGTAAATATACATTTTTAATCTTGGATATAAAAGAGTTGTATAAAGTATTGAGTGTTTTAATTATTCAATACATATTAACAATTTATAAGTTAATCAATTGTTATCTCGATCTATTTTAAACTTTGAACTTAAATCAACACGAACATCAAACAATTTTTATTTGAAATGTAAAAGGATAGATTTATATAGTTCTTAATATGGTGTAAGAATAGTGATCGAAATTATTATATTTGTACATTAGCTGAAAAAAAATGTTGTCAAAAAAAAAAAAAAAAATAATAAAAATAAATATTGTAATTTAATACTTTTAATAGAAAATAATGATTTTACGAACAATATTGTTATAATATTTTTTATAGATTTTATTATGATCTTTAACTAAGAGTCTATACATTCTTATGTTTATTACAATAGTTTTTTATATACATTGAAAAACCACTTAACTACCCTTTATCTACCATTTTTTAACCCTAAGTCGGCACCATAGCTCTTGGGTGACATTCAAGTAAATAAAGTTGTTAATAGCGGCTGAAGAAAATCAAAAGATATTAAAAATATCGAACTGTTCGGGAGAGCGTGTTTAAACTTTCAAATACTTGTATCTTTTTTTTATAAATTATGTACCATTATGATAGTCAGATCTACTCGCTTATACAAAAACATTTTGTTTATACGGTGTAAATATATAACAACACGGTATTAAAAACTAAGCGCAGGAAAATCAAAATCTAAAAAAAAATGTACACAAACAGAATTTTAGTGAACCATCTCCATATTCAATGACATACGTTGTAAAAGCAACTTATTATAATTATAAAACTAATGAATAGATTTACAAAATTAAAAATATATATAATAATTTAGTACCAGTGGACGATTTATTTATCAGTACAGTATTTTAAACAATAATCGTCCGATACTTTATAGTGATTTCTAATCCATTGTGTAAAATATATTATACGTATTCAAGTTTCAATGTCCAAAGTTAGTAATAGTACGAGTACATTATTCTGATAGACCTAAACACATTAAATATTATAAATTATAAATAATAATTAAAATTATTATATAATTATAAATATTCGATGATTCAATAGTACATACGGCATTAAACAAATAAATGTTGTTTCTATATTATAATATTTGTTATTTACAAAATAAATGATTATATTCTAATAAAGTTATAATTGAATTATCGACACCTAAACTATTAGTTCTTAGCCATCGATAACTTTAAAAAATCTCAAAAATTTGGATTACGTTATTAATTAATATTAACGTATACGATTTTTGTTCATTAATTAATTTACTGCACTGTCAAAATTATGGATTAAATACCTAAAGCATTTTAATGTGATAACGTTATTGTTATCACCGTCCCTGTTTTATTCAATATATAATATTTATAATAGAATTAAAAGCTTACTATACATACTCATCAGAGTACACAGGTTCTTATTTAGTAGTTGTCATTAAAATGAGTTAAATTCTGAAATCAAGTAAAATCTACTTAAAATTAAGAATTTGTTATAAATCTTAAAATCTTATTAAATATTGATATCAATATCGATAAAGTTTAAAATTAAACTATTTACAATAAAATGTAAAAATCGGATAGTCCATGCGTTACAATTATAATATTAAATAAGTAGTAGTTGCTTTTAAACGGTTTCAAAAATTACTTTCATTTCCTAATAACCTGTTTCTTGTTTCTAATATTAAATTACTAAGTTTCTTTTTTTTTTTTTGATACAGTAAAAAAAGTCTTTACACTATTTTATAAATTTGATATCGATTAAATAACGTTACTCTATATAGCATAATTATCTTTATTTTTTTTATTCATAGTACAGCTTCAACTACAAGGTTATTAGCATAAAAATATTACTAATTAGTACATATTAATAGATAAAATTAGTACATAGTAATTAAATGGAGTTATGTATCTATAAATTTAAAGAAAGATATAATTTTTTGAGGTTATCTTCATTAGGTCTAAGGCTTCATAAAAAATATCCGGAATTATTTGGTTTTACCTTATGTATAAGCTTGGCAGTAGATGAAAATATGTTTGAGAAAAAACACACCACCTATTTGGCTCAGTGTTTGTCTTCACTCATTAGATAGCCATGGGACATTTTTGAGTGAGCTATTTTGAGACTATGGAAAATTACTTCGTACCTGTGATTTGAGATTTGGGTATCTTTTATTATTGAATTTTTTTTTGAAAATATAAATTAATGTTAATTTGAAACAATTATAGTGACACTATATGATATCGTCTATTATTGATAATGATTACTAATAGCTGTAAGTGTGCCAAACATCTATTTACGCTGTAATTTCGACTGACATATTTTGTCAACTGTACTTATACATCGTAAATGCCACTTGTATAATTTCATTAAAAGTGATGTTTATATAATTTAGTCAGCGCACATGTCTAGTTAAAAGATGTAGCAAACCGATTAGGTCAATGGGTTTTGTTAAACATTGATTAATTAAACGACAGAAAAATATATATTCTATTTATTCTGTAATATTATGTTTAATATTTTAATTTTATTATGTCTATTTATATTCGATATTATTATATTACGAATTAATAATGAGTATTTTTTTTTCCAAACACATATAACTTGTTCTTTTGAACATTATGTTCTTAAAATTATATTATACCTTAGTTTCTAAATTAATATTATTTTTACTAAGAAATCATACTCCGTATAATTTGGTGTTGCTACAACCAACCTAAGTACCGTTTTTTCAATTTCACTATCGAATTATGTCTTATTTTCAAATATGAGTAAATATTTCCATTCCGAAGACCGGCAAAGTCTTAAACGATTTATTTTTAGTTCATTGTTTAATTATAGTTCATATAACTTTTCTACTATTGACTCATCATGTACATATTAAATTGAATGTGAATAAAAATGTATTATATTTAAATACCTAATACCTATAGTGATATATCCAACGTCTTTGTATTAACATTGCATTATATTGCTTATAATATTGTACGATTAACTAATAAATAATAAAAATAAATAAATACATTTAACTAACCTGGAACATCTCTTATCTGCGAGCATCTAATTGAAAAATGCTCATAGCTTCAATCAGATTGTCAATCCTTTGTCATCGCAATAGCCATGATATTTAACCATATACACAATTCTACCCGATTTAAATGAACGTTGAAGGAAAAATAGGAAGAGGAACATCAAAAATGAGATGATCGGATACTATTGAGAATGATATGAAGACCGTTTGTATGGGCGTAGGAGATGTGAAAAATCGAGACGATTGGAGGTTTAGGAGAAAGGTGGCCGATCCCAAATAGTTGAATGAAAGGAGAAAGAGAAGAAGAAGATTCTTAATTGTCTGGACAAGGTTTGTATGAAAGACAGTATTTAAGAAGTTTACCGAATACGACGAACATTTATTGGAGTTAATATAATAATATAACGTGTTCGACGGTTTGTTTTTAGTATAAAAATACATATGAGTGCATGTAATGAGGATCAACCAAGATTTACTAATTACAATATCACATATTATACTAAAAATATATTATATTTCAATTCCATTTTTATTTTTCGTATTATATTTTTTATAATAACAACAAATGTATTCAAGTTATGAATAATAATATATAATGTAGTTACTTAAATCAAATACTTAAATACTTTTCGCTTCATCTAGAATCCCATATAAACTGTATGAAATTAGTGACTTATCGAAAAATAAGTGAATTTTTTAATATTATTTAAAATATATAAGGAACTGTATGCCGTTAAAAGTCGTCTAGACGATACAAACATACAATTACGACCAATATTTTATACAGCTCCGAATGCTACGCTGTATCTAAACGACTATTCCTGAAAAGTTCTTAAGTCTAGATAGAAGTAATAACGTCGATAAATAATCGAGGCAGATAGATACGGGCCCATATGAATCCTGCGTAAATATCCACATTGGTGATTTATACTTGAACTAAACGTATTTATTTATTATACGTATAAAATATATATGTGGTGTATATTGTTTCCCTCAAATATTGCACTTCAAACGTGAAATAGAGGTAATGATGATTTCCATAAAAAATATTTCAAAGCCAAATCATTTTTATAAGTCCCCACCCAAATGATGTCGCCTAAATTGCACCACACAGAATTTATTCAGTCTATTTCCGAAACAAATCTGCGGTCTTTTAATCACGAACAGAACACATCGGTTTGAAAGGGAAGCTACCGTGGATTTTTTTTCTTTTCCAACCCGATCTATTTTCTCTCTCACCCTTTCCCCACTCGCGTACCAGTCGCTGTTCGCCCGCGTGGATAAAATAAATTACCGGCAGTATATTCGGCACATATGTCGACGATGCGTTGAATAATTTTTACATCAGTATGGTTGAAAAATCATTCCTTTTCATAAAGAGACGGCATAGAACAAACGAGCCATTACTTGGATTAAAATGGCACCACTCCACCACACGATCGTCGTCATCGTCCTCGTCTTTCAATCCGGACCCACTACACTGGCAGAAAACTCCCAGTAGTCTCTGCCAATCCTCTCGTCATCACTCCCGTACCCAGTATATACATGCACACGTTCACATACAAGCGCGCGCGCGCACACACACACGCGCGCACACACACGCACGCACGCACACATATACATAAATATGTAGACAGGCATGTTTTCGGGTCGAGTGTATAATGTTGTATAATATGTATGCGGTATGAGCGTGTAATGTAAAACGAAATTGAGCGCATCATCCAACGTTAGAGAACCCGGGTCATAAAATATATTTGCAAGAAAAGAAATAAAATAGGTAAAAATAAAGGAAAAATAAAACGGAAACAAGTTCCCAAGCTCGGAAAAGAAAGAAATTAAAAAAAAACTAAGCCCGTAGTAGGGCGAAAAGTAATCCACAGTAGCTCCATTATCACATTACTTCAGTTCTTTTGTACGCGTTCGGTATCACACCGTGCCCGTAGGAAATTCAAATATTAACTATTCCACAGTCGCCTGAGAAAATTAACTATTTTTCATAAACAATAATAACCCCTCGGGCGTTGTTCAAGAACTTTTATACCGTATTTGTCGGGTACGTGGAGTGAAGACACGCATACACGGTGAGGTATGATTAATATTAATAATTGTTATAAATGCTTTAAATAGGAAGAATACTCGTAGAACAGGTAAATTACAAACGAATATAGCACATTCACGCTTTAGAAAAAGTTCAGTTAGACTACATTTTAACATTGAAAAAATCAAAAAATCTGGACTTAAGACTGTTTTTTGTATTTTTGTACATGCCTACTACTAAATGAATATACCATGGTGTACACAGATATTTGTAATTTTACATTATAATAAAAATTTATATAAATATTTATTATATAATTATATATATATATATATATATATATATAGTATATATAGTATATACTAGTATATATATATATACTAGCTAAACCGACAAACGTTGTTTCGTCATATAAATTATTACTAGAAAATATTTTGCTAGAAAAAAATAACTGATTTAATATAAGTGTATAAGTATATGGTATAAAAGTGAAAGGACCTCCTCACACGGGGATACTCAAAAGAAACTGCAATCGTCTAGGTACTAGAAGACTGGATGACTTGGCAACTTCAGTTGCCGGTTATCTTCACACATAGTATACTAAATTTTTTTTTCTAGTTTTTTAAACCAGTGTCGCCTTACCATTTCGACAGTACAGTTCAGTTTTTCATATTATATGTGTACATTGATATTTATGCAGTAAATAAATTAAAATAAATACATTTTTTATAATTTCTAGTAGTGATTCTGATAGGGACGAAGAAATCATTCTTTATCATTACTATAAACACCACTTAAACAAACGCAGAAGAAAATGTTGGATCAATTCTTATAGCTCGGGATACTTTTCTATTTGTTGCACAAATTTTATATTAAAATTTTGATCGATGTTATATTATTTTATTATGCACGAAATAAAAATTACCAAGCAACTCGATCGACCAAAGTAGCAAGGAGACCGGCATGTCTAGTCGCCAGTTGACTATTCGCGTCAGTTTATCAGTCGCGGCGACTTTAGTAACGCCGTCTGAATTACGTCATTCAAACACACACGAGCAGTCGCCTAGTCGCCTAGTCTCCTAGTACCTAGGCTATTGCAGTTTCTTTTGAGTATCCCCGTGTAAGGAGGGCCAAAGAGGTATAGAGTACTGTGAACGGTGACGAAATATAAAAATGAAAAAACATTTATTTTTTTAATAAATTATATTGACCCTTTAAAACTATATATATTTATATATATCGCTAATTATGACAATATTAGTAAAAAACAATATCAATCCCTTAATGCAACAGAGTGTACAATATTTTTTGTTATCTCATCTTTCACCAATACAAGCAAACTGGATGGTTCGAGAGCACGCCACATATAATTGTTAATGTAAAAACCATGATGTGCTCAAATCTAAGTTACAGACAGACATCGTTTGGCCTTGAGATTTATTGATAGTCATTGCAAATACCAACCTAATTAAAAATTGAAGGCGTTTAAATTGTATTGACACATATGTGGGTATAATAGGGATTCGTGGTAATAATATATTTTCACCTCGAAATTTGCCGTTTAAAATGATGATTTCGATAACATTTTTCATTAATTTTTTAATGACTAATCGCGTGTCATTGCACAACCGTAGTGGGTACAAATTACGAAGTAAAATAACCAGAGATCCAACCTTCAGTTGTAAATTATCCGGTGGCATGCCTGGTAAATCCAATGAGTTTAAAAACTCTGTTGGATAATTTACAGCTTCAGTAGCATCGCAAAACGTATCAATAGATTTGTATAAAACCAATTATCCTGGTAACAAATGCTGTATCTTGAAATTCAGTTCGTTTACGTTTGCATTTTTTTTCTGTTAAAATTGCTCTTTCTGCCAGCCATTCATGATTTGTGTGTTGCTTGTGTACATTGGGAAATATTTGGTCAATAAGAGCATCTTGCGAATCAATGATTGTGAAGAAATCGGTCGGTAATTTTATGCATCCCGTTTCATCTGTAGTAACTTTCCCATCACCGTTGTCTAACAATTGTTTTGAGAATCTTCCGCACGCAGCTTTTTTTGATTGAATCGCAAGTATCCAAATCGTTCGCTCCTTACATACATATCGACCAGAAATTGATGACAAAGCTCACAACATCGTAGAATAACGTTATCCTGATCACGTCTAATCATTAACCGATATGCATAATAATTTTTCGAACTAACATTCTTGTTTTTTTTTTTTTTTTTTGGCACCTGTTGCGGAATCTTGTTATTTAATATTTACACAATATATCGTCATTTAATAGCAAAAATAAAATGAATAATTTTTAAATAGTTTTTAATAGTTTTTTTAATAGTTTCATTTAATAATTCATTTTCAATTGCGTACTTATCGACCGGGTCAAAAATTATTAAATTAAACTACAATTTATTAAATAATAGCACTTAGGAATATAAAAAATAGATAAAACTCTATTCGCAGACCTACCAAACGTATATACAAAAAATCATTAAAATCGGTTAAGCCGTTTTTGAAGGAGTATGGTCACAAACACTGTGACACAAGATTTTTATAAATATAGATATCTCAATGAGTTTTCAATAAATTGTATTAGTTATTTAGTTAAGGATATTTTATAGTTTCGAATTATTTTAAATAAATTTATGTTATTTATAGGCGCTAGCAATTTTTGATTTTTTAAATAATAGAAACATTTTTTTTTTTTGTGAAAGTTTAAAATTAAAATGTTATCCTATATTATTAATAAATTTACTTATTTTACTGTAACAGCAGTTTTTAAAAATATAAACTGAGTCATCCGATCCATTTCATTGAAGACTGTTTTATCTTTAAAATTAAAATACCAATACAACACTACTATTCACTCATACCTGTATTTCGTCCAACTGTAGAGTCTCGACTTACCGAGGAGCTTGGTCCTTTTTTTTAATACTCGTATTATTACTATTATTATAATCACTTTTGTTATTATAATTATTTGTGACCAACAAAAGTAACTGATCCGTTATAACGAGATATTTTATTTTATAATATCATATGTAACGGGATTGTCGCCCATTACCTACCATTTCTCGTCTATATCTGTACTACAATAATTATATAATTGTTAAAAGACGAAAAATATACTCGTATATAATATAATAGCGATCAGAAAGATTTGTTCTTCCCTGTATTTTTTTTTTTTCATCGATGTCTTCGATGTGTAAATGAACTTTCTTTTTCCTCTACCGTTAGAATTACACTTAGTGTCCGACGATAATATGCTGTTATTATTAAAAAATGTTATAAGTTCATTATCGAGATGTCTAAAACGCCAACCATGATAGACCCGCCAGTGATTCAGCTTTTGGGCATCATCATCGACGAATCGAATGTGTGTATGTTATTCATATCTCATTAAATTTAAATATATATTCCTTTGTGGTAATTTACCGTTGATGTACATAAACATCAATAGCACCTCAAATGAGATTGTTTACTGCAACAATTAAAAATTTATCATTAATTATTTTCGCTGAATCTTATGCCATATAGTTTTTTTGATGATGCATTGTATTTGTAAATTTGATTAAACATATTAGATTTATTCATATTCCAATTTGTGTATTGTACTATCAAATACCCCGTGTGTTCTGACAAATGTTTCAACCATGCGTTGGTGAGTTATTGTTATTATTATTATTATAACTGTTTGACATAGATAATTATTATAGAATATACTTGGTTTTATACAACAACAATGATCACTATAGTTTAATATTTTCGGATTCATGTGTTATTCCGAATTATAATAATAATATTATGAATTAAGAAATTATATTTACATTACCATTCAACATAACTCAACAATCTGAGTGTATTGAAAATATGTAACCTTTAAATTAATTAAAAAATATACACTTTATATTAATTCAGAAATGTAAAAAATGTTATAAATATGTATTTTCAAAGAAATGTAAATAATCATAATTCTCCGTGCTTATGTACTTTGTAAATAAACAAACAACAATAGCTATCACTCAAAAATGTAGGGTATAACGAGGGTAAAAGTACAAGCCCTTTTATCTCGATACCAGACCTCACTGATTTACAAATAAGGTTACGAGTAAAAGTAACAAACCTCCGTCTAACCATTGATCACTGCTTTTGCGAGAACGACTGTCATTATTAATTTATTTGATTAATGTTTTAAATATTTTACTAAATTTTCTTATTACGTATTCTTATTATTGTGAACTTTCATCCTTTGAACAGTTAGGTTATAACACTTCAGAAGCCTGATCCAATAATTTATATTTGTTATTAAATCTAAACCACGGTATTTCGTCATGTACGTTTTATAGAAATCTACTCTCTTTTATTATAAACGAATTATACAATGCAAAATATTATGATTATAGAAATGTAATTATAAACAAAATATTTAACTATACATTTAGAAAAATATAACACTATCTATGAGACAAAAAAAAAAATAATAATAGGTACAACAATTTAATCAAAAATAGTATTATTGAACTGTACAAACAAAACTGTACACATTTGATTTAAATAGTAATTATTGAACTCAATATAAATAATAAAAATAAAATTTATAAATAATTGTAATTATACCGGTTGTAAATCGATTTTATTTAAATAGTATACTCCGATCGATATACACAATACTTAAATAAAATAAAGTTGTAGTATTGTTATTGTTTGGTATAGTTCGATAATTGACGAGAACTGTCTCAACTTTTCTAAAATATTCAAGGCGGACTTCGAGTACGGTCTCGTATCTATCATAGGTGTTGTCTTGAATATTCTAGAACAGACCTATCGTTTTACCTGCCATTTGACCCAGTGGTGACCAACTATAAATTCACGCCATCATCACCAGGTAAACACAGTTTATTTTAATCCGTTGTGTGATTATATTATTACTGTCGTGTTCGGTTTTTTTTTTTTTTTTGTATACATTGGTTGTTGCCACTTATGGATTATAATAAAGGTTTTATAATTTAATACAGTCCATTTTTTGTTCTTGATATTTTATATCCGGCACCAGTTGAAGCGTGGTTACCTCGACCAGTTTTGGATTCGGGACCTCGCTCAAACAGTTATTATTATTATTTTTTTTTTAATATTCATGTTGTTTTAATAAACATGAAGTAACTTAATTGGATATCTAGAAACACTCAACAAATCATTAAACCGATTTTTATACATGAAAGTATAGTATGACAAAATAACAATAACTACATTAACAAGAAATACTGACAATATATATTGTGGGCCATTGTGTATGACAAACAGCAGTAATCACAACATACCACTGTCTACAAAATGAACCTCCTTGATGAGGTAATATAATTATAATTGTATATGATTTCTTAAAATTGTAGTACAGTTATAGTAAAATAGTTACAATTAATAAACTAATTAGTTACTAGTTCTAGTATAAAATATGATCATATTCAACATTTTTAATCAATATAGCCTTTTCATACCTTAAGTAGATAAAAGAAATACAGTATAATCCATTTAAAATGCTCTCACTTATACATTTTCCTGCGTAATACGCTCATTTTCACGAGTCTCATGATTTTGAAAGCGGTTATCATGTAAATGACTCCAGATAATATAATAATTTGTATTCCTGGATAAGACGCTCTATGTCAATTATGTCATGTTGTATAAAATTAATAACCACAATATCAAATCAATGACGATGTTCAAAATCTAGAAGAGTTTTCTGGTTATGCAGAAATTGATGATGATATAGCTACGAGTAGCCTTGGAAGTATTGATCAGATAATTATTGATAACATTTCATCTGCTGATGTTAGTACCATAGAATAAGAAAGTGAAAAGGAGGAAGAGGATGATACGACACCAATTTTTCCTGTAACAAATGCACAAGATTATGTACACGAACTAAGACGAATAATTTATATATTTTGATAATGCAGATGAAACATTACAAAACCGTAATAAAGTTGAAAACTTCCTCTATTAAAAAAGTACTAAAAATTCAAAACAAAAATTGATCATTTTTTTGATGCAAAATAAAGTATGTGATTTATAGGTATGTGTATGTATAAATTTTAAAACAATATATAATTTAAATATTAATTTTAAATAATAAAAATAAAATTTAATAATACGTACCTATATATTTATTAGTATACACAGTGCCGGATTGAGACAATTGGTATTAGGAGTGCACATATTAATTCAGACCACCCACCTACATTTTAAATCACTACCACCAAGGGCGCCTGCAGAGGGAATAGGGACCATGCACCCCCCCACTATTTTTTGGTTACTATAAATGAAAAAAATCTGGGGAGGGGAAGTAAACAAATAATCAGTATATTATATTAGTTATAATTTCGAATGGTTATTATGTGCATTTTTACATTTGTCCCATAATATAAGTTAAGATTGGGGCTGACGTAAATAATACAATATAGGTAAGTATGCAACCAAAACTTGATAGGGGAAATGAAACAAAAGAACAATGTATTAGGGCAATTTAATTTATTCTTAATTATTTTTCACATAAAACAGTTTATATAATTATTCTTATATCAATAAATAATATGCTATTTAAAGTTTAAATTATGTATGTATGTTCATCGGTTTTATGTGTCCCATACCATAAATTACTTAAATTTAAATAAAATAAGTCTGTATAGTTCCAAAATTAACAATAAATATAAAATAAAAATTACTATATATAATAGTATACTTGTATATAATAATATCTATAAAATATATTATATAACAATCAAACAACGGGTTACCGTTACCGTAGCTATAATGGTAAAATTAAAAATTAAAAAATACAACAAATACATGTAGTTATATCAATCTTTTTTCTTAAAAATTGCTTAAATTTTAGTATAATCACTATTTTTAGTTCCAACATTAACAATAAATATAAAACAATAATTGCACGTTTTGAAATACCTAGGAATTATATATATAACAATAATACAGGAGATTACTTCCTACCTATAATAATAAAATAATAAATTAAAAATACAACGAATAATAAGAATGCTCGATATATTAGTAGTACCTGTGATCGTGATCGCACTGTATATTTACAATGATAACCACATTTTATTTATAAAAGTTAATACACGTCTCACGTCTTTGTTATTTTCGAATAATTTTTTTCCCTGACGATTGACACGTCTTCTTAATATATTTAAATAATACCATCTGTAGACTATACTAATATAATTAGCTCTTACAATTGACTATAGCATTCTGATTCTATAAGTATAATGTTTTAATACAATCATAGTCCATAAACATGCTAGTAGTATTAAGTATTAATGATAACAGTTTTCCAAAAATGTACAATAATACGGCTGCATCCGAGTTGCGGTCAGAGACGATTTTTGAGATAGGCACATATAACAGTTGCGATCGTATACCTTTTACTTATCTGTAAAGTTTATATATAAAATAAATAAAATTGTATAGTCCAATAGTATAGTGTCATACATATAAATTTTGTATGAGGGGGGGGGGGGTCAGTTGCAAACAAATTATTATGGAAGGAAAACTCCTAAATCAAAGTAATTTCATATTTAAATAACAAACCATAATATATATAGAATGTGTCAAAATAATAATTTACAATAAATCCTTGCAATATGTTTTTGTTTACTTAGAATTTCCTTACATTAAGAACGCTATTTTATACAATTTTTAAAAGACCTTTGGGGGGGGGGGGGGGTCTGATACCCACATCACCCCCTTTTATACGTACGGAAAAAGGTTAGTAACAGTGTTAAACGTAAAGCAGAGGAACATTTGAGCGAACGTCCCACCAAAATTATTCATTCTGAGATGTCAAGTACAGTTCTCAGTATACTGGGATCAAATGGCGTTATATTGATCAGAAAAAATATACACACTGCAAGAATAAATATTCTCCCGAAGTTGCCGCGTGACTTTTCACAATTACATTTGGCGCTTCCTAACGTAATTAATGAAATACGAACTAAAAATAATAAAAATTGGATTTTTATAAACGATGTTCAGAACAATATAATATCTTTTACGAATCAGATAAACCTTAATTTTTTGAAACAATGTGATTCAATTTTTACTGACGGTACTTTTTCATGTTGCCATTTTCCTTTTAAAAAATTGTTTACAAAAACAATAGCAGCTCATACATACCTTTGTTTTTTCGTTATTGCCTAGTAAATTGCCTTGTAATGCATACTAGACTGTATTAGACCACCTCAAAGGCTGTTTGTCTGACTATATTCCAAATAAAGTCTTCAGTGATTTCGAACCAATACATTAAAAATATTGTAGACAGTCCTAAGTCTGGTTATAAAATGGAAAGGAAATTGTTGAAATTTTTTTGTAAATAAAATAGCATGGTATACGAGTATACCATATATACTAGATATATATTTTGAGTGACCGCAACTAAAATGTAACCTTTTTGTTGGGTGACCGCAGCTAGTATACATCGAAAAATACACCCACCCCATATTTTCGGGAATGCAGTACACCTCTTGTAATTACGGCCTTTGAGTATACATGTAAATATAATATAAATACAATTATAATAATAAATTCATAATCTAATGTACAATTTTATTTGTCAATTTTCAGATATTCCACATAATACGATTTATTGTTTAATACATTTTTTTTTTTACTTGGTCCCTTGAAAATCATCTTAAATTGTATAATTGTTGACATTTTAATTTCTATAAAATTATAAAATAAATATAAAAAAAATAACTATTACATTATAGTCGTATTTTTTTTTACAATGATGGTACATTTGTATAAATAACTGATACAACTTAAAAATAAAAGAAAAAAAAATATACTTAAACAATATAATATATTATATTTATGTACATATATTCTACAGAATATCACGATAAGCCATCATGTATATGTATTGAAACTATTATTAAACTTTAACTACTCGTATTTAGAACGAAATCACGTATTGCAAACACAAAAATATCCATGAATATTAAAAATATTTATCTATAAAAACGTAGGTTTTTGAATTTATGAAACGCAATTATTTATTCTTAATACTTTACTTAAAGCAAAGTCAAGAATGATAAGATATATTTTTATATCCCAAGTACTCTTTGGAGAATAGGTAGTTTTGAATGCTAGAAGCTATAACGATAACAGTTTTAAACAATAATAAAAAAAAATACCAGTCATCGTATTATAAGGTCCAGAAGAATCGTCATTTTAAAAGACGTTGATTAAAATCTAAAATACAGTTGTGTATAAAACTGTCATGGAAATTCGGTATTAACCCATTTTCTGTTCAACGTTTCGTTTTGAATAAGTATCACGTACTGTTAATAACATATACGTAAATATAATTTACAGTGAGAACATCTCAATGCGATCGCTATAATAGTAAATTGAATTCAATGTTTATTGAAACCATTTTAGTAATACGTAGACTCAATTGTATGTTTACCAAAGAAAACTTGTCACGATATTAAACAAGTCGAGAACACAGCAAATATCACAAGTATTTTTGTATGACGAATCTTGAATATTTCATCAAAAGACACGCTGGAAATAAGAAATTATGGTAAACGTGATGTAGTTCATACATTCGTAAGACATTTAAATTTTTAGATTATAAATACTACCTGACCGTATTTTAAAAGATTGCGAATATTTTATAATATTTATAATATTTCAAAATAATTTACAAATGTATACAAATACATACCACAGGAGAGCCCAGTCAAAAATTGATGGTTATACTTTAACTATAAAGTTTTCATATTTTATTATTTTTTTTTTTTACTTAATTTATCTATAATTAATAATGAAGCTCGACTTATAACGATATCGAGAGTTTAAATAATTTGAAACTTCCAAAATGTTGTGAATAATAATTTTAATATATGCAGCCATGTATATATAAAGCGATGCAATGGATTCTGGCATATCGGATGAGTAAACGAAATAACTTATTACTTATACGTTTTAAGACAGTTATTATAAATTTCAATAATCAGTCTTCAAATATAAATATATTATAGTAATAAACTGTTTTTCAGACATGATATTGATTGATTAAACTCGCAATCATTTAAGTGAACTACTTTACGGCCTCAAGTTCATCGACATTCAGCAACTTTAGTAAGTATACTTATATATTGTAACTCGAAACCACATAAAATCGATTATGATGTTTTAATTAACGAAAATATATATTCGGTTCGTTTGAATAATGTCCGTCAAAAGTTGTATAATACTGTGTATAATAGCCATTTATGGAACTTTTAGATAACGGAGTAGTTTGGTCGCTAGATCTGTACATCATTTCAGTTTTAGGCATGTTGAGTAGGATTTACTGGAGGACCGATCGGACGTCGTTAAGTGATTAATGAACCAATATGGTGTCGAAATCTTTCAAACGAAGCATTGTTTCATTTTCAGTAAGAGTATTCGAGTATTTGCCAAACGTGTTGCGTATAAAACTTTTGGAGGACTTGGGAGGGAAACATTTCTATTTTATTAGGGTGCGATACTTTTGCCGATCCTAAAGTTATGTAAGTGTTAGAGCAATGTCTATCCGGTCGACATTCTGATCGACGTAAAATATAAATCAGCTAGCTACAGTGCGTGGAATTTTTTCTAGTCCGTCAACCGTAAAAACTGGCTTACGCTTATTCAAACGTGAAAATATTTTTGAAAATATGTTTCACGTAATTTAAGTCGATTACGAAGCGAATTTTAATTATAGTAATTATAACGCTGTACTGTGTACTACAGTTTTGATGGATTTAAAAAACAAACGTGGTGTCTGTAATCGTAGTTGGACATGACGGACGGCTATGGTTTGTTAATTAACACTTAATAACGTCTGATTAAACTAACCCTCAACATACTACACGCACTGAAGTATATAAAATCCGTACACACATCATTCACACTCGTATGGACTGATTTCCAATAGGAGTTTTATAATAAACACTTGGCTAGCCGGTTCGGTCGTCACGCGGATGTTGTGCGTACGCGTAAATTAAATTATCTATTTTCGTAGTAAAAATATTGATTTGATAAAATAAAATTAAAGAACCCATAACATTTGATACGCTCGTCATCCGCGATCTATGGACGTACGTTAAAATGTAGTCAATCACTAATTTTTATTCGTTCCTTTCCCCCCCCCCCTTCAATCCACAGTTCTTTGCACGGACATACCTAATAACTCATACAAAATAATAAAAATAACCAACTCTCATAATCATGAAGAGTATTATAATCAACGATAATAAGCAAACGAGTTCTGACACTAGGGATTTTCGTCACAGGTAGCCAAAATATATGTGTGTAATCGAGTAGTGCATTTTTGCGCAAACGAGTTGTAGCCAATGTTACATATTCTTATCATTATAAATTTTAATACAAATAGATGATTCCACTTACATGTTGTTGCTAATTTTTGACTGAACAACTCTTTCCGTGATCTCCTATAATAAAGAATAAACTAATTTAATTTTTCATAAATAAATAAATATATATATATATTTTACTTGTAGGTAAAAAACGTACCTTTCGTTTCAAGTATTTCTTTTTCTTTTTCAAAAATATTGGCCCAGCAAGTTTTCATGTAACATCTAACTAAAAACATATTTAAAACCATAAAAAGCAACATCGTTTTACCTTTTTTGCTTACAACAAATTCCATTTTAAGAACAGTATTAAGTGTTGTTAGTTTGGTGACAAACAGAACAGATACTGAATCGAAATATAAAAATTTAACATTTGTCAGATAATTATTGCGTGCGAATTATCAATAAACTATGTATAATACAACGTATGCTTCCTTCCGTTAACGAAGATTATCGGTGTACACGTTACAAATGGCGTTTTAACCACTGCAAATGTTCAATATGGCTTAAACATTAAAACCAATGGTTTCCAAAATTATTTTGGCGGAAACAGGTAACTAACTTCCCTACGCACAACCGTTGTCATCGCGCTAAACCCGTAAACATTGTGGGGCACGTGCGTGTCGAAACTTATCCCGTGATTCCCATCGATTATCGGCTGGCCTCCATCGGGCAGTGGTCTTCGAACCGGGCGAGCAGAGCGACCAGTGTCCGGGCGCATAGCGATATTTGAAAAAAAAAAAAAAAAAAACTAACAATAATCAAACGAGCGGTTGGAAGGTTTCGAGACCGCGGGACTACTACTGCGTCTGCTGGTCCCGTCTTCCGTCGTCGTGTCACGATTTTAGCCGGATGTCTCGTCACCGGCCGTCCGTCTCCGACCAACAGCTGTTATGGACGCGACCGCGGCCACCGGTGTTCGGCGACCGCACGCTCTGGTTCCGGTGCGCAATGACCGCCGTGGCGATCGGCTACACGGCCGGTTACTACGCGTCCACCGGCGGGCCGCAGTGGGTGCCGGACACGGACTACCTACACTGGTCCACCGACGTTCCGGCCGTGACCGTGTGCCCGGCGGCTCGTCCGCGTTCGCACAGGTTTGTCGCGCGCGCGCCACTTCTTTTTCGCCCTGGAACACGTTTTCGACCGCGCGATCGTTTCTCGCCCCCGTAGGTTCACGTTTTTTTTTTTGGTTTTTCGTTTTAACCCGATGTCGTCAACGCGATAACGAAATGTCGATTCGATGCGTAAGCAAATGGTAACGACCGGAACACATCTTCGAAACCGATTTTTACCATTCGTTCGTCAGATCAAATAAATTAACGTCCTCTTTCTCTACGCCTACATACGTCGAACATAAACAACGCGTGTTATTGTAAATCGCAAAACGTTTCGAATCGACCGTAAATATATGGTTTCCAGTTAAATGTTTTCGTCCTAGGGGACGAGACAAAGGAATTCTCCACGCTTCACTCTTGCTACAGCACAAAGCGAATCGTAGTCAACGCAGTTTCGGTCCACGCCCGTTAGTCCGTGTCGGTGCATTTGATCTGTGTCCCGAACACCGGTGGTTAATCAAATATGAATTTGAGTTGGGTCCCAAGTTCAAATTCTTTTGTAATCCCTAAAAAATGGGTTTCCAAGTTAAAAATCATAATTTTGTTTTCATTTTTTTTTTTTTTTATTCAAGTACAAGCTTAGGTATATATTACAAATACAAATATATAAAATAATATATTTAATACATTTTTAATTTGGCATAGACTTTATTACAGAACCATTTTATATTTATTACAATAATTCATTAATGTTTTCAAATATACGTATAAATAAAAATAACAGCAATATAAAACACACTCATGATCAAAGTTTCTAACCGATATTTAATTATATTTTTGTATTAATATATTGATTATTTATTTTTTTTTTAATTGGTTAACATCATAATTGTTTTTTAAATAAAAATAATGAGAATCATAAAATAAAATAAATAATATAGATGGACAAATTTCCAGAAGGTTATCAAGTAGTTTATACAATTTATTTAATTTAAAATAATGCAGTCAACACCTTTTTTCATTATTATTCCTATATTTTTAAAAAGTAAATATTTTTTCATTCTAAACACATTTTTAGTATAAATATATTACTATGATAAATGAAGATATTTTTGAACAACTAAACTGAACAAAAAACTAGAACTCAAATAAAATAATTTGTATTAAAAATCAAATGTTCTACTATCACAGAATATTGATAACATTAATGACATAATATTAATAATCGGTATACTACAATAGACGCCGCTTATAAGACTCACGGATTAAGGTTCAGTCGCTTATTAGACTCAAAATAATTTAGAATGATCTGGACATATCCAAATACATTAAAAAAAAAAATCGGTTATAAGACTCAAATTTCGTAAAATAAATAGTAGAAAATAAAGTTTTTTGGTTATAATTAAGAAATAAATTGTTATTGCAAAATTAAATAATATTCGTGTTGATTATTTCTAGTTTCTGTTAGTACTTTATAAATAAAGACCGGATATAATTGCATTAAAAACATCTTAAAATTGCACTAAAATGATGCCAAAGTTACAATGAAAATTTATCAAAATTGCAATGAAATACATTAAAATTACATAGTAAAATCATATCAAATATATAATCATTAATTACTTACTTAAATAATATTATAGTTATAGTTATATTTTTTATGTAAAATCACTTTGGAAACAGTAATTTGTATATTTTATCACGTGAAGTATACAAAAATTACAATAATTGTGAAAAATTGTAAAATCGTTGAAAATTGCAAAAAATTGCATTATTAAATTAAATAGGATTACTGTAATTAATTTGATTCGTATACATATTTGATCAGATTTGATTTACTGGGTATCAATTAAAGTTGTAATATCAATTAAATCTGCTCTTTACTCAATTAAAATTAATAATATTTAATGAGTTTGACTGTAAATATAAGTATATATATTTATAATATACATTCTAGTATACCTATTGCGAAAATTCACAATATATAATTTATTTAGATGATAAAAAGTATAGGTGCAATCGAATCAATGCATAAATACATTTTAACAATCAATAAAAGACTATAATATCGAAAATTGAAAGATATCGGAACGACAGTGAGTGTTTATTAAAATATATGTTCTGCAGCATTAGGATAGACTATGTATGAGAGGGTGTAATTATTACATAAAATCATTTTACAGTGCTTCTTTCCAGACAATATTATAAGTAATTATATTATTATTGTTTATGAGTTGTTTGTTGTTATATCACTGGGTAAGAGCTAATGAGAAAGCGATATTTGAAAAAAATTAAAAGTAAAGTTGATTGTACACACATACATTTCCTCAAACTCAACGAATTTAAGCATTTAATATCTCAAAAGAAAGAGCTGAGTGTTCTGAGAGTGAAACGATCAAGTTCTATTCATTATAAGAGCAGCTATGAAATTTCAAATGTTGCTTGAGTGAATGTTTTCCAAAAGAAATGTACAGGGAAGAATCACGTTGGTGGGAGTTGAGTACATTTCAATGATTAATGATATATGTGTCTAAATACCTTCCATTAAAAAAAAAAAAAAATGTAGGAAATCGTCTGGTTAGAACGGCCAGATGGACTAATTTAATTTTCATACATTTTTTTTAATAAATAAGATAAGTAAATATACTATAATCACGCTCTAATTTTGTTTACAATACTTACTACACTTATTGTATAAATACATTAAGTTTATCACCGCTTAAGTAGTTATCACGAATAATATGTATTTATATCATTGCAATATTATGTACTTATAATATACAGTCATGTGTAGAATGTTTGATTTTTTTCAAAGCTTAAAAATGTAATAAATCAAGTCATCCAGTATAACTGCAAGGAATTTAAATCATTCATTCAAACAAATTTGTAAGCATGTAAATTATTTAATCTTATTCCAAATCTGTACGAATGTATTCTCTGTTCTAAATTTTCTTAATTTGCTATATAAGTTGAATATTTATAGGTCTGTAACGTACTGCATAACCGGTGGCATGCTACAGGTCAAACGAATTGAACAATTTAAATTCATTTAAATTGTTTAACGATTTGTATAACACACGTGTATACTGAATAGTTATGCATTTGATTTATGTTATCCGATTTAATTTTGCAAAGTGCATTCTGATATAAATAATATACTCATATTTGTATAAATCAAAATTTGATTTTGGTAATAAAATATTAACCACGTTTATATAAGCTGTTTTAATTTAGAACGAATAAGACAACTAAAATTATTCAAAATTTGTCAGTACAATCGTAGCTTGATATTTCAATAAAGCATATCGGTTGTTACTTATCTTATCATTCAATAGTATGTCAAATGCATTTGGTGTTAAATAATGCATACTAGTGTAGTAATTTGTTAATCTAATAATGAATATACTTTTTTAATAAACTTATATTATGTACTAGTTAAACAGAGAAAATGTTATAAATAAAATAAACTTTGTATATTTGAAAATGTTGAATTTAAATACACTTGAATACATTTGACTAACCTGGAAATGTATATTTATTCAGAAATATTTATAGAAATGAAAAATAATTAAAACTATTATTTATTGCTTCTCTAATGTAATGCAAATCATGAACCATTGTTCAAAATACATAATATTATTAATCTCGGTCATTATATTAAAGTAAAAACCACGCGTGTGTTGAAGAAATAATAATAATAAAAAAAAAAAATTCAACAAGTTTTGAGAAAATAATATATATTATTTATTTTCAAACGGTCAATGCTATTATTATATTTCTTGTTTAAAATCTTATAATCGAATTACTAAACTATGTATATTTATATTGATCTGATATACTGTCTTTAGGAAATCCATGCAATGAGCAATTCACGTTCTGATATATGATACATGATGTACATAAATACATATACGATATATTTATTGTTTATCTTTATATTTTTATGCTCACGTGAAAATTTTTTGAAACTATATGTTCCATTCATTTTGTCGGCAGTAAATGCATAAAATGTTTGACAACATTTGTGTGATTATGATATTCCTGGAAACTCTTTGTATTAAAGTGTTTCTCATCAGTTAAACAACACACATCACTTTTTTTCACTTTTACGACACGTACGTACTTATCGATTTATCAATGCATGAGATTCCAAAGGAAATAAATAAAATATATAAAATCATCATTTTTTCAATAATTTTGAACGGTTGAATTTCCTTTTGCAATCAAAAATGCTAAATAACATCACGGTTCCGTACGGGTATAAATATTAATTTTTATTTTTCAATACGGTGTCATGATCGATGTATAATATGCATATGCATATTTTTCGTACATTAACATACATGTATTATGTATTTTAGTTTCAATGTAAATACCTCAAGATAATAAAATGCGTAATATATTTATAAAACATATAGCTGTATACGCCGCGCGTTGAGAGAAATCCAGCGGGTATAGAAAATAAATGATACATTTGATTAAAAAACAAATTACTTTTTCACACTCCGTAATTATTAAAATATTATTTCAATAATATTATTCTTGTAATTTATTAAACGCTATTGTATTCCGTAATATTGACACTCGATAAATTAAATCAGTTATAAATGATTTCTATGCATTTACAACGATTTTCCACAGCGTTAATTTTTTTTCACCCCTATAAAGTAAGATTTATTACATAATATTTTCAACAATGAAAACAACAATTAATTAAAATTTACGAAACAGAAAATAATAAACAACTTTTGAGTTTCAAGTAAAATATTACAGCCACACGGTTATCACTATGTGTATCCATACAATTCAAAAACAACTCACCGACTTACTAATCAGCGTAAAACCAAAACCACCATACCGATTTATTTGAAATGTTGAAAGAATTTATTTATTCATTGGAATATGCGTGTTAAGAATTGATTATTCAAATATCGTTCAGTTTTGGGCCCAGGTTGGATGTACGTATTTTATCAGTTTTGGTTACTTAAAACAATGATTTTCTTGTGTAATATGTTGGTTTTAATGATTACCGTTAGGAGTATATGTAAAATAAAATATTATAAATAAATAAATATGAGTAGCACTAGATATGACGATTACAACGATCGCACACTATTTTTAAGCCTTATTTTTTTATTTTTTTTTATATCAAAATTATTAATTGTGTTAATTTAAAATGATAAGATATTTCCTGGGTAAGGACGGGTGATTCAGCTAGTTGTATATAATTCTATTTTTATATAAATTTATATGATTAAAATATTATGCTTTCAATATATTCATAATAAAGGATGTTTTTTTCTTATTCTGTGATTTAAGGTTTTGAGTGAGAAAACTGCATCGATGATTGAACATAATGTCAAGTCATTCTTGTTTTTATCAATAGTTTTTCTTATATTTAAAAAAAAAAAATAGGAAATAAAGTTAAATGCCATTTGGTGATTGGTTATATTTCCTTTGATATAATAAGTTTATATATTTTTCGGCTTCAAAAATTAATGCAAGGATAATGTCTACTTTACTTAATATTGAAAAATTAGAAGATTTACTAGATTTAACTCGGTAAATATGTTTTCAAATATTTTAAAGACTTAAAAAAGTAATACTTATTATCATTCCAAATACTAACAAATATTTTTCTTTTTTAATCTTTTAAGTGTAATATTTTTTGTTGAAATATTTCCAGATAAAATAGATAATTGGTTTCGGACCTTGTTTTGGTTATTTGAATACAATTATAACATTTTTTGTTTTTCGTGATGTATTTTCATAACAATGATATAAATAGATATGCCTTGAAATTATTTTTTGAATAAGAATTATTGTCACTGTATTCAAGTGTATATAAAAATACAATCCAGACAACAAATAACAAACACCTGAGTTTTACTGATTTTCCATTTTATTTTACTTCTTTGTACAATTAAATAACATACAAATAATCATACATAACTTATACAAAAATACTGATATTATTTAAAACATTCATCAAAATAATCACAAATAAACCTTTTTAGAGAATCTTTTTAATTATTTCGTGTTGTGTGCGAAATAAAACATGGAAGTTCAAATTCAAATATTCATGTTACCATATATTAAATTATATTATTTCGATGCAAACACTTAAAAAAAAACGAATGTGTGATAATTTTAAATTATGAATGTTTTATAAACGTTAAAAGTTAAGAGTACGACAGCATTATCATCAATATTTACGATTAATTAGTTGTTTTTGTTTTTTCATATGTAGAATATTCAATACTACCAATATATAAAATAAAATAATATCGACTGATGTAACTTTTGAAAATGTGATGATTTATATTCACGTTCAAGTGAAAAAAATAATTAACATTACTATTGATTAAATTCTCTAAAACGACCAAAGAACATGCATTTTTTTTCAATTACCCTCTCTCCCACGGTAAGGGGTCATGTGTTCGAAAATCATGTGTTCGAATGCCGAATGTACGAACTTCAAGTGACCGAAAAATTGTCTGTTCGAAAGACTGTGTGTACGAAAGGTCGTATGTTCGAAATTATTGATAAACGAAACAAAACGAAAATAACATTATAATTGCGTTTTCATAATATTGGATTTCACACAATTTAATCTTTACTGATAAAGTATTACAGATATTCTCGACGGTTTTTTTTTGTCTGTTATCTGTCAGTACGGCTTGATACATCATTACAAAAGTGTCAAACACAATTTCGTTTAAATTTTGTTTTCAAATAATATTTTATAAATTTGTCTAAGTGATTTTTCTTTTTTAAATGGCAAGTTTAAAGACGTTTAAAAGTATACACGGCAAGGAAATGTTACTTGTAAATAATTATGAATTCATGCTTGATAAGATACGACTGCGAATACGTGATTAAAATAATATATATTATTGGAAATGTACAAAACGATGTGGAGCAACATTTCGGACAATATTTGACCACGGTAAACATAAACAAGACGATTGTTCTATTTTTAATGATCATTACCACGCACCAGATACAGTTAAAATTCAATGCAAAATTTTAAAAAATAAAATTAAAAAATGTGCTCAAGCTTCACAAGACGCACCAAATCAAATATATCTGAATGAAATTGCAAATTGCAATGTCATAATTTCATCTCAAGAAACTAAAAACGCATCTAAGCAAATCGTAAAAAGGCAGAGAAAAGAAAAAGAACTAGAACCAGTTTCACTAAATTTTATACCTCCCTCGGAACTTCAAAATACAATTTCAGGACAACCTTTCTTTTTGAAAAATGTAATCGAAGGAAATAATAAATTTATGATTTTCACAACAGTTCAGAATTTTATATACTTGAGAGAATCACATTTTTGACTCGCTAATGGAACATTCAAGGCTTGTCCTGGAATTTTTAAACAGATATTTACAATACATGGGTCAATTTCACGAGGTATCAATAACAACATTTGTGTACCATTGCTATACGTGTTGATGACCAACCAAACTGAAGATGATTATAAAACAGTGCTAAATGTGTTTAATAATTTTGCGATTGAAAATAATATTAATTTCGAAAACAATAATGAACTTGAAATAATAACGGACTTTGAAAAAGCTTCAATCAACGCGATCAATGATGTCTTTCCATTTGTAACGCATTCTGTTTGTTTTTTTCATTTTTGTCAAAATATCTGGCGTCATATTTAAAAAGAAGGGCTATCTACAAAGTACATGGAAGACCCGGAATTTAATTTGATCTGTCGGTATTTGCCTGCTTATTCTTTTCTCCCAGTAAACAAAGTACGTATTAAAAAAAAATACATAACACTTACCTTTTTTTATTTTATTACTATCTAATATTTCAGAGTCATGTAATCTTATTGCAACTTTTAAAATATACTGTTATATTTTTTTTAGGTAATCGAAGGTTGGGAAATTGTGAAATTATTATTTAGTGACAACGAAAGAGTACAAGCACTTTTAGAATATTTCGAAAATACTTACATTTATGGTAAACCAGCTATGAGACTACGCGGACGTATAAAACCTCAACAACACCCTCCCTTATTTCCAATTGACATGTGATCAGTAGCTTCAAGAGTTGATTAAAATGTGCCAAGAACAACAAATATTGCTGAATCATGGCACAGTCGACTTAATAGGTAGGAACAATGTATCAATAGTCATAACATAATTTGTTGCAAAATGAACGTTATAACGTGGTTATAATATAAAAAAAATGTTTATAGATTAGTATCCAAACAACCAGGAGTTTACAAATTAATGAGATAATTCCGAAAAATTCAGAATGAAACTGAAAACTCTATAGAACAAATAATTCAAGGCAGAACAAGTAAGAAAAGAAAAACATGCAATGAAGAACGGGAACAACGAATTAAAAATTTAGTTTTAAGACTAAAAAATTCAGAAATAAATATCATTGAGTTTTTACGAGGAATATCATACAATTTAAGTTTTTAGTTTTTTTTTTTTATTTAACATTTACATTTATTGACTTATTTATCTTACGAAATTTTATATTTTTAAATTAAATTTTTTTCACAGACAATCGAATCAACGAATAATAAATATTATGGTAAAATTGATGTTGTTTTCGTTTATCGATAATTTCGAACATACGACCTTTTGTACACAAAGTCTTTCGAATAGACAATCATTCGTACACTTGAAGTTCGGACATATGGCATTCGAACACATGATTTTCGAACATATGACACGCTACCCTCTCCCACACTTATGAGACTTTTTCTTTGTTTTTTTTTTTTTTAATTTTTAAAAACTGTGCCAAAATACTAATTATAATTTTATTGAAAAATAATATGCCATTATTTATATATTGTACAATAAATATTTTTATGTATCATGTTTTCATAAAAACGATTTATGTTGGTAGAAAAGTATTGCCTGATAGACTTACTTTCATTCAAGCGATTTAAAATTCAAAGTAAAAATATTATCAAAGAAATAATTAAAAAAAAAAATTGCCAAAAACATTGGCATTTAATTCATGATATTATATACTGAGTAAAAGAAAATATAAATTATAAAAATATAATACATACATATATATATATATATATAAACAAAATTACATGAAAATACATACATTTAAAGTATTAACACCATAAAACTAACCAAAAAAAGGATAATTTAAAACAAAAAACCAATTTCTTAGAACATAATTGGAAACACTGTTTCCCAAGACAAACTGAAAAAAAATCTCTACAATTAAACGCAATAAATCATTATGAGCATAATTTATCTTGTTTTTTAAAAAGCAATATTATCAAAATACACAGACGGTTAAGAAACACTAGAGTATATATGTATATAAATATAACATTTTTATTTTTTTTTGAAAATATACGTTTATATGTATATTTATACGTATATGATTCTTTAAATTATATTTGCATAAACATTATATTGTAATTAATTATGTGCTAATAATATAGTTAATGAAAAATAAAATTATAAAATGCATAAATTTAAATAAACGAAAAAGTCTAAAAATATTATATTTTTGTTTATCTCCTTCAAGTTATATGATTATGTTTTTTTTTTTTTTTTGTATAATTACAGCAATTCGAAAAGAATACAATATTAACGTACTTTTGGCATAAAATATACATTACAAAAACATCAACAAATTTGTAAAATGTCATTATTACTTACTGTAACCATATAATGGTTTTATACCTGTATATTAAAAATTCAGTTTTCCGATAAAAATATATTACAAAACATATTTACTTTAAATTTTATGTTGAAAAGTTTGAAGTATATTTTTTTTTTACCTTATTATCTTACGCTCCTTTACTGACCTACTGTAATTATTATTTTTTAAGTTTAATGTAAACTTAAATTTTCAAAAAGTTCTAAAAGTAAATAAAATCACTGTGGATGCCATGGCAAATTCAATTTCAACATCAAAGTAGAACTTGAGACGTGCATTTCAGTCATTAAGTAGATTTTCTGCAATCAATATTATTTTTTATTAACAAAAACATTTATCTTGTTAACAAAAATAACAATAATTTTTTTTCTAAAAAAATATGAACACATAAATTTATAAATAAATTTAAGCGTTTGTTTGTTTCACATAATATTATACTTGGGCAACACTTGGGCATATTTCACAGCCGAGTCAAAATAACTGTTGAAGTATGATAACTTTTTTTTTATTAAATATTATAACATGAAATATTTTTAGTTTCTTATCAAATAGCAAACCGTTCTATACTTTTTTCGTTCTTGTATTTACCATATATCATGAGTACATACCTTAAATTAAGTGCCTTAAAAGAAAAACAATTGATTAGATTGATAAATAAAATATTAAATAATATATTATGCAGTTTACATTTAAAAAGTACTGTTGGTAAAAGCTGTTGGTAATATAATATTAACAATGTCTTATATAACAATACCGTAGTATATACTAGGTAGGCAGTATTTTAATTAAACAACACACTACGCTATCGAAATTAAATGTTTTAATATAATATTATCCGAATCTAAGAAAAGACGTGTTTTATACATTTATCTTTCGATATTAAGAATATATATATATGTACAATGTACATATATACCACAGAGTTCATTGAAGCAAGTCGGAAGTACGAGATTATACCCAGATCAAAATTCAACGTTCAATTTTTGCAGTTATCCAAATTTTTACACATGAATTTTTTTTATTGCAACAATACATAATAAAGATGAATATTTGTATTATTATCAATCATTTTATTGATTGAAAAAGTAATAATGTCAAATAATGTTTTTGTAAATTATTTTATATGATTACCATATTTCGTTTACTTGATAATATTTAGGAATTGAATGCACAATTTTATATATTATTTCCATGGAAAATAAAAATTATAATATTACAAAATATTTATCACGCAACAACATAGAAGTAATAAATAATATACAGTGAAACCTCAGAATAGCGGACACTCTTGGTTAGGTGCCGGAGGTGTCCGTTATTCAGAGGGGATACTTTTGAAATTTATTTATATAATAATGTAGGATGTATAATGTTATTACTTATTATTTATTGTAAATTATTACATTTTTATATTTTTACAACTTATTATTAATTTTTTATTATTTAAAATATATTTTTACAATTAAAATCAAAATGATGTATATACATGTATTTTTAATTTATTTTTGTTTGAAAAAATCGGTGAGCTTTGTTTGTTTATAACTACACCGTTTCTGTGCAATCTCATTAGTAATATCATTCACTAATATAATAGCAGAAGTAAAAAATAGAACTGCTCTTTTCCTCGAAATAAAAATGACTTATGCTCTTTACAGCAGACAAAGCATCCTAAGAGTCGTAATCTTATCGTCCCATAAAGAGTTTTTTATCGTTATTACATTATTACGAGAATATATACAAATTTGAATAAGTATTATTTTTAAATAAAAATTAAATAATGTCCGTTATTTGGAGAGTCCGCTATTCGGAGGTTTTCCCATTGAAAATAAGTGAAAATGTCCCCGTTCCCCAAAAAAACATCCGCTATTGGTAAGTGTCCGCTATTGGGAGGTGTCCGTTAGTGGAGGTGTCACTGTATATTAAATTTTATAACAATAGAATAGGAAATATGAAGTCATTTCTCCCTGATCTTGTCAGACGTAAATTAACCTAACCTAACCAATTCTTAAAAATACATTTAAAGGATTATCAAACGTACATATTCTTATACTCATAAACGTAAATGTTATTCAGTACCCAAAACTCCTTGTCCCGGTTTATATTGATATTTTGAAACTTTACCATTAATACCTGTTGTACAAAATATATAGTACTGAATACACTGGATTATAAAACAAATATTCTAAAAATTTAAATTTTGAATTATGTGTAATCATCAACTCTGAGAATATTTTTAAATTGAATTACTATATTTTACACTTGAATACATATATATTATAATATTATATTAGTTTTTAGTTTCAAAAGAGTTTCACATTCTAAATTACTGAATTTGATGAAATGTATAAATAATTAGAGTGAATACAGAAAAACGGCTATATAATTATTTTTTTGCCTTACAGTAATAAAACATTTTCTCCTCAATGGCTTATGGTTCTTATTGTTGTTGTTTTTGATATTTTATCAATAATACTTTAATTGTATATTTTACTACTAGCTAGTTTTGTTTTACAACCGTCAAATTACAAAAATTCTAAACTACATGTAAAAATTAATTTAGATGAATGTATTATAAATGTAATAAAAATGTCAGTATAATTGAACAAAAATATTTAAAATTCAAGTAAATTTTACTTGATGTATTTAAAATATTTCAATAAAAGTCTCCACAAAATATTTTTTTTTCATATTAAAGGATAAAATACAATAAGATAAATAGAATCTGTACTTGTATGAGTACAATAAGTTTATTTGATTATTTACAGGAGTAAAATTAATAATACAATTACATTATAAAAGTCACTCTTTACTAATATCTCTGAAATAAGTATATATATTTTTTTATTTATAATTAACATTTTATTTATTTTTTTTTTTATCTTAAGTCGTCTATTGCTTAACTTATTTTAAGCCTCTGAAACAGATTTCCTTCAAAGGTTAAGAAGGATATTTTGGAGATAAGAGGATTTTTATGTTTTTTAGTTTGTTTTGAATCTTGTAATATTTTTGGGACAGAATTTGGAGTAAAGGACTCTTAGGTTATTGCGTAGTTTTAGGTTTGAAATATACCGTGAACATCCGGTAATTAGTCGTAGACTAATTTTCTGAAAAGCTTCCAATGGGCAAATGTTGGCTTGACCCTAAATTTAAATACCATATGACCAAATAGAGGCTATTATGGTTTTGTATATAAGTATTTTATTTTAAACATTAAGATTGGATTTTAAATTCATGAAAAGAAAATTATGGTATAAGTTAAATCGTTTCCTTTTATTTTTGATCTGATCTTTCCATGTTAGTATTATATCAATAGTTACTTTATAATACTTTATTTTATTTGATTTTAACTAGGAACTATTGTTTAGAATTAAATAAATAAATAATTTTCTCTTTAGTTTGAAATTTATTTGAATTTATTTTATTTTGTTTAATTAAAATTTCCATTTTTTAATCTACGAGGAGATTAAATTACATTCAGCTTTTTTTTTCTTTTTTTTTATGCATTTTTAATACAACTCGGCAGCAAAAGCCAAGGCAATATTGGATAAAGAGTATATTTGTTAGGAACAAGAATTGTTATATCATTACCATATGTCGTTCAATTGGCATAATAATATATCTTTTGTATGATTAGCAAAAAGAGCATTTTTTTTTTTTATCAGAAATTGTTAGTGAATTAATTGAATAATGAAGTGGCCGAGTGATTTCACTTTTTTAAAAAATAATTTTTAGTTACTTGTCATAATGGATAATTTTTGGGGCAATTTGTTGCCATATATTTATAACACTATTGTAATTTCTACATAAAAAGTTTATTTTTAAGTTGATTTATCAAATTATTAAATATTTTTTAATCCAGTTGGTAAGGGTTTTCTGTTGGTTGCCATATTCGTGGAACACAGCGTACGTCAACTATGCGTATTAAACGTTTAATAAAAGTAAAGGGATCCATATACTGGTATATTTTGTTACATTGATACAAGAAAAAGCTATTTTTATTTACTCTTAGAACTTTACTTTGAAGTGTTGTGTTGCAATTATTATGCTGCCTTTTGTTTGAAGTTGAATATTTAATTTATATATTTCGTTAATTTTATTTTAAAAAAATTCAAGATTTTTTGGGCCGTTGTAAGTCAATTTTTTCAGGCATATTTCAGCATAGAATAATCAAGAAATAATTGTAATTGAAATATCGTAAAAATTTCCATATATTTGCATATTTTGTTAGGAGTAGATAAAACGAAGAAGACTAATATATCGTGATGTCCATTTCTGTATGCAGGCCAGTAAAGTCGGCTCATTTGGCGTATTTACTGTTTAATTTTAATTTATGATTACAATTTGAAAATGTATCCTATAGTTTTATTTAAGATACAGCCACTATTAACATGTTTCCCGTATTAATCGCTTCTGATGATAAACTTATAATTTAGTATCTGTACAAATGTTAGTTATTAATTTTAACTGAATGAGTAACCATCAGATAGGCAAAAATAAATATACTGATTATATTGTGATAAGAATATGATTTAGTTTGACTGATACAGTGGCGGATTGAGACAATTGGTATTAGGAGTGCACAATATGTCATATTAATTCAGACCATTCACCTATATTTTAAACACTAATACTACCACCAAGAGGGTACCCTATACCCGTAGGGAGCAGAGGGACCATGCTCCTCCCCACTATTTTTGGTCACTATAGTTGAAAAAAAATCTGGGGTGGGAAAGTAAACAAATAATCAGTATATTATAATAGTTATTATGTGCGTTTTTACATTTGCCCCATAATATAAGTTAAGATTGGGGCTGACGTAAATAATACAATATAGGTAAGTATGCAACCAAAACTTGATAGGGGAAATGAAACAAAAGAACAATGTATTAGGGCAATTTAATTTATTCTTAATTATTTTTCACATAAAACAGTTTATATAATTATTCTTATATCAATAAATAATATGCTATTTAAAGTTTAAATTATGTATGTATGTTCATCGGTTTTATGTGTCCCATACCATAAATTACTTAAATTTAAATAAAATAAGTCTGTATAGTTCCAAAATTAACAATAAATATAAAATAAAAATTACTATATATAATAATATACATGTATATAATAATATCTACAAAATATATTATATAACAATCAAACAACGGATTACCGTTACCGTAGCTATAATGGTAAAATTAAAAATTAAAAATACAACAAATACATGTAGTTATATCAATCTTTTTTCTTAAAAATTGCTTAAATTTTAGTATAATCAGTATTTATATAGGTGTTCAATGAGTTTCTGTTATTTATTCTATGGTCATTTTTTAAGATGAATTAAGTATTGATATTCATTTGTATTTCATAATAATTCATTCGGATTCTACAGGAGTACCGATGAAAGAAATTGTTTTGTTATTAGACAATATTGTTAAATTGAACTTCTTTGCAGACTGAAGTCAAATTCACAAATAGTTCAAATGAAAGGGATTATACCTATTATATTATAAAATATTTTTAAGTTTGGTTGTGAAAAAAGTTAATTACAAGGATAAGTCGTTACATTTATATGTATATATAATATATATTTAAAATGTTTAAATGTTTATATATATATGTAACTAGATACAAATTTGGGATTCATTTTCTACTGAATCAAATAATACTATTTTTAAGTTGCATATTTTTTGAATTTTTATTTTAAATTCATACTTTTGGGATTGTAAGAACATGAACACTTATATCTGTACATTTTGTAACTTCTTCAAAAACAATTAAAATTAACGGGTAGATAAATGATAATATAATTGTGTTTGTCACAAATATTTTTAAATTTATATTATAACATAATTTTTATATACCTATATATTTGTTTATTTTACAGAACGCCACTATAAAATATTGGTGACGTATTTTCATTTCTAATGTAGACAGATGATTAGAAATTAATTTATTTACATCCTCTAGATCATTTTTTATTTTATACCACAATAAATCACACAATCCAGTGGTTATCAATGACTAGTGACGCCTGAGTTTGTCATAAATTATCCTTGTACAAATTTTTCATTTCATTTTCTGATCATTTTTTACCATTTACCTATGCAAGATAATAATATACAAAACATTCCACATCAATCATAATTTTATTATAAATAATTCTATAATTCTACAAAAAAAAATTTAAAAAAAATAATATCTTTGTTTTAGTATGATCACATATTTTTTTATACATATTATTAATTCTACCACAACTAAACATACCTGATTTTTATTTAGAAATGGAAAGGGTAGTTTAATCTCAAAAAAAAAAAAAATATCATTATTATACAACTGAACACAGTGCCACAACTAGGATTCTTGGGGCCCTGGACACATTAATTTATGGGGCCCTGAGCGGAAAAACCAGCGATTTTTTTGTTTTCATTTTATTTTTCTATTTTTCGTTTTCTTTTAGCAGCTCTGCTTAAATACTTCCTTGACGTTGACATAATTTTTAAAACCGTCAAAATCATTTATAACTAAGGCTCGGAACTTTAGGCATTTGCATATTTGTTTAAAAAGTGCATATTTAAATTCTGATTCGATACAAATTTGATTCATAGTATGATATTTCAGATATAAAAAATTTTGTTGCATAATTTTGCATATTTTGTTACTTTTTATTCCGATTCGCATATTTTGGATTTAAGAATATTTATGTACAGTTTGATAATAAAATATTAGATATATGACAACCAAAATTCTAAGTTTTCTATCGTTTGACAAAATAAATTAATTCATCAGCAGGCTCCCAATGCACTCAACAATAATATTATAATCTTTATAGTACCGAGAACTCGTAATATTCACCACCACCGGCCCGTATTTATTTTTATACAAATTTACCACTGTATTAATATTTTGTAACATGACATAAACAAATTGTATAACTATAGGTTAGGTTAGGAGTCCAGCTCGCTACATGCTTATATAAATATGCCACGAACGGTGATTACAATAATTATTTCGGAAATCCCAATAGTATATATAAAAATAACTCATTGCATAACACTATAATATGTTATTTATAATACTATAGCTTATAGTATATCAATGTGCGATCCGGAGGGTCCCATTCTAATAAAATTGTAATTAATAAAAATAATAAAAATATACAATTGTATAATTATAAGAATAAATACATTAAATAATTTTTATGTAATTTATCATAATGAAATTATTTAGAGTGATGGGGGTCCGAAACCAACCACTAGAGCCTCCTTTACAGGGGCATTGCCCCTGCTGTGGTTTTTGCGACACTGACTAAACATTATATTATACTATGTTAAGAAGAAAAATTTGCTATTTTCAAAAATGTATAATTAACTTGGAACATTTGTTTATATAAGAATTTTATTCTTCTCGATACACGGTTCCATTTTTGATTCCAATCTCTATTAAAATATTTGATCGAAATGAACCACTATACTATCATTGTATCTTCATGGGAAATGTTGACCTTTTATTCTCATTTATGCAAAACTTTAAATTTGAGCATAAACTCATATTAATTGTTAAAATAATAATAATTTTAATATAATGAATAAAATACGATTTCTGTTTAATATGTTATTCATAGTTCCAAAGTAGAGAATAGTTAAATTTGAATATTTATTGTTATCATGAATGAATACAATTATTAATAAAATAATATTAATATTAATATTTTATTTGTATTTTATGCGAAAAAATCACATCATCATCGCCGTTTTATATTCAAACTATATTTTTTAAGATAAAAAAAAATCTGAAAATAAAAAATTATAAAAACGTTGGATGTAAAAATACATATAATGCACTGGCAATATATTAAATTCAATAATAATATTTCTCTATCAATATCTTATATTACATACTGTCAGAAAAATTAACATGGCTCTTTTTTTTACAGCACACTGAATACCTCTGGGATAGAAAATACTTTAAGTGAACACTTAATAAAACTGACCAACGATTGGAGAAAAAAGGTTAAGTTGAAAAAATAATAATCGTTTTACATTGAATATTTATGATAGTATATTGATTGGATTTAGACCAAAATAATTACGTGTTTTAATCGCTTAAACACTGTTAAAACGATTAATTTATATTTTGTTTACTCATCAACTATTAAATAGTGTTCACTACAGCACAAAATATGTTCAAATGTTGATAAAATAATGTTCTTCTTGAGAACTCAGTTGATTGTATACTCATAGTTAATTATGTAACAACTAACGTCATTAAAATTATACCATATTAAAAACATTTGTGACAAAAGTGATTGAAATAATTATTAAAACAACTATATTTATAAGCAGAAGTCAATTTAAAAATATAATAAAACAATCATGATTGATGCAATAACGTTTTGAACGTAATTAGTTTTGTTATTTTGCTCGAATTCAAAACATAATAACTACTAATAAAAAAATAAATTTTTATGAAAGAAAACATTAATGTTTTTTACTAAAGTCATACTGTTTTAGGGTTTTATATAGGTAGTAGTTTAAATTAAAATATATTTGTAATTTTAATTTTTGCTTCAATTTATTAAACTAGTTAATTCTAAAAGTAAATTAAATGCTTAATTAAATATTACTGACATAACCTAACCCTAAATTCTTGTTGTCAATAAACATTTCATTTTACAAAATTAAAACATTCAAACTATATAAGTTACATCATTGCTATTATTTTTCAAATTAAAATTAACATAATTGGCTATTTTCAAACAATATGCTTTTGAGTACACTTTTTGGTAAGAAAACTTTCCACTAGACATTGACTTCAAAAGTAATATAATAAGAATTTCTAGTTACCAAAGTAATTAGTTAAGAACAGTTACAAAAGTGTTGAGTTATTTATAATTACCGTATTAAAATTACAACCTAAATTATTAAACATTCTTAAAAATTGAATTTCTAGTTAATCATATATTCGAAACATCGAAAACCTTGTACAACATTTTTCTTTACAAAAAAGAAACCTATGGTGAAGTTTAAAAAATGTTTGAAAAATATTGTTTAAAGCCTACATTTTTAGTTTTGGTCATTGAAATTATAAACCACCTAAAAATTTCTCCTACACTTTACTATAATTTTATTAATACATAATATATTATAGTATATTTATATAACTTTATTTTGATTTTACTATAATTCTATATCATTTACATTAATATTTTGAATGTATTTAGAAAAAAAAAATGTTTTTTTTGAAAGATAAAAAATGCATATTTATATTATATATATTTATAATATATTATATTATATATAATTGTATAATTGTTTTTTTGAATGACAATTTATCATTACAAACGAATATAAATATACCTAACCTGGAAAATCTTACCTTTTAAGAATAATAAAATAAAATGAAATGTTTTTTTGGTTTTCTACTATTTAACCCGAATTCGAAAAAAAAACCCTTACATAATAAAAATAAATTATATGTGACTTTTATAAATTAAAGTGTTTTATTTTTATTAAAAGTATTTCACACCTGTATTTCTCAATAATAAGTTCCTTTTTTTTACTCAAAGTATCATGAAAATTTATGAGAAAATAAATTTAAATATCATATTAATTCTGTTGTAATCATATATATAGTTGCATGCAACGTATAAGATCCTGTAGTATACAAGTGTACTCTTTCGTTTAAAATGAAACTAGAGCGTTTTAGACGTTTTTCTCTGCGTTTAAATATATATGTAAAAATATTTATTTTTTACGTTCCTGCAGAAGTTAAAATGACACCCTCGGGCACGAATGCTGAATGTATTATTTAAATGGATCCCTAGTGCCATTTTAGAACAAAAATAAAACCACAATCAAAAGTATTGTCATGATATCTGAAAACAGCCTATGGAAAAATTTCAAAAAAAATTTCTAAAACTATTGTATAATATTCTGGGAAAAAATTACTTTTCTTTACCTCTATTATTTTATCTAGTTGATCAATCGGTCAACCACTATAGTTGATTGTGAGTATAATTTTGCTACTTTATCTGTCTATCATATGTGTATCATCGTAATATTTAGATGTATTATATTTCAGACACAATGATGGGCTCAGTGATGCGATTAGAATTTTAAAGATTTGACTTCATCTGAAATTTCACTTTACTTGATGATTGACTTTTTGTGCCACAAAAACTGATAATAATTAAATTTTTACAATTCATTTTTAATGGTTGTTTAGCTGATAAATTGAAAACATCAATCTTAATAATAAGTTTTAAATTTTTTTTTTTATTAAGTCTTGTAGTGTCATTGGATAAATTTGTACATTGGAATCATAACGTCCTAATTATTATGTCATGCGTACAATGCACAGAGAAATCTCTGCTTTCAAAATAAAACTATTTACCTTATAGTATATTCAGCAGAATATTTATATATACTCAATTGTTAAAATATAAGTTTGATGTTGAAAAAGTATCCTGAAATGTTATTCTCACTTATAGGGTACTTCTGTATTGTGTAAAAACATCTTTAAAAGTTGTTCGTGGAACGGAAAAGACTTAAATTGTTGCAGACATTTTCAGCCACATTTTTTTGTTATTGAAAACCCATGTTTTTCAATTAATTCTCTACAAACAGTAAACAAGTAATCAATTTTATAATAAATTCATTAATAGTATTATGCTCTAAAATATACATACATTAAAATTAACAAAATTATTAAACAGGATGAAAAGATTAATCGTCAGTCACTTTTCGAAAAAAGGAGAACTGAGAATTGAATTCAACAAACCAGTTAAGGTGAGTATAAATTCTATAAATCGTATAAAAATACATTCGACGTTCATGATTTAGTAATCATTCACTAACTCAACTTTTACGGTTAAGTAAAAATGTATTGAAAATAAATTAATTTATAAATTAAATTTATATAACAGGTATGGGCAACTCAAAGTTAATAGAGGGCAAATTTTTAGAAAATTAAAATCTAGCGGGTAAGAGTGTAGAGAAAAAAAAGGTCATTTAAAATATGAATTTTAATTAGTATTTATATTCACCGAAATAATAAATTCAATAAATTCAACACACACGACAGCACGATACGAATGATGCGAAGAAACTGATATAGTTAAATAGTTCCGTACGAACAGCTATGGTTGAAAGCTATACTTATACATACATATGCCATTTAGAAATTTAAAGATGTTTAATACTAATTTACAATTATTGTTTCGATAAGTCAGAGTATAGACGATAAACATTGAAATTGTAAGATGTAATTTTAAAATATAGTACGGGCCAGATAAAAAAGCTCGCGGGCCGCCAGTTGCCCACCCCTGATGTATAAAAAAAATCAATCACAAGTAGGGTGTAAAATGTATAATATTTTATTCTATTTTTTAAGTCATGCTATCGGTTTTAAATAGAACTTATGAACTTATAATACAAAATTCAATTTATTTGATTTTATAGATATGTTTTTGGTCATTCCACACGAAATAACTCATGATTATGGCCTTATAATTTGGTGACTATTCAAACCATGTCGTATCATATTCAGTATTGTATTTAGACAATTTTCGCCCAACGGCAAAAACAAATCGATTTCCCTTACAGGGGCTTACACATAGGGAGATAGATTCCCCATGAGCTCTTTAGATTTTTAACTAAGCAAATAATACTCGTATATTGGTTTTAAAATGATGTGAGTTATTTTATCAAAAATTATATAGTTTTATAATTTAGATTATATCCATCCTCTCCAAAGAAAAAATTGATTATATTCTAGAAATTCCATAAATTCTGTATTTTATTCCTTACATATTAATTTAATTTTTCAATTTTAAATGGAAATATCTAAATCAAGTAGTTAATTGTGATGTATCAACAAAATATATTAAATTTTTTTTTTTTTTAGTAGTAATATTTAAAATGATATATAGATTCAATATTATTTAGTATTATAAATTATATATTAAAATGTTAATTTATTATTAATTAGCATATGGAAATATACCGAATTGCTAATTATTTGTTTTATTGTAGGTTTTTATTTAAAGAACTAAAAATTACTATTAATCTATTCAAATAATAAGTTTGTAAAAGTTAACAAATATATAGTACTAAAAATTTTTATATGAAATATCACTTTATAATTAATTTTTAATTATATTAACATAATATGTTAACATATTGTGTCTCAATTCTTTTCAAAACCATAAGTACTAAAAATTACTTTAAAAGTAAAAATAAATAATTGATTAACTTTTTATTTGAGGAACTTTATGGCCTTACCTCCAAATCCCATTGTTGCCGCCTGTGTAAATTTAGTAAATATATTATATTAATGATTTATAATGTCCCGCATTTAAAAAATAAATCTGAAATCCATAGCGCAAGCCTCCCATGCTTTGCCCATACATATATATTTATTTAATTACATTATATCCATTATTCACCTTAGTAGTTATTTAATTTTGGTAGTTCATTGATTATGTTATTATAATAAAAATATCTTAAACCAATTTCAATTAATGTTTTAATAATTATGCTTTATATATTATAATATATACAAATATATTTCAGTGTAAACATTTTCAACCACCTTAAAAATTTAGTGTTCTCAAAATGTTGGCGCCCGGGGTGGTTGTATCTATTTTTCCCTCCCTCTTAAATATGACCCTGATCAAACTTTGATATCTCAATTATAAATTTCAAAATATTTTACTGTTTTTCATTATCCATATTTCATTTGACTATTCATACACTCTTCTACTAAGTGATACTATTTGATATTCAATGAGACTATATTTTGTGTTCAAAATGTATTCGATACACCTGTTAATGTCTAAAACCAATTTCTTACCTTATTTTATAAGCACCAAAAAACTGCAAAAACTGTCTAAAAACATCAAAATATTTCTATCACACTTGGTTAATTTTGATTCTTATATATAGTTTTACTTCATTAGTATTAGTGTTATAAAACAAACCTTATAAATACGGTTAGGTGAGCTTTAGATGAACCAGAATATCTGAAAAAATTAGAAAATCTACTATGGTGAAAAATTCTTCGGGTCCCAAATAATATATTTATATATTTTTACATTTTAAATAATCTGGAAGTTTATGCGATTCATAAAATCGTCTTGATCTCTTTTTCTGCTGTCTTTAAAATGGATTTCACTGTACAACTCCAATCAGTACTGGAACATAAATAATTTATTATTTATTTGATTTTTTTTGTAATTTACATAATAATTAATTATAACATATAATTAGTATCAAGTGATTTTATTAAGGATATTGTAGTGATTAAAATATACGAATTATGACGACGTCAATACTTCAATTAACAAAACAACGTTGATATCGTTTGATCAAATCGAAGAAAATGTTCTACCTGCATCAATCATACTGGAAAATTAAATTAGTATTCAGCTAGTGATTTTTTGACTTTATTTAACTGAAGGGTCCAAGACTAATAAAATTTGATTGCTTCAAAAATATAATGCAAACAAATGTAAATAAAAATCTGAGTATTTTATATGCAATACAAAACTCCACGGTAGTAAAACACTATTGCTCTAATATAAATAATGTGATATTTTATTTTTCATTTTTTTATTTTTAGATATACAATAATGCCATACATTTTTTTCATGTAAAATACTCATAGTAAAATTCTTATTTCAATGTTATTGTATAGTTGTTCGAATTGTCCACATACTTAAAAATCTATAAAACATATGAATTTTATATATCCTTCAATTATGATCATTATATTTATTAATTCTCGTACATGAATAAATTTAGATAAATGCTTCATGCATTATTTCGCTTATTATCACCATTGCATTTTTAAACTAAAAAATTCACAGTTAAAAATTTAAATTTAAAAATCACAATCTATATTAAGATTCCAGCTGAAAGTAAAATCAATCAAATACTAAAAAGGAATACAAGACGGTTATCAAAAACAGTTATTCTGAATTATGTGTAGGAGTGATTCAAATTTAATGAAATTGGTAGGATCATAAAATATTTTCGAAATCACTAGGTATTAAATTTGGTGTGAATTTTTTATGTGAATAATTTATGTGACCGTAAAGTTTCTATTTATACAACTCAAACAACTTTCTTAGCAAAATGAGATTTTAAAATGCTTGTCGTGTAATATGTGAGAAAAAAAATACAAATCAGCATTTACGTGATCGATCAAACGGTTTTATACTTGTGTATATAGTGTACTATTGGTACTTTATCGTTATTCAATCAAATGTTAGAGTGAGAAGATTTGAAAAAATGCTGAAGTTAATTTAAAAACGGATCAAGAAAAAATATGTCTATAAGATATTCTGAATAAGATAAAATTATAAAACAAGTTGAACGGCTAATCGACTGACAGTATCAATCATAAATTGTATATTATGGGTAAAAAATACTTCCAACTTGGTTATAAAAATTGTGTCTACGATAATCTTGTATGCCGTATAATAATGACCAAATAATAGGACCAAATTGAAAATAAAAACAATAAAGGAAAAACAAAATGGAATTGTTCGCGGGTCGCGCACAGGGATTGATCTAAAGCCATCATAAAACATATTAGGTTACAGCAGTAAAATGTATGCAAAGGCCATATCGTTTTATACAGTTCGCAATGACACACGAGGGTCGTTCATACACGAGCGAAAACCGTTTCCTTATTTTTATTACGCAATTTTGTCCAAGATACATTCTGCTTGTCGTTATATTTCCCGGACCGTTTTCGGGTTCGAGATAATGTCAAATTAATGCGTGGTTGGTTAAAAAAAAAAAAAAAAACACCGTCCTCGAATACGAGCTTTTAATTTTCTCCGGTGTTCACCGAGCGAAATCATTCGACGAATTTTTATCGCGGCCGGTGCGTAGCACTACGAACATTCGGCATTTTGGATTGGATGATATAATCAAGCGACGACACAAGATAAATTAGGCCTTCGCGTAGATTATGTAGCGCGATCCCGTAGCAGTAAATTATTATAATTTATGAACAAAATAATAAGGAACCGCGGCGAAATTCCGCCCTTTTCCAGTCAGACCTCGGACGAACAGTTCGTCGTCGAAGCGGACAATGAATATGCAACGGCAATAATAGTAGTGATAATATGGCAGCCGAAATGTACAGAGCAGGCGAACACGTGAACTTGGAGTGAAGGACTCGGTTTTGTTTGCGTCTGGCTACGGAAACAGCCTGTAACATTCTTCGTACCCGTGATTGTGTTACGGAGAAGAGGGCCGTGTCGCATTTTTGTGCAACAGTGCAATTTTTATACACGTGGAAGGACCGAAATATGGCTCACGGATCCGCGTATGGAGAGATGCTACGGGCGTATGGATGCTAGTGAGTGACGCGTGATCGTATCCACTGATCCGTAAACAAAACCGTCATTGGTTTACGATATTTTTGGCGGATAAAACATATTTCTCGATTCGAAATTGTTCGTTCGTAAATCCATGGTAGGAACTCGTTTCCACCCACCCTCCCGGTTTTGAACAAGGATACATTATTGACGATGTTGCGTTCTTATTTTTTTTCCTTAATTCTCTCGGTAATTTTTTTTATAGCCGGACCGAAATCTTGAACTCTATAAATGTAATCATTTTGTAAGCAGAAAAACAAAAACGCTAAGATAAGATATAATAATAATAGAATACCCTTTAATATGAATTTTCACCGAATGGTTTTGTCCTACGCGTAACATATTTTTTCGCTTAAAAAAAAGGCGGTAAGCAAGTACAGTTCTACGATATTTGCCTATGGGAGGAATGTCGTAACGAATTCGTACTAGAAAAACCGTTAGAAAAACGACTGGGCCTTAAGAAAGTATGTCGCCGAACTCGTGTGGCCGTCGAAGTGCGTTAGGTCCCGTCAGAGGCGGCTTGGACGTAATTACAAGAGGTGCACTGAACTCTCGAAAAAATGGGGTAGGTGTTAGTAGGGGTATGGTCGAATTGCACTTAAAAAAGGTAAAGGTCGAACTGCACACGGGTAAAAGCAGGTAGTGGTTGAACTGCGCTTGGGCTCAAAAAAGTATTTCAATAAAATTATCAAGCATTTGAAGGAGTTAGATTTATTTTATTTAGTTACATTTATTACCATTTTGTAATCATTAGCGTGGTTAAAAATTATTGTTTTATACATCACATTATGATATGTTAATTATATATATTTACATTATATTATATTATATTATACATTTTTTTTTTTAATCGTCAAATTTAATTATTGTCATTTCGATCATTTTTTTGAGTAATGATTAATTGTATTTAAAAATTCTACCTTGTTAATACGCTGCTGAGTATAAATGTTATTATTATAAAATATTATCTGCGTTATCTAAATGGCACGAACTAATACATAATACTAAGTACACCGTAGCGTTCTTCAACAGAATGATTCGTAATATTTTTTAAAGGGTTTTCAATTTTAACTTTTTTTTTGAACGCGTGCAGTTCGACCATTTGCTTTTTTCAATCCAAGTACAATTCGACCATTTATTTGTAGGTAATAAATGCAATTCGACTATCCCGGTTAGTAGTACACTACTACCATGTTTACAAATTATGATGGTATTAATACATTATACTTATAGAATCAGAATGCTTTAGTCCATCGTTATAACTATATAGTACAGTATTTAAATGGTATTATTAAAATATATTAAGAAGGCGTTTCAATCGTCACGGAATTTTTAACTTATTATTTTATTATTATAAGTAGGTAAGTAACTTCCTGTTTTATTGTTATATCTAATTCTTAGGTATTTCAAAAAGTGCAATTTTTATTTTATATTTATTATTAATTTTGGAACTATACAGACTTATTTTCTTAAAATTTAAGTAATTTATGGTATGAGACACATAAAACCGATGAACATACGTACATAGTATAAACTTTAAATAGCATATTATTTATTGATATAGGAATAATTATATAAACTTTTTTATGTGAAAAATAATTAAGAATAAATTTATTTGCCTTAATACATTGTTATTTTGTTTCATTTTAATTTTCCCCATCAATTTTTAATTACGTACTTACCTATATTGTATTTTTTATGTCAGCCCCAATCTTAACTTATATTATGGAGCAAATTAAAAAATGCACATAATAACCATTCGAAAATATAACTAATTGAATATACTGATTATTTGTTTATTTCTCTATCCCTCCCCCTGATTTTTTTCTTCTTTGTAAAAATAGTGAGGAGGCACATGGTCCCTCTTCCCCTATAGGTGTCTTTGGTGATAGTTGTTAGATGTTTAAAATATAGGAGGGTGGTTTGAATTAATATGTGCACTCCTAATACCAATCGTCTCAATACGCCACTGAGTCTCGTCATTAATAAATCGTATACGAGCGTACACAAACCGTTACGAGCGCATAAAAACTACTAAACGCATACAAAGAAACGTGTCCAGAGCTTGATGAAGATATTTTTCGTCCCGGGGCAAACTTTCTTAAAATTCAGAACTATTTTTTTACTCCAAATGGTACCCTTTCATTATTTCAAAACGTCGCGCCTTTAAAAATCTTGCTCCAGGGGGCAAATTCCCTTCCTCTAATCCGGCTTTGAACGTACCGCTACGCGTGGTGCGCAACTGGTCCTGGCGATGAGTCGATGTGCGTTCTGACGATACAATTTTCAGATATTGTTGCACGGTGCCGGAGACGTGGGTTTCGGCGGACTCGGCGAGCAGTACACGGCGGTGGACTTAGGCGAAGAGTACGAGCTGCTGTACACCGCTCGGCAGGTGGTCGAGCACATTTCGCTGGCGTCCCTGGACCCGTCGACGCGTGGGTGCGTGGTCCGTGGCGAGCGTCGGCTACTCGTGCACCGCGTATACAGCGAGACGGCCTGCCTGCTGGAATGCGCCGTGCGCGACCCTGTCACGTACGGTGAGTGTGCCCACGTTCGTTTTCGATAAGGATTGTCGTTCTGGGTGATTAAATTAACGATTTTTTTATCCATTCTTTTTTAATTTTTCCTTCGTTTTTCTGAACGCAAACCTCGCGCCAAAACCTGTGCGACGTGCAAAACGTCGATGTTACCGACGGAAACAGTCGAATGATTTTAACGACCGAATGTCGAACGGTAGAAAAACAATTTGTAATCGAACGATGAGCAATCATTACGGATAAAGATAATCGAATGAGTGATATAAATGATAACTATTAATAGGAATAAGATTACAATAATCGAGATACAATAATAACCATTGTGTTTTTTCGATTCAAAGAATCAAAATATTCTCTTGTTTCTCTTGTTATTGAATTATTGAAATATTAATATTATTTATTGAACAACTAATCAACAGTCAAGTTATTAAGCATTTATCTGTCATATATGCACCCGTATTAAAATCATCTAGTTGTCTCATAAATGCATATTTAGAATTCAAAACGTTTGATGCCAGTCTGTTTATTTATTTATTTAATTTTATTCTCATTTTTCTTGATTAAGGTTTTCGTTTAAATTGTGTTCATTTCTATATGACTTTCAAGATTGCTGAAGTTACTATAAAACATAATCTTATAAATAGGGCTCGGATGTTGATGACCTTATAAAATATTAAAAAATGATCTAAAAAAAATATAAATATGACAAAAAATATCCTTAAAAAATTACCTAAATAATTACAAATATTTGTTTTGAATTAATAAAATACATTTTTTTAAATATTTTATTCTATTTTACTATAACATTCAATATAAATTTATCAAAACTTACAAATTACTCAAAATATGGCATAAAAATTATAACAAATGTCCTTAAAATATGAAATAAAAAATTACAAAAATTTGTTTTGTAAATTTATCAAAGCTTACAAATTACTCAAAAATCAAAATCATTGTATTGTACGATTAGAACGTATGTTATCAAAAGTAAATCAATGACGGTTATCTATTTATAAATATTTATATTTGGAAAAACTTCTCTCCGTGTCCACTGAAGTTATTGTGAGACGCAGACGTGCACTAACCAACGTTTTAATTTTCGTAATTTCGAAAATATTATGAAAAAATAATAAAATTTAGATATAATACTATTCACCACAACACGACAACGACGAATGTAATCGATGAGATAAAATTGAACAAGTTTTATGTAATCAACATAATGGTCGATAAGAAACAATAAGAAATGAACTAGTGTGTAATCAGTAAAAATGACTAAAATGTAGAAAAATTACCTAAAAATGTCAAAAAATGACTTTAAAAATAACAAACACCAAAAAATACAAAAAAAAAAAAATGCAAAATAAAAATTAATTATTTGAATTCACATGCTAATGAAACATATTTGAAGCCAGGATAGCATTTTCTAAAAAGTTCGAAAAAAAAACCAAAATGCATCAACTTCCGAGCCCTACTTATAAATCACATATTGAAGATAAAAAAAATAACATTAAAACATACTTACAAAACAAGTGCAGCAATTTATAAATATTATTTTTTTTGACATCATTATTATATAATATATGTATATAATTATATTTATAATATATGATACTTTTATGTTTGTTACAGCAAAGAATACCACATTGTGCGATTGTCCTCCGACGTGTGCAGGAATGGAAATAAACAATGTATGGAACAGTACCCGAAGGTGTGTACAAAAAAAAAAAAAAAACGAACCGAAGGAATAACTACAGCTACTACTTATATTACTCGTATAATCGAAAAAATATTAGATTTGTATCGCACGTAAGTCTTCGGCAACTCAAATTCGTTTAGATGTACTAAACAGCATAATATTATTATAACTCTCGGAGACAACAGCAACGTTTAATGATGTAAACATTTTAACGTACGCTTATAGTCTCGTGTTCTTTTGAGTAGGATATTATTTCTATTCGCGCCGTCGGTAACTCGATTCCACGACGACCAGATTGAATCCGCAGGTACGCGAAGTCGCAGTGAAGTACCGGTAAGTGCACGGCTTAGAGCTACGAAGCTGGTACGGTGGAAAAGAAAAAAAAATGTTTTTTACCGAAAACTCCGTAATGAAATGACGCGAATGCATTCGTACAGATGAGCCGGTCGGCCGCGGGTTTACGGAATGATTAACCGGTAATGAAATCAACTCTGACACGAATTCCTGGTCGTTTATCGTGTTGACGTAATCGTATCGTACGTACGAAATTAACGACTGTTCCGAGACGGGGTTCGCGTTAATAAATACGTTTCAGACCGTCCGATACATCGCGTACATTCGTCAGACGGACTTACTTACCAGTCCGGAGGGGGCCGTGTGTTCGAAACCAACGGATTTGTGTCCGAGGTGAAGTCGGATATTGCGTTCGGGTTTCATGTCGAACAGATAGCCACGCGCGTATCGCGCAGGGCGTATTTGAGAGGGCGAAAGGGCGATCACCCCTCCCCTGAATCCTTATTTAAGGAATTGATTATATGTAAGGTACACATTTCAAATTTTATAACGAAATCAAATTATGAGTGGCTGTGAATACTGGATTGGGCTTTTTATCGGGTCCATACTTGATGGAAAATTAAAATAAAACACAAGCGTAACTTTCAAAACACAGATGGTGATAAAAAAATACTGCAGAAAAGTCGATTCTTAGTGGATCCGGCATTAGATTAAAAAAAAAACCATAAATATTAAGGATTTACCAGATTTAAATATCACCAAAAATTTTATTTAACTTGAATTAAAGAAAAAATTTGAGCTCCCCCCCCTAGAAGTAAGCCTAAATACGCCCCTGGTATCGTGCACTACCCCTTCGGTGGTGGCGTATAGACTTGTTTTACAGAGCGGCCCCGTAATGACCACCGCAATCGAATGGTCGGTAGGAAAACCGTGCTACGTGTAGCGATTCGTAAACTCTATTGGTTATAGTATGTAAACGAAATATGTGACCGTTACAATTTCTTATAAATATCATTCGGAATGCTCGCGTTCTCAACGGTTTAACGAGATTGTATCGTGTTTATGTTTATGAAATTTTCTAGTAACTTTCATAAAATATTTTCACGTTATTCAGCAAAAAAAAAAAATTAAACCCGAAAAAACGTGATTCCCGCCGACCCTTCGATTATTATTTTTAGAACACGAGGAGGACATGGGCAGTTGGGATATATTATGAAAGGTGAACAATTTTGAATTTACTCGTGTTAAAATATTATTTAGTCGAAAGTTATGGGTACGGGCAAGAGCGCGTGGAAAGTTTCTTGTTTATAAGTTTTACACATTAAACGAGACGATAATCAACGTAGAACAATAAAAGTTTTACTAAACAATCTTATGTAGGGCAGTGCCTTTTTACCATCTGTGAGGTCATTAAATACGCACACTAAATCTAATCGCCATCGAATGACATGCGGTTAGCCGAACCGTGACCACGGCTAACGCCACTAATGAGATGATGAATGACGTATTTTCCGGAGGAAAAAGGATTAGTTAATTTAATTAACCAATTTTTTAATACTATTATTATATTTCATGATATTAGAAAATATTCAACGATATATCAAATTAAAAAAATATAAATTAGGTAATTTATGAAATAACCATTTAATTATCTATATAAATTTATATATTAATATATTTTAGTCATATAAGTTATTTTTAATTTTAATTTTTGTTTTTTACTGGACATAAACATCGTAAGAGTTCTAAAATAATATTAATCTCACGGCCAACTCAAACGGCCTAGGTGATATTTATACCTAACTATCAATTATAACTAGTCGAATTTTGATACGATCAACTATAATATTATGAATATATCTTATTTCGGTTTCAACTTCAACACTGTATTGATTGACGTAATTTTCAAACTGTTTAGGCATGTCACAAATCTTTCAAATTTATTCCACCAGTATTACAAAAATTCTCAACACGAAATTTATTTCAGATATTTTCGCATACTCATACCTACTCTATTATAATTGCATTTTTATAACCAGTTTGTGAAAAGCTGAAACTAGTAGTATTAAAAGCTTCAAACCCCTGAATTTACGGCTTATGGTAAAGTATTAAGTGTAATATTTTCGCCACTCCATCATAATAAACACCATTATTTTTGGGGTTGATATGCATGAGAAAATGCAATCAGATCCATTGTTCTATGGTAAATAATTCAATAAAATACCTTGCATAAATTGACCGTATAAACCAATATCCTTGAATAAAAATTAAAACTTTGCACACTGCACTTATACGTAATTATAGCTAAGTTTAATAAATATTCATATTTTCTATCCATTTCCGCCCAAAGTTATTATCTCGATCATTTTAAATTGTTTAAGGAATATCAAATGTAAATAACAGATTTAACGTTTTAATATTTATGTACAGTTTGAATTCTACTTTATTTATAGATCCGACGAAAATATCACCAGGAGTATTCTCACCATGACAAAACCAGCAACGGAACGATTAATTATGAAAGCCAGAAAGGACTACATTGAATTAACAGGTTGCAATTTTGTTTAAAATTAAATCCATCATTCGTATATCATACAGTATTATTTATCGCCGAATGTAATTTTTTAGTGAAAACCTTTCAATAAAAAACCATATTACATCTATTTTAGGTTTTTATATTACCAACATAAGTGTAACCCGATTTTGAGCGTACGATACAAAATGTGACCTAAATTAGTGAGCAGATAAGCTTTTTATTTTAAAAACGGATATACATTGAGTTTATTTCTTTAAATATAATTACTCTTGAGAATTTTATATTATTTAAAAAAATAATAATAATTATTATGATATATTTCGTTATTTTGACGTTAAAACAATGTTTTGAAGAATTTAAAATATTTTGGATACGCAAAAAAAATAAAATAAAATAAATAAGAAGAATAATATATAATATGAAAAAGGTTTACATTATCATGGTATCATTACTCTTCACAACCAATATCGTTTAGAATTATGGTTGCATAATATCTATTTATTTTTATTTTGAGTTAGCACGGCATTCAAAATAATTATACGAATAAAAACGTAATATTTATCAAGGTAATATATATTTTGGGTTGATAATCTATTTTTTCGTTTAATATTATTTTTTAAATTTAATTTATTTGATTTTTCTATTACTAAAATTTGTCGATGACGTAGTTATAATAATTGATAGTTATTAAATCATTAAGTTCAAATAATATAAGATCGATTTTTCGACGTATAAAATAATATCTCGGACTCAAATAGAACATTTATAACTATCATTTTGATAATTATAAATTTTTACTAGATTGTTATTATTACATAGCTGAATAGTATCATATTTATATCATAGTATATAAAATAAAAATTCTGTTTTATGAAGTTAGTTATGAATGGTTAATGAAGACCATTAAATCAATGATTTGAATATTGGTCACATGTTCACTTCGTTCATTTGGGCGTTGTAGGCAATCACGATTTTGGTTTTTTGAACTTAAAAGCAATGATAAATTATTAAAAATTGAAATTGTGAGCAGGTGCTTGGTTGATGTTTTTGAAATATCAAGTGCTCGTAAAAAACAAAAATAGGAGAACATTATTTTTAATAAGTACTTCGTATCATAATAATGAGTACATAAGTAAACACTGTATTCAAATTTTTAATCCACTTATATACTTAAAACAAAAAATTTTCTAATCTAAATCTAAAATTTTTAAGCACACTTCATACATTTAACAACATCTATACAGGACGGAATTCCCACGAACATATTAAATCCGTTTAAGTATCTCTTAAAATAATAATGATAAAGAAATTCTGTTGTTTTTTTCAAGACTATAGATTATGGATTATAATTTTGAATTAGATTAAGATTTTTTTCTCTAGATTTTGGTAAAAGTTAAGAATTACTATATTTTATTGCTTTCAAATAATTTTCGAGTAACCAATTTGTTATATTTATTTTTCTGTAAATGTTAACGTAATTGTGTTTTATATGTCTTAATGTTTTCTTATCTTGATGTGTGATGAATTCACAACGGATAAAACACGATTGTGTACGTTTGTAGATGGGTAACAAAATGGTGAGTAAGAAAAATAATTAAACACGACTGCGTATAAAATTGTATGTTACGTTGTTAAATTTACTAATTTCACCGTATTATATCTATATATAGAATACATATACAACAGTTCTATAATAATTTATAAAAAAAATGAATAATAAAGTAACAAATAAAATTAGGATGACTAAATAAAAATAATTAATAAATAAATTAAATCAACAGTTTTTATTTAAATAAAATTATTGTTAATAAATTATTTGGAAGTGCTTAAATTTGGATTCCCTGACATCTATAACCAACTACTTTTACTGAAACTCGAAAAATACAGTACCTATAACGGAAATAGTTTCGTTATATCTGATATAGTTGATATCATTAACAATAAACATAGATGTAATGAAAACGATATAACACAAAGTATTTATTAAGTTTTTCAAGTTCACTCGTATATGCTTGTGGTGTATACCAATACCGGTATGGAAATTGGCATCAAACTTTGTACGGTAATCGTGTAGTTAAAAACAGGTAAAATCGAACGGAATCGTTTAGCTTAAAAGGTATCACCGATAACGAATGTACGTAATCCTGTTTTACCCAAGATTTACACTCATTTAAATAAATACAACTTTATACTGATAATGAATAATAAAAATAATTTATTCGTAACAGTAAATTAGCTAATAGTAGACACATTTTAAATTATATTAAGCCTATAATGTTTTTTTTATTTATAATATTACTAATAATACACAAATGTTTAATTAATTATTCAGTGATACAAATAAACTTTATGTTGTTGCAGTAGTATTTTCCTGCCTATTACAATTGTTTGCTGGATTCAACTTGTTGGACATTCCCAAATTCATATCAAACAAGTGTAATCAGTATTCTATAAAACTTAAAAATTAGGTTTAAATATTATATCAATTTTCTAAAATATTAGAGAATTTAATAAATCATTTATTATATATACTGTGTATATTCTTTAGTGTAATTAGAAGTAAAACAAATAATAAATAAATATCGCTATAGCTAGGAAATTCAAGCTATGCCTTAAACGTCATTAATTGTACATGACATATAATATATTGTACAAGTTATGTAATAAACTATATCATAAATAAAATTTCATGTTATAATATACATTTATAATATTAAAACCATTTTGAAAAATCCTATTAATTAATAATTTTTTTTTTTATTTTTGTATACTTTTAGTTATAATAAGAAAATAGTTTTATATCAATATGTTTGAGGTAAGTACCCATAAATAAAGTTAGTCCATTTTTCATATAATGTTCCTCACTATAATTTGTAATAAAAAAAAAAAAAACATCTTCCTTCATTTTAATTGTAATGGTTTGTGTTGATTGAACATTTTTTCACACTCCTTTTATTTGTTTCTATGTAAAAAAAAAATCAGTCAGAATAGTCATAATACAAAGTGTAGTAGTGACATATATTCCAAAGAATATTAATAATTTTACGTAAAAATTAAAATTATTTAAATCCCATGATGATAAACAATCGTAAGTAAATACATTTTAAAATATTTATTAATTTCAAGAAAATTAAGTTAGACGTAAAAATACTACTTCGATTATTTATAAATAAATAATAACAACAACAAATTATAACAATAAATTATGAAATATGTGCCGCGTAACCGATAGCAATAATTATCTTTACGAAAAACCTCAAATAATATTTTTTGTTGAATTGCTAGGAATCATATCTTTAAACCATGAACCACAAGTTGAAAGTTTAATTTATTTCGTGTTGGTTTATTGAAGATTTTTTTCGTAGAAAATCAAAAAAAAAAAATTATTTGCCTCATTCCTCTACAATTTTCAATATTATACCCGAAGTGAAGCCAATAACAATATTTCATAAATAAATAAATGAATACAAATATCGGGTATTATACAAACCGGCTACTACTTATTTTATATTTATTTTTAAAATGATTTATTAAAAATTTGCATAGTACGATAAAGAAAAAGTATTTTTATAATTTATTTTTTACGAATTCAAAATGAATTATACTCGAATGTAATCATTATGTGTAATTCAATATTAAGGTTGTTATTTACTTATAGGCTCATATGAATATATTGCTTAAAGTTAAATAAAAAAAAATATGTTTTTTTCGGTCATATGCTATTGTGATGTGCAAATGGCAACAATAAGTATTTATTAATATTATCCATTGAATATCTATAGAAATAATTGGTACACTTTTATTAACTTATCCCGTTATACCGGTGTTAAAATAAAATACATTTTACAAAATGTATTTAAATGTAATATTAAAATAATTTCATTATCCCATGAGAAACTACTGTGAAATCGAAAATAATATGTTTTTATCAAAAGAGGATGTTTTCGATTATAGCATCTGATTAATATTTCAATTACACTACCTTTTATCTTAATTTAATACACTGACTATGTATCCTTATATTCTAAATATAACCCATAACCAACTGGGTACAATAATTAATCAATAGTAATAAAATCAATAAGATAATATACAATTCAATTAAAATTAAAAATTAGTAAATTTTAATTGTATGATCGTATTTAATTAATTTGTTTATATATATTTTTAAACTATTTGTTTATATATTTATAAAAATTATGTTATCAGAAAATGTTACGGGTAAACTAATACTAGGAACCATCCAAGTACTTCTCGTGAAAAACCAAAACAAAATTTTTCCGCCTTAAAATATGTACACCACATAATTTATAAAATTAAAATATATTTATAACAAATATTTATGCAACTGTGCAATGAGACAACGTTCCAATATTTCTGCGTGTACCAGTGAAAGTTTGAATTTAATCTCAAGCAAATAACAGTATCATATTTTATTATAATAGTAATAATATAGTCTCTATAACACTAACATAGAACGTATAATCCTATTAATTTAGTGATTATTTATGCGTATTTTCAAATGCATACAATATGAATTATTATCGTGCTCACCGAGAATCTATTTAATGCGTATAGGGTTAATGTGCTACACACTAATATTTATTTCAGTCATTAGTTTTATTTTACGTATTATGTGCAAAAAGAACGCACTTGAATACAATTTTATATTTTATATGCTGGAGTACACTACGAACACTAAGTATTGTGAAAACAAACACAAGTAATGAAAAGATTCATCCGAGATATTATATTTTTACGTATACTTTGATAAACATTGAAAAAAAAAATAAACGCTAAACAAAATCATGTGTCTAATTCGAATCGTAAATCGACAAATCATTTATTATTCTCATATTATATCATATCGTTATAAACCATCATCAATTTAAATTTAATGGTAAAAAATTCATTATAGTTTATTGACACTACATATTACTATTTACCTAGTATAAATGACCTTACGGATTAATTATTGGACTTAATCATGAACGCCTAATCATAAAAAGCATATTACTTAATAGGTGGTTTTAAAAGGAAAGAATACGAGTTCGTATTAACTCAATTTAACATCATTTGTTTTGAATATATTGTAGTCATCGGATGACTGCTGCTGTTGTAGCCAAAACTGCATGTTATCGGAGATAGATTTATATTCGTAATCGCCTTGATAAATTTGGAAAATCCAGGCCTTGAACACGCTATAGACCCAAGATATACATTGAGTGAATAGACTCAGCTTCTTTAACCCTCACCGTTCTTGAAAAAACGTCACAAATATTATTGTGAAAAGTTCATCGGAACACACAACTGCATGATTATAACAATCATATCCATTTAAAATTCCCAATTAATTTTAAATTCATTATACAGTTTAAAAAATATAAAAAATATTTTCACTTTATAATTCTTAACTATTACGTATCTATTTGGTGGCCGTCGACTGTAACTAATAATTATAAAAAATAGTGATTTACAAACAAAGAACCACTTATATTAAATATCATCCTTCTTAGACTTGCTTATTAAATTTACATATCTCTATGTACATGATTATTACGAGTCACCGTATATTTTTAATTAAAAAAAATTTAATTTCAAAGATATATTTTCTTTTTCTTTCCAATATTGATTTTAATCTGAACCTTATCAATTATCTATCTCTCGATAATTTAATTGATACTCTTTATAAAATTATTTATCATTTATTTAATTTGTTTGTTCCTTAAACTAATATTTATAATAATTATTCATCTGCATATGTAAATTCGGAACTCGGAAATCTCACAATTAAAAATATATGTTCCCATAAAAAATATAAAATTTGTACGTTTGCCAATTATACAGAATTTTCTAACCTTCAAAAACAATGTAAACAATGAATTCGAATATTTTGCATTTAATATATTTCGGATTTATAGAATAGTACACAAATAAATATTAGACCATTCTGGAAAATTATCTGAAGAAAACGAAAAATAATATTTCAAATTGTATAAAATAATGTTACATCAATTTCAAAATAGGTTAAGTAAATGGAGGATTATTTTACCAGTGTCTATTTATTTATTTAATCTATTAAACTCTAACGAAGCTTACAACGTTACCTACTGTTTCATCTAACAATAATCAAAATATAATTCTGATAAAATGTAAGATTGTTTGTCCACCCGATTCATAAGGATCTTGATAAACATAATATTATTAAATATATACCAAATTCTAAAATGTCAATTATTTCCAAAACTTTCGAAGCTATTATGATTAAAAAATATTCTACATAACTGTTTCTTCCCTTATTTGTATAATCTAACATGACTTCAGACCTAAAATGTCAATTTCCATTAATATTCTACTTAATCAGCCCAAAACCCAAATTATCGCGTTCAGATCCAATTTACACCGAATTCCAGGAAGCTTCTAAAATGGTTTTTAAATTTTTTTTAAATTTTTCGCGAATAAATTATTTGAGTGAAAAAAAAAAAAGATTTTTAAAATTATTTATACGATGGTCTTCAAACGTAACTACGAGCACCACAACGATAATCCATTCGTTACCAAATGTACAACGCTGCTGATCCGTAAGTTCTAAAATCGGTGTATTGTACACGTTTGTATATATATATATACGTAGGAATCGATTGGCGCGGTCGACATTATATTACATTTGAATGTCGATCAATGATCGATTTATACGTTTTTCCTATCCCGTAATTTTTCTTTCTTCGCCCGCGGGATTTTCGGCGCAGTTGATACATGCCCATCGCGACGTGTTACCGTGCCCTAGACCTTAATGCGTCGAAACACGCGACCGCCGAACGCGCTCCGAGGGCAACACGATTGGAACCAAAGCGGAGCGGGACGATAAAGAAAACGCCGACCGACACGACGTATCACATTCATTTTATTGCATACACCAGTAGTTCCCAAAGTTTTTTTTCTACGGTGCCTTTTTTTGGACTCAATTTAGCCACGGTACCCTGCTGTGAATAACACGAAAGACAAAACAAAAAATAAATACTCATTGATGACCAATTTTATTAATTTCGTTAAAATTTTACTTGATTATAAATTAATGAATTTTCAAACTTAAAAAATAAATAAATAAAAATCATTGTTATTTTTACATAAAAATATTATAAGTTCAAAACGAGTATACAATGGAAAATATTTCATTGCTTGGTATTATGTTTTTACGAAAACAATGAGGAAAATAAATGCTATACATTTTAAACTATTTTTTATGAACCGTAGACTGCGGTGCACAATTTGGGAACCACTGGCATGCACTTTCATGATAGTCTTTTTAACCGTATTGTAGTGATCGCTGTACAGAACACGACAATCGGTTACCACATTTATTATTTGACGTCGCACGTTCGTTGTCTTGAGACGTATTGCGAGAGAGATAGGTATTTAAATAATAATCAAACACTTGCATTTTTAACACTTATGAAAGTTACAACCTTTTATTAATGAATAGAAAAAAAAAATAACAAACGGTTAAAACAGCTTAATGCTATAGTATAAAGACCAGTTTAGTTTAAGTAAAGAATTATGTACTCGCGGCGATGTGGCTATAATAAATGTCCACGACGAGTAATAATTTATTTAAGAGGATAATGACCAGCCTAAAACTGTCTAAATCATAACTACCTATCTACTTCTTTGCTTTCGTTAGGTGTCGCTCTCGTATTTATACGAAGGCTTCCAATGTCAACGATGTAGAGATATGATAACTTGTGCTCTATTACGTGTAAAGGTGATAATAACTTGTTGATTTCACCTCTGATTTATATAATATATATAAAATAGAGGATATTATCCTGTTATGTTCGATCACCATATATTGAATATCACTATATATTTTTTGTAAATATAAATTATGTCATTGTATAATATATTATTCTATATTATACTAGTAAGATAATTGTATTCTACCTTTGGGTTTACTACAATGTATTTGCTATTGTTTTGCCCCTGTTGTTTTCTGCAACACAATCGTTATTGGTCGCGGCACGTACGTTTCGAGGACCTCGCGCGTCATCCTCTCGCGATCACGCAATGCCACTCGTCATCGCGCTAATGAACTCGAGCGCTCGTCGTGTACCTATGTGAATACTCCGTGCTGCGACCGTGTATTGTAAATTCGGGTAAAACACGATTGCGTACATTCGTTATCGGCGATACATTTTTAAACTAAACGATTCCGTCCGATTTCATCTGTTTTTTAACTACACGATTGCAGTACAAGGTTTGATGCCAATTTCCATACCGGTACTAGTGTATACCCCAAGTATATATGAGTGAACTAGAATAAGTTAATGAAATACTTTGTGTTTCATCGCTTTCATTACACCTATGTTTATTGTTAATGATATCAAATATATCTGATATAACGAAATTTCGTTGTTTCCGTTCTTTATACGACGGCTTCTGAGTTTCAGTAAAAGTAGTTGGTTATAAATGTCAGGGAATCCAAATTTAAGCATTTTCAAATAATTTATGAACAATAATTTTATTAAAATAAAAACTGTTGATTTAATTTATTTATTAATTAATTTTATTTAGTTATCCTCATTTTATTTATTACTTTATTATTCATTTTTTTTTATAAATTATTATAGAACTTTTGGTATATGTATTCTATATATAGATATAATACGGTAAAATTAGTAAATTTGACAACTTTGCATACAATTTTTATACACAATCGTGTTTATTTATTTTTCTTACCCACATATTTGTTACCAACCTACAAACATACGCAATCGTGTTGCCAAAAGAAACAAACGTTCGCGATCGTGTTTTACCCGTGAACTTGTCGCAGTGGTCTTGCGTGTCCGGTACGACACGTCCGTCGTACGTGGTATAACAGCCGAACGCAGAACTGTTGCGAACTATCGACCCCGGTCTCTGTTTTTCTTGTGTTGATACCAACGTCAAACTTGGCCCTGAAAAAGACCGTTTTACGATTTGACCGCAGATGGTATTATAATTGGCCAGCGAATTTCACATCGTGCAAGTGCTCCGTTTAGGATATTGATATACGTAAAATTCGCTGTTTCCAGGGTCATTACTTAGAGGTTTTTACCACGCCCCTGGTGCGTAACTGCAACGTAACTAACTATGCGTAACGGACGTTGTGGCCGACGATTTTGCGGGTAACGAAAAACAATAACAATCGCATGTTACCGTGGTTGTATTCGCCGACTTGATTATTCATCGAACGAAAAGCACATCGCGGGACTGACGGGGATTAGCTTTCGTCGCGAACGCGCATAATACGAATGCAGATAAAATCCGTTGAATTCGATTTCGATAAAACGGTAATGGTTTACAGTATTTTTCATTGTTGGTAACGAAAATATTTATGCGTTAAAATTTTTTTATTTTCTCGCTCTCGTTTTAAGTCATAATATACAATCTATATCGACAGACATAATAAGTATATTTGATACAGTTAACAGGTAGCATGTATAAAAAACGTGCACTGAGAAAAGAAGACACTTTGTTTATTGATTTTTAAGTTGTATGAGATTAGGTTAGTTATTTGGACAGGTTTTTATTTTATATAAATATATTTTATTTATATAGATCTTTGAACCATTGAAGTTTTAAACGTCTAGGAAGACTATCCGGAACCGTGAACAATGAAGGGGTTTTAATTAAAAGATGTGAGTGCGAATAAATACGGTCATGAAATATTTTATAAAACTATTTGGCTTCTTCATTGTTTTCAATTTCAAGTCTGAATGGAGAGTTTAGTTTGATATGTATAGGGGAGTATTTATTTTCTTAAGGCAATATTATGGATGGATTGGATTTCATTAAGGTTGGTCTTATTTTCACTACCCCTGTCCAAATTGGTTTAAATAATATTTTGTAAATGAAAAGTGGATACGAAATATATTATTCAGAGAAAGTCTTTTATCTCTTATACGATGAGCCCGTGTTAGTTGTTTATCTAATGTCAGACTAAGGTATTTAACTGTATAAGAGAAAGAAATTGAAAATCCATTGAAAGTTATCTGTGATGAAGGATCGAGTTGAAGAATAAAAGTGATGTAAGTATATTACTATGGTCTATTAAAAATTTCTATTTGTTACACCAGTCTACCATAGTCTTGGTGAGTTTGAAGGCTCATATGAGTGGATCATCGACCATAAATGTTATAAGCTTATCACCAGAATAGTCTGCCCCACTGATGCATTTAGTGCAGTTGGTGAATCGGAGGCGAATATATCATAGATAATGGAATATAGAATTCCATCCTAATAACCCAAGCATTTATACTGATAATACCTAATATAGCAGAACTATATCGTACTTGAAAGGTACGTTCAATGAGATATGGTTTTATGAGTAGACAAAATATCAGAAAAATAAATGTTTTTAATTTATGTAGGAGACCCTCGATGCCACGATCTATCAAACGATTGTGAAATTTCTTGGTAAGCAGACGTGCAATATAATTTTTTTCAAGGTAATACGATATTGCATCTATTACACTATGCACTGTATGGACGGCCGAATGTGAGGAACGAAAATCAAATTTTCTGGTAAAATTTTCTTATTAGTTATGGAGGGAATAATACATTTAAGAAATTATTTTTCTAGTATTTTCAATAGAAAGTGAAGAATACTTATTGGTCTGTAAGATGAAATTGAATCAGGTGGTTTATTTGGATTTTTGATCATTATAATGGTTGAAAACTTCCAGTGGAAAATAAGAATTATTAAATTACTAATTAAGTATAAGTTACTTAGTACTAATCATTGAGTTGTAAATATGTGTAAGATAAATAATGGCCCTTTTAAGAAGATATTTGACTACTACGGAGGTGATTAAACCAAAACCTGGAGATTGGTTTGTGGGTATTTTTGAATGAGATATTTTATATCATTAGTTGAAAAAGTTTTACGTGGGAGATAAAGTTTTTGAGAGAATGAAAATTTTTAAAAAAAAAAGTAATAACCAATACAATATCTTTTTTCAATAATTAGATAAACGAAGATCATTTGAAATAATGGTAGTATACATATATGTATTTATTTATGTATAAATTATAAATAGAAAAATGTTACCACTTTATTTTTGGAAACTATTACGAATTATTATATACGAACCAAACTTACATATGTACTATATATATATTATGTTTTATTTATTATTTTGCGTTTCAATCTGTTGAGAAAGGGGTATAGCTTTTGGTATTGGAGCTAAATTTCAGTAGGTATATACATCACTGTTTTAAAGTGTAACATTTTAACGATTACCTGGCGGTTTATTCTTCCGTACATTAAACGCAAATATTTTTATTTCGGAAGAATGCATACACTTATATTTAATAATGGATAGGATTTTTTTTTTTTTTAATTTTATATACGTATTTTTTATTTTTTGTAATATATTGGTATGCTCCAAAAGTTCGACTTAATCTACAAATCGGTTGGAATATTTAAATTGATACTATAATAAGGAAGGTACATTTCTTAAATTTCTCGGTATAACATCGATAAATTTAAAAAAAAATCAGATAATGGTAAAATATATTTAAATGTCCAACTCCATATTAGTAAAAAATATTTTTCGTTGTTTGATAACTAGTCAACAGAAAATAATAAACTTGATATCTATACCGATTTAATCTTACCATGTTCGTCAACTACTGTCGTACTAAACAGTTATTTTCTAGCCAAATATTAAAATTTTAAAATGAGTTTATTTTTTGTTTTTTCGATAATACTTACAGTTAATAAGATCAAGAAATATAATACCAGTCAAGATTTAAAAAATTACATTAAGTATTTAAAATTAAAAATTATAAGAATCAACCGGTACACATTATATTTCTAAAATATTTAAATAATTACACAATAGGGATGTATAGGTTTTGAAATAGTGTTTTCAATATTCTACAATCAAAATTTTAGCAAGTTAACTCAACCAAAAATTACCTATAATTTTTAGGATTGAAAAACTAATTCAATATCGGAAACACGTTACTTTGATTATAAATTATAATATTTTTCAATATACATTTTTTTTAAAACAAAACATGAAATAATTAAATCATTTTCATTTTCAAAAATATGAATAAAAACTCTATGTATAAAATTTAAAAGTTAATATGTAATATTTCAAACACAAAACTTTGAGTTTAAAAAGGTTTTATTTTTTTTACTATTTATAAGACACATAAAAACACTTGTTACTGAAAAATTCCAAATTTTAACAATTTTTATCCGCATATAAACGGAAAATTAAATTTCTTAAATAGGAACCACTATTTTTAAGACTAAATTTGGATTGCTTATTTTTTTATAAGAAACGATGACCTTTCCAGTTTTTTAATACTTTAAAAATTTACATTTTTAGGACGATCGAAAGTTTCGCATTAGGTCATTCATAATTAATCACGTATATTTTAGTATCATTACAAACATTTATTTTTATTTAAACTAAAAGGTGTATTTATTTTACATCTAATTTATAAAAAAAATTATCATAAGAATGTATAAATTATTTATTATTCTCATATGGTAAAAATTTGTAAATTAATATACAAATAAATAAATAAATTCTTAGCTTGGAGTATTATTATATTTTTAAAGTAAAAGACCGGATTTGAATTAAAAATTCGAAACCGGTCGTGCTTTATAAATATAATAATACACTGGACTAAGCATTTATTTATTTCTCTATATATTTATAAACTATTTATTTATATATTAATTTTACATGTATTTATCATTTAATAATTTTTAATTTTAATTTTATTATTTATTGTTCAATGTACTTTTAAAGTTATAGCCATTATTTTTTATGTATGCTTCCATTCGTCTCGGTAATTTGATTTATGTGACTGTTGTTGTTTTATCTCTGGTGAGTTCATTACACGCAATGATTATTTTATTTTTGTAATCTTCAAGATTAAAAGATGGATTACCATAAACTACTGTTTTTAAATATCCTCATAAAAATAGTCCAATGGTATAATATCAGGTGAGCTGCGGGGCCATTGTACTGAACCATATGTCCCCATACATTTACGGCTAAAAGTTTCTCATTCAATGATTGTAATATGGGTAGGGACCCATCTTGTTGGAAAAATATATTCATGTAGGTATCTAAGTTGACATTATCCAAAAATGTTGATTATACGGTTGAAAAAAAGTCTAGGTACTTCCTACTTGTCAAAGTACCGTCGTAAAAATAAGGACTTGGTAATTTACAACGTAAACCCGACTTTTTTTCCCACACATGTTGAAAGTTTGAATAAATTGTCCACTAAGGGTTACTATCTGATCGAAAGCGATTGTTTTGCTTGTTGATAACATCATTATTAGTGAATTTCGATTCATGAATTCACCAAACGTATTTTAAAAATTGTAGTTCTTACTAAATTTGTACCAATAACCGTGCAATAAATGTAAATCTTCCATGGGAATAACTGAGTTCAAAATTATTTTGAATTATGATATTTCATCAACATGCAAATAATTAAAAATAAAAACTTAAATTAAATCATACTGAACTCGCGTGAAAACCCAACATAAAACCAAAAAAAAAATTATTTTATAATATTTATTCTTAAACACTGACTGAAGATATATATTTATAGATATTTATAAGTTATATGTGCATTTCTTCTGTTTATATAAATTATCTAAATAGCTCATTATAATATTCTTAAGATGTAGATATAATATAATAAAAATATATCTAAATACGTATTATATACATTTATTTTCTTTAAAATTAGACAAATTCCGTTAAAAAAACAATACCATGATGAACAGTGACTACTTATAACAAATACTATATTAAACATGATCATTGTCGATATTACTGTATCATTCAATTTATACGACTTAAAAATTAAAATTTCTAATACCATTGTTAGCATCTTTTGTTTATCATTTATGCACCAACTCTCCAGAATTTATTGTAAATCAAATTTTAAAAGGCAGTAGAAATGACAACATCCTTACTCGTATTTTGAATTTCAAAAAATGTGATTTTGCCATCTAATCAAATTCTGATTATTTTATTTTATATTTCAGCATAATACGAAACTTTTGATACATATTGGCCTACAATGTCTATATCATTCGTAACAGAAAATTTATTTTTACAAATTAAAATTGCAATACAAATAAGTGTAAAATATTGTTTAACTTTCAAAAACAAAAATGACTTGACCATGAGATCGTTTATTTATATAATTTACCTAACGTTGCTTTTTTGGTGATCAACTTATGAACCTATTATATTCGTTTGTGTTCTGAAATTTAGTTTATTTTAGTAATCTGGTATTATGTGTTCATCGTCTGGATTTGAATATTTCTCCCCCATAAAATGATCCGAACAAAAACCAATTTAATAATTTAAAAAACAGGATCCTGTAACATGTCAAAAACACGCCGATGGGAATTTATGATTTAATTAAGTTACTTATTCAGTCAATTAATTAATGGTGCGATTAAGTTAACATGAACACAGTTACAGATCAAGAACGTTATTTAATTAAAGATAAAAATGAACATGAAAATTGCATTGAACAGCTTCAAATACTTTCAAACCAAAACGATATATCATATAACCTAGAACTACAATCAACTACGGATATGACTTTTGGAAATAACAGCACTTCATTATATGATAACTTCAATTTATAAATGATAAATTTAACTTCAAAACATATTTTAAAAGAATCCACAATGGAAATTAATGATTTAAGTAACTTTGATCTGGTATTGAATTTTAATAAACTTTTATCAATACGTTTCAAATTAAAAATGTCAGTATAAAAATTATTTTAGCCCATTAGCATACCTTGCTATTCGATCAATGAAAAATGAGAAGTGTAGTGAAAACAATTAGGGAAATATTTTAATGAACCCATAGAAAAAATCATATATTTATTTAATATCTAACAGAAGAATTTTGATAAGGAATATGAATAAATTCAAGTTTAAAGTAAAATATGTTTTTCCTAAAAGATATATATATTTTGTACTACAAAAATAATACACAAATGATTGACTGAAAAGTAATTTCGAAATTTCAATTAGGAAGATGGTTGAAATATACCTCACACATGGCACATCCGTTCACTTTTACCTGAGATCTGATACTCAACTGGTATTAGCTATCGTAGCTCCGCTGATTTATTCACATCTTGACATTAACTACCTACCTACTTTAGTTTAATGATTATTTTTCGGATTCGAATTTTTTCAAGGTGTATTAACTTTATTCCGATTCAACAGGTTTCAATTCGATCGTTTTGCACCTAGTTTACAGCTACGTTGTTTTTAGTTTCGTTTATATCAATTTAAGTGCATAAATTACACAATCCAAAACTTCATAAGCTATTCCATACTAAAGATATAAGTATCTAAACTTTTTATAGCCACTCATTATTTTCTAATTAATAATAATAATAATAATAATTTTGATAAACAAAATTCCACAAGAACATGAATTGCGTATGTTATATAGTAGTCAACTGAAAAAACTATGAACATGGCATTATGATTTATTTACCAGATCCAGGCGTGATGATGCTGCTAGTTTCCGGTCGTTAATACCTAACCTTGACGACAATTTTTTTTTCTTATAAAAACCAATAAATAATATTCATTTAATACGTATATTATAAGGATCAAAATGGATAGACTCCAATACTTGTAACTTGGTAAGGAAACACAATTTAACAATAATAAAAATAAATATATAAATAAAACATTTATTTTTTTTTTTTGGTAACTTATATCAAAGATTCACTGTTTGCAAAAAGGACTTAAGAAACGTAAGCAAAACATAATTAATTATTGTAGATACCTATTTTTACGTGTAAAAGATGAGTTAACTAAATTATAATTGTATTCAACTATAAATAGGTAGTTAAAAAAAACATACATATACATATACATATCATAATATAATAATACGTAATACATAATGATATATATACACATACATTTATTGAATTAAAATTAATTAATTTGTTGATCTTGTAATTAAGTGCTGAGTATACATTTATATGACATAACCTAATAACATACAACATTTAAATGTGTTAAATTAATAACGATTTTCTTTGCATGTTTAGATGATATAATTGCCGAGGAGTAAATGTCTAAAAGCAATAGTTATAATAAAAAGAAAAATAATGTTATTATATAAGTCTTCTTCTGCAATCAACGTAGTTTTTTTTTTTTATTCGTGAATTATACTATTTTTGTTTTTTGAACAATCCAAAGAAGAAATTAAACCATTAATTCTTAACCATCAATTCATTATCGAAATCCGTTCTTGTATCATTATTCTACCACTTGCTAATATATTAAATTATTATAGCCGTAACCATAAACTGTTTGTTTAACCATAGTCTTAAGTACAAAATAAAATAAAAACAATAGAACAATAATGAAAACTATTACTTAGGTACTTGTGATAATCGTTGAAGTATATTCAGTAACAACGTACGTGTTTCGGTAAACGTATTTCACAAGAAAAAACGCGAAAACGAGAGGGAAAAGCCGTTCAATGCTCGAGGGACGTATTTAAGTCGTGTGCTGTATATCACCGCGGTGATGACAATACATTTTTATTGAGTATTCCAAGATTATGCCCGTCAAATATGGACGTTTTTCGTTATCAACATTGTTAAAATAATACACTTTACATGCGCGTCTAAACAAAAAAAAAAAAAAAAAACATGCAAATACGCTATTATAATCCATAAAATATTAAATTTGAACCCATGGACATGCTAACAATGTATATGCTGTTCTTGAGAACGTTTTAGATCACATTTCCTACACACGAGCGTAACCCTTCCTTCACGTTCAAATGCCCATGTCCTAGGATAATTTAGGTTAATTATTCATCTGGACAAGCGTAGTAACGTGCGCGGTGCGGTACGAACTTTGCAGCAAGAACGGTAGAGTGCCCGAATGTAAACAATCGAGACGAATTTTTCGCATCGCGAAAAGTTTTTCATGGTCTCCAATTATCATCTAACTATCTCTAATTACACTTGTATCGATGAATCATCATGATAAAATCTGCCATAGAACGGGAATACAAATATAAAAGACACTATCACAAACATATTCATACATCCTCGTAAGCACATATTTCCATGACTAGGAATTAATGAGTAAAAAGTTAAGTTACTTTTAAGTAAGTTTTATAAGGAGTTACTTTTTTTAAAAAAAAAATAACTTTTCACTTAACCAGTTCATTTATTTTGTAGTTCCGTTATTTTTTTTTCTTTATATAAAACACGTGAATTTAAAATAACATTTTGTGTAAGAAAAATAATAAAAACTATCCGAAACATATAATATTATCTATAATAGTATATTATTATATAATATTTATTTTAGACAATTTGTTCTAAATTAATAATTATAGATCATCAAACTGTTTTCCACAATTTATTGATTTCAATAAGTATCAAAATAATGTAAATAAATACTATGTACTTGTGTTTATATATATATATTATTTTGAAAGCTAATAAAACTTATAAAATATTTTGGCGAGTACTTCTTATATTATTACGTATATAACCTAAATTGTATTATTATAATTTTCTTAGTACTTAAAAAAAATATATTAATATAATTTAACTATTTTACTTTATTTCATAAATTATTTAGGTATGAAAGCACTCACAGCAATTAATACAGTAACAATAATTTATTTTTAATATTTAAATTTATATTTAATGTAAAAAAAAAATTATTTTTAACTAAGTTAAGTTAGTTTTATATTCAACTTTTTAACTTATGGTTTTTACATTAACTCAGCTTACCCAGCCTTGCATATTCCTAAATGAATAATTTTTCGATCAATACGGTGCTATGTTAAGTCAAACTCATTAAGAAAATGTCTAGACAAATAACTTTTGTGGTGAACAATGGCTGTATATGAACGTTATATTATAACAACTTTAATAACTTGTATTGGATAATATTTGTGGCCAAAAGTTATTTATAATTTTTTTTATTTTGGTGATATTTTTTTGGGCAATAATAACAGTAATATGTTTTATTTTACCAATAAGGAATGATAATTTAGTATTAAAATGGAATACTAATATAGATGAATTATTCACATAAGCTCGAGATCAATGGATAATTAGTTTCAAAAAACGATTTTAACCGAAGGAGATAAAATATTGCAACATGTATATGAAAATATATTTTATTTTACTTTATTGTTTTATAATGAGGTTGATTAACATTATTAACTTAATATACACTAACACAAAAATAAATTGCGAATACTTAAGTATAACTTTTATTTAATTTATTTAATAATAAAAGGTAAAATAATTATTTTAATATGTATACATAAGTACCTATCCTGCTAAATTTCAAATCATAATGATTAATATTTTGAGAAAATAAAATAATTAATATATTTAATATTCATTGAAATTCCAATTTTCATCAAAATTTATTTTTCCTCTTTTTGTAAAATTGTTGTGACTATCCGTTAACTTTTATTTTTCTTAAATAACCTCATAAATAATTTTTTATTCAATTTTCGAACCATAAGTATTTAAAAATAAGTTTTTCTGCATTTAAACAATATTTATCAACATTTAAAATTCCATTGCTCCCGAAAAAAAAAATAGACAACAGATAGATTATATGTAATTCGTATATTTCTAAAAATTATAATATAATATATAAAATTAAATCAAATTAAAATTAAGAATATAATTTTTTATAATTGTTATCTACAAAAAATATTATAAGAATACGTAAACCAACGTTTAAAAATCTGATTTAAATATCCTGTTCACAAACAAATCATCACATTGTACAACGAAAACCATCTATTGTCATATTCAAGAGTGATCTTATGAAATAAATTCAGTTAGAATAAGTGTTGAAATTCGATAGATTGATCAAATGACTGATTTGAAATAAAAAAAAAAAAACATTGTAAAGGTTTTAACTTTATTTTATTTTTTTATTGAACAATATTTTGAGTATACGGGTTTATAAACTATAATATTATGATGCATGAGAAGATATGAGAAATTCAACTGAGAAACTTTCTATAAGTACAGTTGTTAGTATTTAGTTTTAATTAGTTATTAGTTGAGTTATTAAATATATTATTCTACTTAAGTTAATTTTAGTTAAGAGCAGTGAAGATTCAATATTTCTGCTCAGTTTGGATTTAATTCCGAATAATAAGATTTAATAATTTATATGATGTATAATCATATTCGGATAGTAAGTTTTAGGCGAGTAAAAATGTAATAATTGTGATAATTGATCGCTTTGCATTTTAGTACATGAATCAGGTCCTAACAGAGATAACACAATAAAAACAAAAACCACTGCTTGTAATACTTAATAGTCTTAAACAATAAAATGTATTGCTGACGTTTAGTTTCAGCTATGGTGGTGAGAGAACTTAGATGTTTAATATCAGTATTACTATACTTCTGACGTACAAATAAAATTTATGTAATCACAAATGTAATAATGGTGAGAAAGACTTGATAAAAGTCGTTTTGTACTTTAAAATAATAAAATAAACATTAAAAAATATAGGGTGAATTATATGGATTTGATGAGTTATTGTAATCGAGTATCTTTCAGGGGCAGATGACTAATATATATATATATAGATATGATGAAACAGATGCATTTTTGCAATAAACATTAATCAGTTACATACGTATGCTAAAGCAATGCTTAAATACCTAATAACATCAGGTTGGTTTCAAAAACATCAAATTTTTGTGATTTTAGTTAAATTTTTGACAACAATTATCTAATTATAATATTTTTACATATCATTGAAAATTATACTCGTTATATTTTTGCTTAAATATTCAAATTGGTTCTTTTTAACCATGCACAAAAACCATAAAACAAAATATACCTGATGTTTATTAATAATAATATAAAATATATTTAAGGTAGCTATTTATTTACTAACTACTAATATTTTCACAAATATATTTTCCCTTCTTTTTTTTTTTTTTTTTGTAATTAAAACATTTATTTGTATGCATTGTTTATAATTTTAGATATCCATTATTTAATGTACAATATATAAAATTAATTTTAATTAATTAATTAGTATACATAAATTCAGATTTTAAATACAATTAGTTTTTAAAATAGCCAAGTTGAGTATACTGACATCATGAAACGCTCTACGTACGACCTTTTTACACACTTATTATATCACTATTAAATATTTGCTCAAAGTACCAAAATAATCTAATAATTTGTCTAATTAAAATATAAACATTTCAATATTACATAACATATTTTCTGGTATAAAAAACATGAAAATAATATTATCCATCTCATTTTATAATATATTGATGAATCTCAAAAAAAAAATTTACCTAAAAAATACACATAAATAAAAAACCAAACCAATCGTATATTAGAATAAAAAATATATAAGCTTTAATAAATAAAATATGAACACTACAAATCAAATGTTCACTTAAAATATACATTAATTTCAATTATATACTATTGATTATATTTATCTGATTAAAAAAATAATAATAGGTGATAATAGAAACAGTAACACAGAAAAAAATTGTTGAAGGCAAATAATTTAGCAGGCCCTTTAAAAATAATTATTGCAATTTATGGAGCATTAAAAGCATGTCACTACCATAAATAGACTAGTGAGAGAAAGTATTAATAGAAGTGCACGATAGTCTCTGATATGGTGAGAAAGGATGTACTGAACTTGTTGCTATGAACAACTTCTAAACTGTTAAATTCAATTAAGAGAGAAGAGACAAAACTGAAAAAATAGACAAAATAGCTATCTCAGACTTATTTAATCAGTGATGAACATGGCAGTAAGATCTATGAAAGGATAAGTATCTTACATAGCTAACTTTAAGTCTATAATAATATAATGCATTTTTAGTAAATAGTTAGCACAAAAAAGGAACTTGTTTACACAGTGGCGCATTTAAGGGGGCGGGTGAAAGGGGCAAATGCCCCGGGCGGCGAATTTTTGGGAGTGGCAAAATATTCTTACTTTTATTATTGATGTATTCATGATTTTTTTAATTTTCACACCTTTTTCGGTATTGTTTAGTATTTTAAAAAATATTGTTGAGCATTTAATAAGAAATTAAAAAAATTATACTATACTTAGTCACCTAGGTAATAGTAAAATAACAAAATAGGTATATTACATTTATTATTCAATAAGATATTATATTTTCGTACAGTATTTATAATAATGACTCGGGTACACAGAACGCAGTATTCACTTTAGGGCACATTTAAAAAAATTACAAATGGAGTAAAATTGTACCTAAAAGTGTTCAATGTCTGTTAGCATTTATAAAAGAGAATAGTTTAATTGAAGTATATCCTTATATTGATATTGCTCTAAGGATGTTACTATATATGTACACCTTCAAGTAATTGTTCGACGGAAAAATCATTTTCTACATTAAAAAAGGTCAAAACTTATTTAAGATCAATAATGGGAAAAAATCGTCTTAATTAATTAACAACTCTCAACATTTAAGCTGATTTAACTAAAACTATTAATTTTAATGATATTATTGAACATTTTTCTTCTCAAAAGTCAAGAAAAAAATTATAAGCTATCGATTATTTTATTATATATAATTAATAATAAATATAATATAATAAAAAACCATGTATTGTTAATCATTGTGCATATAATAAGCGTTAATTCAGTTTTCTATATTTAATGACCATTTGTATCCCTATAAAGTTAAAAACACTGTAAACGTAGTTGTATACATATGATGCTAAAAACTTAACGATTGGGAGTAAAAATTAATAAATTAATACATTTGTACATTGTATTATATATTGTATTATATATTAGGTGCTGACATTATTACAGAATTGAGGGTAATGGCACTCACATACCACTACGAGTTACTGTAATGTAATAATTAAATTCAAAGTAGCCGAGTCCTATATTTACATATTATACATGTGCAGAGATCAGGGCCCTATGCACCGCTACGTGTGTGTACGTGTGTGCTCTAGTAACTAAAACCAAATACACCGCAAAACTGTAAGTATAATTTTGAAATGAAATTGCTAAATTGTTCACAATTTATATGTTAAAAAATATTTAATTATTCATTCCATAAATGTAAGGCTTTTGCCGTTTTAATACGTAAATTCGATACGACTGCAATAATTCATTCGTTTATTGACGCCTTATGTTTTTACTCTACAACATATTTTGTTTGCCGACTACATTCAAACTAGCTTATTTGTGATAAGGGATTACGAAAAATCTACTGTTAGATAATTTACCACGAATAAAAAATGTTGAAAATTTGTTTAAAGTAAAAATAATATTATAAAACAAATATTTCTATGCACAGTTAAATATGATTAATAATCTAAATATACGTATAAACAATGGAAATATCATTCACTCACTGATCAATGTAAAACCTAAATTATCATGTCAATTCTTCTGAAGTTGCGACGAAATTTTTACAGTGTAAAGATGTAAAAGTTTTGTCACAAATCACATTTTTATAAAACGAAACATTTTTTAACTCACGGGTGGACGTATTATTTTTATTAATTTTGGTATCCAAAAAACTTTTTGTTTTGTTTAATATATTGTTATAACTATCCATTGTATTGTATGTAAATTAATTTATTATAAATAAATAAATAAAAGTAAATATCATTAAAATATACGATGATAGTGCACTTTTTTAGCCGGATTTTTTTTTTTTTTTACGTAGGAATTAGTACAATATATTTCATACACGGACGGGTTATTCAAATAGCTTATAATTAAATTAAATAATAAATAAAATAAATATTGAGTCAACGTTAAATAATAATAAAACCAATGTTTTTAATAAACTATTAAATTTCAATTTTATGGAATGATTATTTTGTTTTTAAATACCTCAATATATTACTAAATGCTAGGACGACATTTTTAGATTGAGGAAAATCCACTATGTCAATATTTCAATACTAATACAATAATACGTTGTATTTACCACGTACATGTCTCCACCCCCACCGATTTTCATTTTTCAACTTTTTCCAACGCCAATATTTAATGCTCCATTCCTGCCGATTTCTGCCACCAATTCCGAAATTCATGCTCAACTTCCGCCCCAGCAAAAATCATAAAACTATGGGTGGAGTTGGGCACACGTATCTCCAGTCTCACCCATGGTTGGAAATTGACTTTTTCAACTTTTTCCAACCAAAATTTACTTAAAATTCGAGACTTGCGACTTAACTTAAATCCCGTAAAAACGATTTTAAGTTCGGTGGTTATCGCCATGACGTCACACAATCTACCAGGAACCCCTCAAAATGATTTGTTCGATTTGAAATTATTACAAAAACTCAAGATTCCTAACTATTAAAATAATACCTATTGTCCTATTATATGTTGAAAATATGTACTTAAAATTTTAATGGCCCGCGAAAAATTTTCAGATTCTTAATGTAGCCCTTCAAAAATATTAATTGGAAACCACTACTCTAAATAATATAATATTCATTTCAGTAGCAAAATATTTAAAATGAATTGTATTCGTAGTGAATTGTCCGAATTATTCGAATATCTATAATAGAAATATAAGATATTAATATTAATAATCAGTTATGATGACCATATATTATAAGGGACCATAATCAATATTAATTAAACATTAAAAATTATTATGATGAAAAGAGTTTTAAGCAAATATTTTCACTATAACCTGCATTGTTCAATCTATGTATTGAAAAAGCAATAAATACTTAGAACTTTAATTGAATAAAAATCAAATTGGAATGAGATTAACAGGAATTATAATACCAATGCTTTGCTTGGTTCATGATATTGTTGTTCTCGCTACTTTAAAAGAGGACTTACAAAAGACATTAAATACAATGAATAACAAGTTGAAATATTATAGTCTATAAATAAATATAACACTAGCTAATAAAGTAATTATGCAAGCAAGTCAGGGACTCAAACCTTTATGAATTTTGCGGTTCCAGTTCCAGTTCGGTTCCTAGAAAAAAAAATCGGTTCCGGTTTTGATACCGATTCTAAAATTTCTAAAGTTTGAGTTTCGGTTTCTTTTCGGTTTTAAAAAAAAACTAAAATTTTGGTTTCGGTTATTAAAATAACAAAAACTCAGGTCTCGGTTTATTTTCGGTTCTTAAAAAATGAAAAATTAGTTTCAATTTTGTTATTATACTAATGTGAGAAAAATTTGATTCTATTTCGATTCTTTTAAAAATATTACTAGTGTTAATTAGCGTAAATTATGGCGGATAATAACAATTTTCAACCAGATATCCTACTATCACTTAAGTGGACTTAGGACTAATTAAGTAAAAGTGTACTCATTACCGTCACGACTACCCTGTTTTAAATATCGTTTCATGTTTTTTTATAATTTAAACATTGATTTGTGAATTACCACTTGTTATATCATTATTCAGTATTGAAATTTTTAAAATATAGCTCAGGCGTACTGTACATCAGATAAAGATCGTCACAATCATACATGCCTATGAAAAAGTTATTTATAGACATACTTTTAGAATTTCTCAATATATATAGGAATTAGAATTAAATAATAACTAATTTTGTTCCAATACCTATTACAGTATTACATTATTATCAGTTGTTACATAGAGCTATTGTATACTTATATAGTTTAATGACACGTCTAAACTCTGTAAGTAATTGCATGATTATTTTTGAATATTATTAATCCCAATAATCACTATAATAAATCTACGTATTTCTATAGTTCTTATTACCTATTAATGACACATATAAATAAATAAATAATGCAATTATAACAATACTGCAATTAACCGTAAAAAACCATAAAAAACCTTTTCAAAAAATTATCGGTTTGGGTGAGGTTCCGATTTTTAAATAAATACAAATAAAGGTTCCAGTGAGGTTCCGGTTTTAAAATTAATTTAAATTAGGTTTTCGGTGAGGTTTTGGTTCCCAATATTCAAATGGTTCCGGTTCCAAAATCAGTTCTTTTAGGTACGGTTACACCCCCTGAAGCAAGTAAACAATTTCAAGTACTAATTTGAGTAGTATTATAGTAAAATATAACAATCAACAAAAGAAATCAGAAACAGAATAGATCAAGCAAAAAACATATTCCTTAGAAAAAAAAACTACTAACTTTGAAAAACATGAACATAACTAAAAAAAGGTTTATAATATCATATGTCTGCAGTGTAGTCTCATTATATGAGATCGATATATAGAATAATAAATAAAATAGAAAAAGACATGCTAGAAGCTTTGAAAATGTGATGCTGGAGAAATATGCAGAGGATAAAGTGGACTGAAAAATAAAAAATATGATGTTTTAATAACAATAGAAGGAAAGCAATCGTTGATAGACGCCCTAAGGAGAAGGAGATGACAGATGATTGGACACACACTGAGACATGGAGGACACTAATTGCATAGTCTAATAATTGAAAGAATAATAGAAGGAACACAACCAAGAGAAAAACTAAGAACAAAATACATCAGACAGATAATTAAGGATGCTGGAATCACTTCCTACAGGGAGCTAAAAATATGGCGAAGGACAGAAAAAATGTTTGAAAGTATTTGTTGCGGGTATATTTAATAAAAACCAATCTTAGAGTTGAAAAAAAAAATAAAAAATTTATGAGTTTGAAACAAACATGGTTTTATTATTATTATTATTTCTATAATTATGATATTTAACATAATATTTTAAAAGAAAAGAATATTACTAGGTTTCACATATAGTTATATATTTAATAATCGTGATCCAACTAAAAATAAATATAAATAAGTCGATGAATCTTATCTAAGGCCTTGAAGTATTGTATTCACGCAGACATAAAATCAAATCAAAATGGTAGGCATTTTTTCATCTAATAATGAGTGTGCACTTTTATTAAATTTTTATTGTTTTTTTAAATAGTGCTAAATACAAATCAAGATTGTTAATCAATATTATTATTTAAAATGTAATTCCAATATTTTCTCTAACCTTGGCCCACTGGACCGTACTAAAATAATAATATTATTTACATACCTAAGTATATATCAATCAATAGATCATTTAAGTTAATCCTTTTGGAATTATTATCTATATTGTGTTATAATAATACATTTTTAACTGAAATATTATTTCTTCAAATAATTTATGAAAATTATCTAATTATACCAAATAATTTCACTCAAAAAACATATAAGATCATCAAAATAATATCTTATTGTAAAATATTTAATAATTTTATTTTATTTTTTCTTCATTAGTAAAGTTACGTCGATTGAACAATTAAATTAATGACAAAAAAGTTATAGTTTGAGTTTTTGACGCATAAAGGTGAACGACATTTAAACAATTTATTATTAATATGAACATAGTTTTGTTTATTTGGATTGTATACATATATTTAAAAAAAATAAATAGCAATGATTCCAGTAATGACCACTTACCTTGCCTAACCACTTCCCAACTGAACTGTAAGATTGGATGAGATTAAATCTCGCGAAACTTGAGTTTTGTTATATATTAATAGGCCACTCTTGGACATATATGTAATAGGTTTTTTTTAAGATTTTTAAAGAAATTGAACATTTGAAAGCTATTAATTATTTTACTTAAAAATTAGTATAAAAAAAGTGTGTTGTTTGTTTGCTTTTTATTATTTTATTTTTTTGTATTGATTAAGAATAAAATAACAATTTTACGACGATTTCATGTCTCGAATTAAACCTTAAACAAACGTTTTACAATTAACTACATTGCAATTTTTGAATATCTCTAATAAATAAAAATGTATTAAATACCAATTTATTTGCCATACACATACGTATACGAAACCTAAATCTACTATGGAAAAAACGATAAGCATAATATTAACCCCTTTGTTAAATCAAAAAGTTAATAAAACATGTAAAATACATTTTATTAAGTATATATACTCGTAAATAGCTCAGAAAACTATACCATCAATAAAAAACGGTAATAGAAGCATTCAGTAGAATATTTGAACATCAGAAAATATTTTTCGTGGTTTATATTGTTAAAATTTCAACAAGAAATATATTTTGGCATTTGCGATTTTGTATGCTATATATTTTACCGTTTTGTATCATATCGTACATCGTAAATGTGTACGTTTCCAAATCACCTTAGCTATTGTTGAAACGATAAGTCTAAATGCATGAGATATTAAACGCGGTGCATTTTTTTTTTAACTTATATTCCTCAAGAAAAAATCTACGAAAAGTAGATTGAACAAGCGCCAGTTTGATTATAAAAAGACCACACAAAATGTTTATAAGATTGCCATAACTATTTATTTGTATTTTCAAAGTTAAATTCGATCGTACAGTACGACATTCGTTTATTCTTCCCTATCAGCATCAAATTGAGATAAAAAAAATTATATATTTACAAAAACGTCTCGCCATAGAAATAAATTAAGATTCTGAATTAAATTCTGTACGTGAAACTATCTAGTCTATAACAAATTATAACTACTAAACTAACATTGAAAATAACTCGACTGTTATAATAATTCATAGAATAATTTAATCTATATCATATCACTGTAACTCAACCGTGAACTTATTTTCAAGTACAACAGTCAAAGTCGTTATTTAAAAGTAATTATTCCCAAATCTTGTTTCTGTATTGTAGATTTGCGATTTTTTCTTTCAGTAATACGACGGCTGACCTTGCTGAATGTTATCGAAAAATAACAGTTATATATACTATTTAACACAAATATAAAAAAAACAACCACACTCTAGTCTAAGGAAATCAAACTGAATCGTCTTGATTTTTTATAAAATAAATAGGTGTAAGAAATAACAAAGATGGTAAATTTTGTTTTTAGCCAGCATATTATTTTAAAAGTTTCTTAATTATTGAATCCAGTCACAAACACTAAATTTAATATTATTAATATTGTCATCAATAACTACTTATCTACAACTACTGCATATGAATATTTTTGCGTTGTATAAAACTATTCAGCAAAGATTCATAGAAGAAACTCTATTTTCCCTTTTTTTTTTTAAAAGATAAGAACATTATCTATGATATAGCATTTTATTTTTTTTTGTTACAAAACGGATTTAGAGTTATTATGTGTTAAAAATTGTAAAGTTTTAAGTTTCTTGTTTAGCTATAAAAAATTATTGAAATAAGCTATCGAAAAAATAAAAAAACATTACATCATAGATAATGTTCTCTTCTTTAAAACTTAACCAAAAAAAGGCTCTCTGCTATGGGTAAAAATCGAATGGTTTTGTCTCGTGCATTATAGTTATAGAGCTTAAAATAGTAAATAAATGATTTTTTATTTATAGATCCACGGACTCGATCACGATCTCTCCCTCATATGTACTCGCTCGTACTGTTAATCCTATCGTCGAGGGTCTATAGAATGTTAAACCCGGGTATACTTTTGAGCATCACGTGCTCTTAGGTTTGTATCAAAATACTGATAAAATGGTAACTCCATTTCCAGAAACGTTTTTATCCTTTTTTTTTCTTACCGACCAGTGTACCGAATATCAGAATCAATACTCGTACAATACGGCATAATATTTATTTGAATACTCTGCAAAAATGATACTCAACCACTCATGGGCACAATAGTAACTCACCACATGATGTTGCACAATTCTTGTACAACAATCGGCGTGTGAGTCAAATATCCAGATGGTGGTATTCCTCCCGTAAATCAGGGATATTGTATATGCACGCTGACTGGTAACACCGATTACCCTGAAACCGAAGTGTGTGTGTTCGCATGACGTTCAAATGATTACATTTTCAATTTTATACACGACGACTTTTCGAAATCTCACACAGTAACAGAATACGTTATCTAAGTACTATTATTTATACATATAATAATATTTAGATATATTATTATTATTATTTTTTTTATAAATAACACTTCCATTGCAATATAATCACTGAGAGCTTTATTCTATGAACTCATTTTATCAAAAATGTTAGCCAACATATTTTTTGCACAAATATAATTCTTATTAAACATTACATTATAGTGAACAGGGATTTGTTCAGTTACCATGATTAATTATTGTTTCCGCGTTTTTACTTTTTGTTAATTTCAAAAACAATTTATACACATACATCTATACAATATGTCAATAGGATGGACACGCATAAATTATTTTGGTTCATAATATGGATATCATAATTAAGGATTTCACCCTTTGATAATAACTAACATAGTTCTTAAACTTGAAGGTTATTTTTTTCGTTAAAGTTAGTCACAATTCTAAATTCTTTTACATTTTCTAAGTGGTCTGTGAAGAATATGATTGGTGGACATTATTTGAATTAAGAGGTGTGTATTCGATACAAGTTTCGTATGAAAATGCAATTTCGTTAACGGTTTTTATTTGTAGATCGTTGTGTATAGCTTGGTTTGTATACATTTAATGTACGAGATTCTTCGATTGAGAGTTTTACAGTAATTTGGTTGCTGGATGTATGGCTGATATTGTCGAAAACTATATTTAAGGGTTTTCAAATATTAGTTATAACTTCATAACTTATGAAGAAACGAAAAATGTCGAAGTTTTTATTAGAATGAGAAAGCCAGCAAAGTAGCCCAGTTTTCATGTTTAAAGAGAGAAAAATATTTATTCACCCTCGATGGATCACTGTCCAACTTATTTATCCATCTAGCTTTTCTCTTTCTACCCACCCCATGATTTAACTCATCCCGCTTAAATCAAGAAGTCTATATACGTAGGTAGGTATAGTAAACCACGAGCTGTATTGTATATTCGTAGGAGCAAATACCAATTGCTTGCTAAAAATTATATTGAGAATTCTGATTTGTTATCATAAGTATAAAAAGGTACAAACTATTTAATAGTTATATTATTCTGTTCACTACTACTTTCAATGGGATTTTCGGGTAGTGTTGTTATTTTCAAATCGTATAGCAATGGCCAACAACTATAAGATAATTATGTATAAAAAATATACACGTTACATGTTTTTTTTTTTTCATATAAATTTGACACGTTAAACAATTTTTTATCTATGAATGTTAAATACCTCATTAGTACAGGAAATAATCTTCGGTCTATTAATCTTCAAAATGTATGTATTGACACTGAATAATGAGTATAATAAAATATGAAAAAATATAATTGTTTCCTAGAACAATACTTTAATGGTAAGTACAAATAAAATAAGTCATTCCGTGATAAACGTTAATGCATAACGTGGAAAAACAAGTCTTAATATATCAAAATATAAAAGAAAAACTTAAAAAAAATAAATTCAAACCTCTATACTAAACTGATAACAATAACAATAATTAGTTATAAAAATGTTTAACAATTAAATTATTTCTTTTACTAGTTAAAGAGAAAAACAAAAATTATTTTCATTTTAATAGCAGAAGACCAAGATAAAAATCACAATATTTATATTTCTTAATTTCAATCTCGATCCATTTATTTTTACATACATATTTATCAGTGTAAAAATCCTAATTGTATACCTATTTTGATTTTTTTTTTTTTAAATAAAATTTAAAAATTTATATTTCTTTAACGATAAATGCACATTTTTCATTAAAAAACCATTTTTACTGAACAAAACGAATGCGAATAAAAATATGTAATATCTCTAACAATAACGTAAAATACACATGTATATAATAAAAATAATAATAATAATAGTACATTGTGAAATGTAAACATACATAAATACCTATAATGTCCTGTATATGCCTTATAGATAATTTTATTCCTTTTGTATGTCAAAAAAAATAACATAAATGTTTTAAATTATTTGACCAATTACAAATGTCACTTGGTACATTTCGAAATGCTAAAATATACGAAAATAATGTCAGAAGCAACTTGATGTTCCCAAAACATTATTTCATCAAAATAATAATTATAAAAATACAATTGTGAAATTAAATTAATAAATTGTTAAATTAAAATTATTTTTGTTGAATAGAAATTGTATTTAAATAGAAGTTTGACTGTATATTAAATTTTATATTTTTATAGCAGTTATCGAATAGTTTTTAAGTACAATTATATGCGTAACTATAGGTATAGTAAAAATGTAAATTATTACTTATGTCAGTAGTGCATTTAATATATACGCACCCCGGGGCAAAATAATTTTTTCGCCCTTCCCCTTTATCAAAAAATATATATATATATAAATAAATTCAAAGCTAAGATATAAAAAAATTAATTTTATGAAACAAATTATAAATCAGTTGTTTTACGATATTGTATTAGATAATTTTATAGTAATACGTATCCTAACATTAACCTAATTTTTTTTTTTTTAAAGTGAATTATTCCTTTCTTAAAAAAAAAAAATATATATATATATATATACATATACATTAAATATAGAAAACGGAATTAACGCTTATTATATGCACAATGATTAACAATACATGGTTTTTTATTATTCTATAATATAAAAATGAATCGCAAAATGTGTTGGTAAGCGCATAACTCAACAACGCCTGGACCAATTTGGCCAAATCTTTTTTTCAAATGTTCGTTGAAGTTCAAGGATGGTTTTTACGGCGAGAAAAATTAGAATTATTGCTGGAAAAACCCTAAAAATAGCCCTTTTCTTTTTCTTATACAAATGATTTGTAACTAAAACGTAGTACTATTAAAAAACTATTAAAAAACTATAAAAAACTATTTAAAAACTATTAATTTTATTTTTGGTAGTAAATGACGGGTATTGCATAAATATTAAACAAAAAAAGATCCCGCAACAGGTGTCAAAACAAATAAGAATGTTAGTTCGAAAAATTATTATGCATATCGGTTGATGATTAAACGCGATCAGGACAAAATTATTCTACGATATCATGAGCTTCGTCAACAATTCATGGTCGAAATGTATGTAAAGATAGAGAGCGAACGATTTTGATACTTGCGATTTAATCAAAAAAAGCTGCGTGCAGAAGATTCTCAAAACAATTGTTAGATATTGGAGATGAGAAAGTTACTACAGATGAAACGGAATGTATAAAATTACCGACCGATTTCTGCATAATCATTTATTCGCAAGATGCTCTCATTGACTAGATATTTTCAAATGTACACAGACAATACACAAATCATGAGTGGCTGGCAGAAAGGGCAATTTCAGTAGTAAAAAATGTGGACGTCAACGAATTGAATCTCAAGATAAACATTTGTTACCAGGAGACATGGTGTCATACAAATCTATAGATATAGTTTGCTATGCTACTGAAGCTGTAAATTATCTAACAGAGTTTTTAAACTCATTGGACTTACCAGGCATGCCATCGCATAATTTACAATTGAAGGTTTGTTCTCCGGTTATTTTGCTTCATAATTTGACCTACCACGGTTGTACAGAGGCACGCGATAAGTTGTTAAAAAATTAATGAAAAATGTTATCGAAGCCATAATTTTAAATGGCAAATTCCGAGGTGAAAATATATTATTACCGCGAATCTCTATTATACCCATAGATGTGCCAATACAATTTAAACGCCTTAAATTTCCAATTAGATTGGCATTTGCAATGACTATCAATAAGTTTCAAAGCCAAACGATGTCTGTAGCTTAGATTTGAGCACATCATATTTTTTACACGGATAATTACGTGGTGTGCTCTCGAGCCATCCAGTTTGTGTTGGAGAAAGATGGGATAACAAAAAATATTGTACACTCTGTTGCATTAAGGGATAGATATTGTTTTTTACTAATATTGTCATAATTAGCGATATATATAATTTTAATGGATCAATTTTAATAAATTATTAAAAAAATAAATGTTTTTATGTTTTTTCCATTTATGTTTTTTCACCATTCATAGCACTCCATATCTCTTTCTTACATTCTTATCCTTACCCACATTCTTACATGCCTATATTTAATTAGTTATTTTTTTCTAGCAAAATATTCTCTAAAAATAATTTATATAACAAAACAACGTTTGTCGGGTCAGCTAGTATTATATATATTATATTTATTATTAATTATATATAATAAAATAATCGATAGCTTATAATTTTTTTCTTGACTTTTGAGAAGAAAAATGTTCAATAATATCATTAAAATTAATAGTTTTAGTTAAATCAGCTTAAATTTTGAGAGTTGTTAATTAATTAAGACGATTTTCTTCCATTATTGAATTTAAATAAGTTTTGACCTTTTTTAATGTAGAAAATGATTTTTCCGTCGAACAATTACTTGAAGGTGTACATACATAGTAACATCCTTAGAGCAATATCAATATAAGGCTATACTTCAACTAAACTATTCTCTTTTATAAATGCTAACATACATTGAACACTTTTAGGTACAATTTTACTCCATTTGTAAATTTTTTAAATGTGTCCTAAAGTGAATACCGCGTTCTGTGTACCCGAGTCATTATTATAAACATTGAACGAAAATATAATATCTTATCGAATAATAAATGTAATATACCTATTTTGTTATTTTACTATTACCTAGGTGACTAGATATAGTATAATTTTTTTAATTTTTTATTAAATGATCAACAATATTTTTTAAAATACTAAACAATACCGAAAAAGGTGTGAAAATTAAAAAAATCATGAATACATCAATAATAAAAGTAAGAATATTTTGCCGCTCCCGAAAATTCGCCCCCCGGGGCATTTGCCCATTTTGCCCGCCCCCTTAAATGCGCCATTGAGTAGGGTCCGGATTTAGATGAATATGCATGTTTTTCCTAAACAGTCTAAAATAAATACAAAGTCTAAATAGCTAGTTAAGCAGCAAGTTTGAATTATAGTCAATAAATCCAAAATACAAGATTTTATTTTGCATATTCTTGCATATTTTTCCATTTGTTGACATTTACTGAATATTTATGTATTTTACGATTTTTTTATTGCATGTATACGGTTTTCAAATGCATAATATGTAATATTTTTCTTATATTAAATAAAATTATTTATTTATAGTTACATTTATTGTCCCTGTAATTTGACGAAGTCACTTTTTTATGTTATCTAAAACCTAACAGAATAAGCAGCTATCTGTTATTGTGTAGGATCTGACGAATCATATATTATTCGTGTTTCTTTCTTAATGTTTATCATGATCCGAGTACGCATAATTTTCATTCGATTTAATTTATTTATATATAAAATTCCAAAATTTAGTGCAACTACGTCCAGTAAGCTAAAAAAAAATTTTGCCGTATATAAAGGTATTTTTCTACAGACTGGAAAACTGGAAAACACAAAAGGGTAGTTGCATGTACGAATTAACTAGAAAAAATCAAATCATATTTGTATTAATGTAATATACTTTTATGTAAACATATACAAAATAATGAAATTAAAAGACTATTTTTTTATTCAATTTTTTTTTTATTTTTATATTATATTTTTTTTATTTTTATATTATATTATAGGGTATACTCCTACAAAAAATTAGCATAAATGCATATTTCTTAGAGCATATAAATCCGAGCCCTATTTATGAGTTATACCTAGAAATAAATTTATATATAATATAAGGATTTAATTGAATGTATATAATATAATTCACTTCCTCAAGGTTATTTTTGAACTTTCTATATATTGATTATTCAAAAATGTATCGGTTCCACAGTATTATGCGATAATAACGATAACTCGGTGAAGAATAAAATACTAATTTTTTTTTTTTTTTGTTAAGTACATTATAACGTGTATCAATAATGTGTTCATTTCAAAAAAATATTCTGCATTGAAAATAAAATAAAATATTTTTTTTTTTTTGCATTCTATACAGTCAAATTGATTACAAAGACGAAATCGTGTTTCTTACACAAAACATTTGTTTTTTTTGCATGATAATGATTGCTAGATAATGTTTGTGAATTAGCAGATACTGTAAATGCGATTAATAATAGATGAAAAGTTTGGAATAATGAAATAAAATAATGTAAAATACCTCATTTATATAGAACAATATCAATGAAAATGTGTTAATGCGTGAAAAAAGAAACAAAGGAAAAAAAACTTTTGTAATAAATGTTTAGTCTTAGTCGTGGGTCAAAGATGTACATGGCTATAAATTATTATAGTAAATCATTCAGTGATGAAAAACTACACATATTATCAGTAAACATACCGTAGACTAATACGATGATCCAGTACAGAGTTTAAACCATGTTAGGTATCGGCAATGTTTGTAACATAGGCTTCATGATGATGATTGCTTTTCGGAAAAATATTAAATTTTAATTCAACCCACGAAAGTTACTTCTGTATAGTCTGGGATCGTCTACGAATCCTAAATTGTCCGATTTATACACCTTGTTTCTATATCAATTAATCGTATTATTACGTATAGGTACATAAATATATTTATATAAATGTTAAATATTTGTGATCTATTAAAGGTCCGTAATGGAATGTAAAAATAATTCTCTAATACAACTGTAGTCACATTGTTGGGAAAGGATGAGGCGGTGTTGGCAAATGAACTGAAAAATATAATTTGTTCAAATTATAAAAGTTGTTGACCATGATACAATGAAGTTTTGGTACGACAAAAACCTCAAACTTTTGTAATCATTTCCGGATATATACATCCAAATTCTAACGATTGGCTACTGCTTTCAACATAGTACTAATTTATGGCTTTCTCACTATTTTCTTATAAACTCGTTGACCTTCTTTTTATATAAATCAGTAATATAAAAATTAGACGAACACCTCGACCTACAAATCTTCTAACTAAATCTTCCTGTTAAACACATAATACAGTAATATGAAAAAGGCACCGGAAACGAAATTTTTTTACGTAAATATTTTAAAATATTTTAGTATAATGAGTTTGTTTCGCAGTAAATAAATATCTAAAGGCCAAAACGCAATAAAACAGTTTAATTATTAAAAAATCATATTACATTATACAATTCTTGCAATAATATTGTTTAGCTTTTTAACGGCTTGAAAGTTTCACTGAAAATTAGTTTTATTCGGGTCAAGCAAAACACCCCGATGGTGGTACTCAGTGGTGTAGCCAAGATTTTTCAATGGGGGGGTATACGGTTTAGGTCTATACAATAGGTAGGTATACATAAAACATATTATTTTAAATTTTCTTGTACTTTATTTAAAGTATTTAAAGTCAAATAATATTTTGATTACATTAAAATGTATATCAACCGTAATTTTCTTGTTTTGGTCGCTAATTTATTAAGGGCATCATCAGGATTTATCATTATATCACTGTGTATATTCATCATTGCCAAACCATTTAATCTATTTTCACATGTGGTATTTCGTAAATATGTTTACAATCTTTTTAATGTTGAAAAATATCCTTCACTGTTAGCAGTTGTAACTGAGAATGTTGCTAAAATCTGTAAGAATTTGAAAGTAGAAGGGAAAATTGATATGTTACATTTTTGAAAAGCGTCGATAGCATTTTTTTGTAAATCTTTAGTTTCCGTAAATTTTTGTTGTTAAATTTTAATTTCACTCACAGCTGCTAACACACTGCAATCTAAATCACCTTAATACATTTCAACTAGCAGATTAATTTGTTCTTCATATTGCATACTTGTTATATTGGATTATGGTAAAATAACGTTAACATTTTCAATTATAGATCTATGAGATAAAAATCGATAGTTTAATTGATTTAAAGAATTATATTTAAAGGGAATTAATAAAGATAATGAATAAATAAGAATAATCCTCAGGCAAATCAACCTGTATATTGCATCTGTTTTTTTGCTTATTAGTTGTAGGAGGAATAGATATTTCAACGTTTAAGGCATCACAGTTAGATTTTTACATTATTAAATATAATTTTAAATTCACTTTTATCATTTACTCTTAGTTGTTTAATTATATTTACTACGTTATCAGTGGTTTAAATAGCTTCGACCAGATCTATATTCTTTGTCTGAAGAAACTTCCTTAATGGTAAACTCAAACTCAACATGTGTCCAATTATATAAGTTGCTAGTATGAATTCTGGTTGTCTTATAGCACACAGCAATTGGTATACTCCTGATGAAGTATCCTCATCAAGCCAAGTACAAAATTCTAATAAACTATTAACTATTACATCAAATAACTCGAGGAAAATAATTATTGAGTTATGTCGGTCTACTCATCTTGTTGAAAATAACAGTTTCAAACGGTTATGGGTTAATGAAGAACATAAACGTCTTATTGATTCGGATATAAAACATTATTTTTTTTGGGGGGTATTTAAAAAAATACAAACTTATTATGAGAGAAAAACCGTCTTTGTGATAAATTGATAACATGGAATATCGACAGTCTAATAATCAATATGATGTTATGTACACATTATTATATTGTTACGCACCATTTTTCAAATAAGAACACACCGTATGTGTTTGCATCGTTATCAGTTACGGAGGAACAACTCAAAATGACTAATTTAACAAGCATCTCAAGAGCAAAATTGCGCGACCAATCAGAGACGTTCACATTTCTTATCAATATTTGTTAATAATATATATTTAAATAAAATAAAAATTCAGTAGATTGCATTTACCATGAAGAGTTGCAAACTTTTTTGTTCATTTTTCAATTTCATGCCATGGTCTGACTCTATAAAAGATTTCAACATTTTTTTGTTTGTGAATGATTTGTTGCATGACAAATCAGGAAATTGTACACTATTAATATTTTTGGATTCCTTAGAGCCACAAGTAATTGAGTGTCGCTTTAAAGTTCTTTTGTTTCTAAAATATTTGTTACACACTAAGCACTTGAGCTCTTCTGTGTTACTGGTTCCAATTTCCAACTCTTCCATATAATTATGTATAAATAATTAAAAGTAGGTGATTAATAAAAATAATAGTTAATAATAATTAAGTATAACGCTGTATGATTGAAGATTATATCACAGAATAAAATAATATCAATATATTATCACCACCGAATATAACAATATCACGTTATATTTTGTATAAAGAATGATAAAAAATGTGATTTTAACAAATATTGATAAGAAATGTGAACGGCTCTGATTGGTCACGCAATTTTGATATTATTTGGTTTTAATAACATGAAATATTTTGTAAAAAATAATTGGTAAAGGGGTCCACAATTTCTAAAAATCTTTCATCGGGGGTCCGTGATCTATAAAAGGTTAAGAACCACTGTTTTATATAATAAAAAACCTAACAAGAGATAAAATGAACTTAGTTCTAAGTCCAGATAAATTGATATTCTACAGCTATCAATGTATTCCGGTATTCATTCATTGAGTAATATAGAACGTTTCAAATTCGATTGTGTTGTGCGGGATGATAGTGTTGGGTCAACGTACATTTTAAAACGGTATTAACCTATTGGTGATTAGTTGTCAAGGTTATATTATATAATTCAGAGCCGTACCTTGCCATTTTTTATCCTGAGACAGAACTGAAGCAATGCACCCCTAAGTTGTAGGATTGTCACAGTCACAGCTTTTAAAATGTATTATACGATTTGGAAATATCTGAAATATTGTAATTAGGTTTCTAGCAAAACAAGAAATAACATTTTTTAAAATAATTTAATTATTTGATATTTTTGCGCCCCCCCAGCTTCAAACGCCCAAGGCTGGTACCTCGCTCGCCTCACCCTAGTTACGGTTCTGTATAACTTATATAATATCATACAACCCTTATAATAATAAACAGCTCTATAATACAGGATGATAATAAATGACTTACCAACGAATTTATATCATTCTTTAGAAGTTTACACATTTCTCCGTTACAAATAACGTTGCGCGCATTATACCGCATTTTAAACATGTAATAAGCATATACACGGTTTATCACAGGCACGGGTATACGACATTTTCCAATATAACAATTTCCATAGTTTAGTAGTGCACTATTATTAAAATATATGCGCATATACGGATACCGAAATATATTCGATTGTATGTTGACCGACGGATTGCACATCGCCAGTAATACGATCGTTTTAGGTTATTGCCAAGAACGCAAATTTATGCGGCTGAATTTTTATAACCGAGCATAAACGAATAATATTTACATTCACTACTGGGTATCGATCACTAAATGTTTAGCAAACCCAGTTCTCAAAATTACAACCATATACATCATCATCGTTTCATGACTAGGACTTCAAAGCAAATTGATCATGCCAATTCAATTGCAACTTAAAATAGAAAAAAAAGCATAACCATACAGGCAACAGTATTAGGATGATCAATACGCAACCGATCAAAACAGTTTAGTGGGATTTTTGTTTAAATGTATGGATATACTATCTATGTTTATTTTATTATTATTATTATTATATAAAAAATTCGCTCATGCGTTTACGTGAATCATCATGAAAACCATATTTAAAACTAAATTGTATTATAATAATAATATTGTGTAAGATAACATTTCGTTTGTTAAAAGACTATTCGCTCTCAACAACATTTTTTTATACAATATCCCAGAAAGTCAAAAACCTATTTTAATATTACATTTTTATTAATTTTTTCTAACAGAAAATGTTTTTTTTTTTCATACATCTTTTGTATATTAATTTTACTTACCTGTGTTTTCGGTGTTTACATAATTTAAAAAAACAAAAAAAAATCATAGCTGAACGACAAATTTCAACGACATACGAGTATATCATAAATGATTTAAATAATATAACCAAATCAACGTTATTTTTCTTATTCATTAGAATTATAGGTCTTTTGTTCGTTATAATTTTATTTGTTTTCAATAAAACTGAACGAAATCCACACAATGTTTTAAATTAGTCAAAATAAAATCATTGTTAGTATTATTATTGGTAAAATTGCATACATACAACGTTATTGAACTAAAATTTAGTCCGTATTCATAATATGTTTTTATATTTTATACTTCGATTTCTCAGTCTACCATCAGTCTGCAATACTACTCACGTCGTCGAGTGCCCGTATCAATTCGCGAAACAGTAAAAGACCGAGTTGCCTGTATTTCTAAAAGTAATGGAAAATTTCAACAATTCGAAAAAGAAATCGTAAGTTGTTTTATAAATTATTTATTTTAACCGTCAAACACTCGCTTATAAATTTTCAAATGTTATTTACCGAGAAAAATATTTCGCATTCGCTTTACATTATCCCTTTAAGCTATAAATATTATTGTCGGGAACCAGTGGCGTAGCCAGGATTTTTAAATGGAGGGGGGCTAACCACTTTTTTTGGATAAGTAAGATAAGAGAGGATATGAGAATTCACCCTTAACCCCTCCCCCACCATCTACCACCAAGTTTCTAAACGTAATTCAAGCATTTTAGTATAGTTTTAAAAATATTTATTAATATATAATTTATAATAATAATAATAATAATTTTGGTTTCAGTGTTCAGTCACTTGCTCCACTCTGACAGCTGCATTCTCTTAGGCGAATTTCTAGCAAATTCAGTTATT